>NC_052359.1:30543773-30626370 GCF_009727055.1 Benincasa hispida
TTCAACAATTATCTTAGGAGAAAATGCCAATGATTGTAAGAAATGGGGAGAAAATAGACTTAATTTTTTTTAAAAAAACAAAATGGTTACCAAATGGAGTTTTAATTTTTTAAATGAGATTTTAATGAGATATATTTAATAATTTTATTTATAATGAGTGAAGTAGTCTATTTATTAAGTTGGTGATATCTTTTAATTTTTTTTTTCAAGGTGGGATCATCAGCCATACATATCATCAATTTTCTATTAACAAAGTCTATAATCATATTTTCAAAGAAAAATTTAATTGAGAATTCTAATACATTTAAGGGTAAATTTGAGAATTTTGAAATATTAAGACCAAAATTGAGAAAACTCTAAAAAGATTTAGGATCTTTATTCGATATATTTAATCTTTAGTTAAAAATAATTTGATCTTTTATATCTACTATGTTATGTTTGATTGTGAACCATTTATTTAATTAAAAAGTAATTTGTGTGGTGGGTTTCTGATTCATATATTAGCGAGAGAACAGGTTTGAAATCGGACGGTTAGAATTAAATAAAAAAAGTTGGCCTCAATATTTTTATGATGGTGTTCTTTCTTTGGTTTTATTAATGTTCCTTTGATGCTTTTTAGTATTGTCCTAGATATATCTATTTATATTCTAAAAGTATAGTTGAGTGGAGTATGTTATGACATTAAAATATAAAATTTATTGTCAAAACGAGCCTAACTTAATTAGCATACAATGTTAACAATCAATAAGATTGGGATTTAAATCCATACAATCTATTGTACGAAAAAAAAACATGAATTTTATTATTGGAAAGTATCTAAATGATTTTATTAAAGTCCATCTTAAAAATACTTAATAACAAATCCCCGTTTAAATTTTCATAAGTTTAGTTCATTTGTACTTCAATTATCTAGTCGTTGAACTTTTAATTTTATAACCAGTAAACTACATAATACAAAATTAAAAGTTTATAGTTTCATAAAACATAAAATTTAATTTTATATCTAGATGATCACTTAAGCTTGAAAACTTTTATATACAACAAAGGTCGATTGTATACAATTTTAAAAGTAGTTCAAGAACTTATTAGACTTTTTAAATTAAAGTTGATGGGCTTATTAGACAAAAACTAAAAGTTCAAGCTCCAGTTAGTAACTATTTGGTTTTTTCGTGTTTTCGTTTTTTAAATTTAAGTTTATAAGCACTACTTTTCACTTATAAGTTTCCATATCATTCACATTCTATTAATGTTTTAAAAAAGAAAGTCTAAATTTAAAAATAAGTAAAGGTAGTTTTCAAAAACCTATTTATGTATTTAGAATTTGGCTAAAAATTCACGTGTTTATTTAAGAAAGCTCAACATAAAACCATATAAATGGAAAAATTGAGATAAAACAAGTATAAATTTCAAAATTAAAAAAAACAAAAAAACAAAATCGTGATCAGATAGGGTCTTAGAGACTTAATTATCAGACACTTCTTGAAATCTAGAAACTAAGTAGGCAACAAAATCATGAAAGTTTAGAGGCTAAAACGGTTAACATTTCTTATATTCCGTAGTGTCATCTATATGGTAATAACCCCTGTTAATTTTCTTTCAAATATACAAGATATATATATACATATTGGCATTTTGATCATTAGCTAATGAAAAGGAAAAAAAACAGGTGAGTTTGATGGGGAAGACAGACATATTGGTTTCCCCACATGGAGCACAGATGACAAACATGATTCTAATGAACAGAAACAGCAGTGTAATGGAATTCTTCCCCAAAGGGTGGCTCAAACTTGCAGGCATTGGCCAATATGTGTACCATTGGATTGCTAGCTGGTCTGGAATGAGGCATCAAGGTGCTTGGAGAGACCCTCATGGTCCTCCCTGTCCTTATGCTCCCGACGATCGTCGCTGTATGTCCATTTACAAAAGTGGCACCATTGGGTACGTTTCATATCGTTATACTTTTGGCTCTAAACTTTTTTTTTTTTTTTTTCCATTTTTCTCATTGAGCTTGCAAAGTAATTTCAAGTTTGGATCTTCAAAATTTTAGAATTGTGTTTGACGTGTCCTTGAAGTTTGAATATTGTGTCTAATGAGTTATTGATAGATTTCTAAACTTTCAATTTTATGATTAATAATTATTAGATTTTTTGATTTCGTGACAAGTATGTCTATATGATTTATGGCTAACTCGAAGATAACTTGATTAGTTTAAGATATATAACATATTTTCGATCAAGACGTCAGAGATTCGAATCCTTTTACTCACTTGTTGTTGAACTGATCGAAAGAAAAAAAAAACTTATTAAACAAAAGAATTAATAGTTCAATGAGCTATTAGACATAATTTAAAGTTCAATGATCTATTAGTCACAATATTAAAAGTTTAAGACTTAAGATGTTTCTAATGTTTAGGGACCTACGATTTGAAATTCCAGGTCACAACTTATAATTTTATCAACATTTAATAGAAATATTAAGTCATAGTTATATGTTTTTCCTAAGTACAATAATTTGAAGTGGGGATTCGCACATTTGATTTCTTGGCTGAACGTGTATACACCTTATACCAGCTGATATATGTTGATCAAGTTGGTGTTGAATATACCAAAGTTTGATATATAATTGAGGTTGCTTATTTAAATTGTAATTGACATATGTCGATGTGTTAGATTTCTGTTGAATGTAATTCCCAATTGGTCTTTTTTTGACCCTTGAACTAAAAGGATTATTAATCTAAATTTATGCCAATAATAATAAAAATAATAATTATTTTCTGATAATGTGTTAACAGATACAACAGAACACACTTTTCGGAGTGGGCTAAGAATGTTCTGAACGAGGTGAAGATGAGAAAGATTGAAGAAGCAACACAAGTCCCTGCAAATAAAGTTCACGAATGTTCTTGTATCTAATTCTTTTCTCATCTTCTATGCACATTTATTTAATAATTTAAACACCCCATTTAGTTATTTCTAAAAAAAATAAACATTGTAAAAAAATATAATGCTATTGACTTTTTGTCAAATGCAATTACTCCCATCCCAAGATTTCTATGGGTAATTTGGAATTAAAGGGCATATAATATATTTAGAGATAAATGACCCCCAAGAAAACCCTAAGGAAATTGTTCCCCATTGAGGGGCCAACCCAGGAAGGAATAGAGAATCCAAATATAGCTCGAAAATCCTAAGGGATCGTTTGGTTAGAGGGAAAAGAGGGTGGGAATGGGAATGGGTTTATAAAGCCCATGTTTGGTTGGGGGATTTGTTTATTTATCTTGAAAAAGACAATTCCTAGGTATCTTTTACCCATACAAATGAAGGAATTGCATACCCATTGAGAAGTATGGGTTTTCATTTCTTCTTCCGCTTCCTACCACAATTTCCCTTCCTTCCAGCCGTGAAATCGTATAGCATTTTGTTACTCAGCGATCGTGTAGCATTTGGTAGGCGATCGTATAGCATTTGGTAGGCGATCGTATAACATTTTGTTACTCAGCGATCGTGTAGCATTTGGTAAGCGATAATATAGCATTTGGTAAGCGATCGTATAGCATTTGGTAGGCGATCATATAGCATTGGATATGTGATCGTATAGCATTTTGTTACTCAGCAATCGTGTAGCATTTGGTAAGCGATCGTGTAGCATTTGGTAAATGATCGTATAGCATTGGGTAGGCGATCATATAACATTTTGTTACTCAGCGATCATCTAGCAGAGCCCAGCAATCGTGTAGCAGAGCTAAGCAATTGTGTAGCCGAGCTTAGTGATCGTGTAGCATTTAGTAAGTGGGCCTATAGAATTTGGTAGGCGATCGTACAACATTGGGTAGGCGATTGTATAGCATTTTATTACTCAGCGATCATGTAACTCACTCAATGATCGTGTAGCATTTGGTAAGCGATCGTATAACATTTGGTAGGCGATCGTATAGCATTGGGTAGGTGATTGTATAGCGTTTTGTTACTCAGCGATCGTGTAGCAGAGCTCAACGATCGTGTAGATAATTTAAGCGATCATATAGTATTTTGTAAACGATCATATAGCGAAGCTCAGCGATTGTGCATATAATTTAAGCGATCGTATTGTTACGAAATCGACAATTAAAGAACACAAAAAAAGGAAATGTAGAGATAGAGAAGATCGACACACAGATATATGTGATTCACTAACAGTGTATTAGCTACGTCCACGGGCAGAGGGAGAATAGTATTATTAGAGAGAATGTTTTTAGCGAGACCCCCGTACTTGGTTGTCCGAAGCGCCAACAAACAGATTCAAGGAATTTCAACAAATGCTTGTTAGGGACAAGACCCTCAAACTATCTCCACAATGGTATGATATTGTCCACTTTGGGCATAAACACTCATGGGCTTGTTTTCACAATCTCATTTTTTTTTTTTAATTCCTACATACTATTCCCAGACATTGTTTTCCATGCACAACCAAACATAGTCATCCTTGATTCCCAGTAATTTTATTCCCAAATATATAACTCCCAGACATCCTTAATTCCTGGGCATTGAAAAAATCTCAATCCAAATGGCCCTTAAAAGAAGAAGACCTACATCAACGAACATTATAAATATAGAGTTAAACTCTTAGAAGAAGTAAGTCAATTTGAATACTCAAACTCTCTATTACTCTAGAGATTATCCTGCTAACTTAAGTATTGAAGCCTGTTGCAAAGATTTTTCTTCATGCAGGTCACATTCTTCTTTAAATAACAAAATCATGGTTGTCATCACGTGAAAGGTCACATACGATTTTACCCTGCCCGAATTTTGGCATCAATAGTTGTCATTGACTATGAGGAAGTTGAGTTAAATATTTCTTATGAATAGAAGAGATTTTGCATGCACAAGAAGATGAGTATAAGATACCTGGAAATGGATGTGAATGGTGAAGATTCAAATTAGGATCGCCATCAACAAAGAATTAAGGAAAGTAAATCTCCTTAGCCTAGGCTAGGGAAGGAGGCCGAGTCGAGGAGAAGTATGATGCTTTAGAATGAATGACATAGATCGAGATGTCGTCCGACTTCTTGAATTTTTTGATCGATAAAATTAGAATAAAAAAAATGAACTGGTTTACGATCCCACCAAGGAAAAAGCTTTGTTGACTAAGAGCATGGATGAATTCTGTCTCCATTGTTCAAAGTTGGTTGAGAAACAACCCCAAGATAGGAGCGAGCACAAAGAGCATAGGGAAGAGGGAGAGAGGGATTTCCAAATCTTTAGAAGAAAGAATGAATAGAGGCATGGTGAGGGTAAGGTAAATATGTATGAGGGAGCCGAGATAGTTTCCAGTTAGTTCTAGGGGTTGAAGTCCAACATACGAGTGGTAGCTAAGAAAGACGAGGAAAAACAAGGCCAAGGTCGCGACCAATCTGTAGAAGCAAGAAAAGAAACAAAGCAATTGAAAAGCTTCTGAGAGACAAATCTAAGAAAATTCTTGGAGAAAAAGTAGTGGAAGCTAGTGAAAAAGTGCCATGGAAAGCTGATCTCATGAAGCTGCAAGACAAGGTAGAAGACATGTAGGAGAATAGGGCAGGGGATGGATTTGATTTGGATACTTTAATTGATCAAGTCGATCCACTCTTCACAGATGAAATAGTGGATATAGAGCTTCCACAAAAGTTTAAGGTACCAGCAATAAAGCCATATGATGAAAAGAAGGATCTTGTCGAACATCTAGACACACACTACAAGAATTTTGGGCTTTAATGTCGGTTGGAAAAAGTGAAACCGGATGTATAATGTCGGTTTTATTTTTTTTTTTAAAAAGCGGATCTTTAATGTCGGTTTTAAACTAACATTGTAGGTATACCTTTAATGTCGGTTTAAAACCGACATTAAAGATCTGCTTTTCTTTTTTTTTTTTTTTTAAAAAAAAACCCCTCCCCCCCCCCCCCCCCCGCCGTTCCTGCTCGACACCATCTCATCGGCTGCCGCCGTTCATAATCATCTATTTGAAACTTATCTTTCTCTACCAAATCTCTGTTTCTTTGATTCTCCACAAGCTTTTCTTGGGGGACACTTTCGGTTTCCGATGGAAGTAAGCACTAAGAAATCTCTCGTTTTCTTCTAAATTTTACTTTTCATTCTCTCTTCTTATGTCACTCATTAGCTTCTCCTTTTAATTTCATGAAATTGGTATCTGGTAATGAACTCATTCAGACTTTTTAGTTGAAAAATGATGGGAAATTTTGAGTTATTGCCTCGTTTTTCTTATTATTCTCTTTGATTTTATATATTTTCCCCCATTTTCTTTAATCTTCTGGGGTGTCCTTTCGTTTTTTGCATCTATGTGAATTGGGGGTTTTGAATGAATTATGTTCCTTCGTTCTTTAATGGGGTTTTAATTTTCTTCGTTGATTGTTCCTCTGTCGAGGAAGTTTTGGTTTCGCATTGCAATTGAAGTTTTTCGTTTTGAGGGGTTAAGTCCACGACCATAATTGTTTGTTTTATTGTTTTTATTCTAAAATTTTGTATGCTCATTTTTTCATTTGACGATTGTTCATTGGAATTATGTTCGAGCCATTTTGGTTAATGAGTTGATCAGAATTTTGAATTTGTATCAGTACGTTACTAGGGAATTATAAGTATGTTTCTTTCCCTTTCAACTCAGGTCTAAATTTTGGAAGCTGCTGGATTTTCTTATTGTAAGCTGCCAAAAATGGAAGTCTGTGTGGATTTCTTGGATTTGCTTCAACCCGACATGTCGAGAAAAATTTTAATGTGCTTGGATGATATTTCTGATATTTTTCGTGCGAGTGTCGTCTCACGATGTTGGCATCTCTATACTCTTCTCATTATCGTTAGTTCTTTTCCCTCCCTTCCTCAATATATTTTCAGACATTTTGTTTTTTTCTTACGAAAATGATCTTAGGTTACGTTAAATAAATCCTTGCAGTGGAAGACCTACTGCTAATTCAAATCTTGCCGCCGACGGAGCTAGTTAGTTCGTCATGGCAGACGTGATGCTGATGAAGGAGATTAAGGAAACGACTGGTCGGCTTGGGATAGATCTCTCCCAAGTTGATTTTGGCGCTATTCGTCTCCCTCCTGGCGAGGATTTCAGAATCATTAGGTCAAAGCTTTATACTTTTATCATTTGATTTTGTATCTTAATTTGCATTTTCGGAGCTCTCCTTTGAAACGTGATGGGTTTATTCGTTTATTTTCGTTTTTCCATTTTGTGGCTCATATTCCTTCACTTTTCTGTAATTATGTATATAGTGATGATGAAAAGGTTCTACAAGAGGAGAGTCTAGAGTTTGATTCTGGGTTTGGAAACATTATAGTTGTTGACAATCTTCCGGTTGTTCCTCTGGAGAAGTTCGAGAAGCTCGAAGGTGTTGTTCGTAAAATTTTTGGACATATTGGAGTAATTAAGGATGATGGTTTGTGGATGCCTGTTGACCCTACTACACAGAAAACTTTAGGTTACTGCTTTATTGAGTACGGTACCCCACAGGTACTTTCTCATTATCTCATGCACTCTTGTGTTGTTTCTGCTAACTTTTCTCTGAAACTTCATATATTTATCAAATCAAAATGTATTTTAAATAGTATTATGAAGAAATAAGGTTCTATAGTATAAATATTGTTTAAGATAAAATGAAAGTCTCCTATCTTTGCCACTTTTAGTTCTTGTTGGCATTTGATGAAGTTCAATAGAGTGACAGAAACTTGCAACCTCATCTTACTTTCTAGCTTAGCTGGTACTTAACTCTAGTCCCTTTGGGTGGGACTACTTTCAACCTCCACAGTCCATCCATTGTAATGGTGCCTTACACCTCTCTTTTACCATCATCCTATCTTCCATTTAGAGGTGGAATATAAATACTATAGAGGTAGTTTGATGTTTGTGAATTAATGACTTGTTTGACTTAACTTGTTATGATTATTTCCTAATCTCTCATTGTCTTTGCATACCAGTAATATATTGGCACAACATTAGTGGTACATCATAAATATTCCTTGTTAGAATGGTCTTGAAATGGAAACTTTCTAGCATTCAGAAAGTGTGCACTATATGATAATGTGATATTTTGGATTACCACTAGACATGTGTTTCATTCAAGAGTATGTTTACCTTCATAGAATTCTATTCCTATACGTTTTGTTACTATAGTTGTTTTTGCACTTGGCTGTGTTTCCAGGCTTTTTGTTGTACGTCCTTTTTTTCGTGTGTGTGTGTGTAATCTCATTTTTCTTGTGTGTAATACTGTAGTTCTGATCCATGAATTGAGCATCTCATTTAATTTCAATCATATCGTAGAAGGCTGGGCTTGCTAAAGAGAAGACTGATGGGTACAAGCTGGATAGAGCTCATATTTTTACAGTTAACATGTTTAAGGACTTCGATAGATTTATGAAAGTCCCAGATGAGTGGGCCCCTCCTGAAATTAGCCCATATATTCTTAAGATAAACTATCTGAAACGTTACTTGATTTTGCTTCTCCACTGCTTCTTCTGATATGTTTTCTTGAGGAAAGGTGGGGGTTTTATGGATCATTTGAAGGTTATCTGGGAGCTGTGCTTAGCTGAATATTTTCCATGGGGAAAAAGAACCATGGGAGAATGTCATTTTATGGATCAAATTGTGCTGTCGTGGAAGTATGATGCTAATTGCTATTTACTTCTGAACATTTCAGGAGAATCTTCAACAGTGGCTAACTGATGAAAAAGCACGGGATCAGTTTGTTATCCGATCTGGTTCCGATATTGAGGTTTTCTGAAATGATGCTAGACATTTGAAGCCTGAGCCTGTTTACAAGCGTCAAGTGAGCATCCTTTAGCCTGTCTTGAGTATTGGACTTGTTTTTATATCTAAAGTTGCTACTCTCTCCTGGTTAGATTGTTTTGGTTGATGTTTGGATATTGATATAATATTAATACAATTTAGGCATCTGTGCTCTTGGACTGTTAACCCTATCTTAATTAAATAATTTTCTTTTACAGTTCTGGACTGAGAGTTTTGTTCAGTGATCCTTATTGAGGACTTACCTAGCAACAATTCACCAACAGGGTGCTGCAGTTTGGGGTGGAGCAAGTACCTTTAACCATCTGATGTGTTTTGCCCATCAACAGGTTTGTTATTGTTTTTTGCTCCAGACCTTCTAACAGTGCTTGCTAACTTCCCAAAGGCCTTAAGCTTTTAATATATAAAATGTAGGTTAAGTTAATTGATTTTTCTCCTGGTGAGAAATATTTGGTGACGTATAGCAGTCATGAGCCCAGTAATCCCCATGATGCAAATGTGGCAACTCTCTTTCAAACTTCTACTCTAAGTCTGGGAGCTTGGAATTTGCAATGGAAAAGGGATTCTTGTGTAGAAAATAAATGGAAAAGGGATTTGGTTGTTTGGTTGTTAATGAAAAAATGAGTACTGATTGGGAGTAGGAATGGTTTGTCAGAATGATTCCTTATTGGATTTGGAATATTTATTTAATTGAATGTGTAGGGAATTTTATCTCAGATTGGATTCGTGAATCGCTTTTCGAGCTTACTGCTATTTATTTCAATGTTGCCAATTCAAGTAAAGGCAGTCAGAAGGCTTACTTCTGTGTTGACGAGAAAAGGTTTGTCCAATAATTATTTTTTCCTTTGTTATTAATTCTGCAATTTGTTATAATGTTATCATTGTAAATTATTTTAAACTTTTCTATATGTGGCATATTTATAAAATGTAATATATAAGGAGGAGGTCTTTTGTTTGATTTCCTTCTACAATTTGATTTTCTCTTCCATCAGTTTATATCTAAACCTTCTAAATTTTAGGTAAAATCTTATAAAGTTGTTTATAATATTCAATATTGTAATCTTTGAAAAGTGGATGGTTTTTTGACGTCTAAAGGTTATGTTTTTTTTTAAACATTTAGATATCTATGTATTATTATTTTTGATGTTTTTTGCGGTATTCAATTTTGCTTTCTTAAAAATGAATGTGTTAGGGACGGTAAAGTTGGAAAAGTAAGCATACAAATGTTTCAACTTTCGTTTTGAGTATTTTAATTGGGTATTTGATTGTTGCAGGTCATCAAAGGCTCCTGATGTACAGACTTGGGGATTATTGAGGTCTATTTTTCATGTTTTAAGAGTGGCACAAAGGATAAGATACAAGTTTTTTCTTTTAATTGGTTTTCATTTCTTTTTCCTACCGTTTTTACTTGCATTTCATAGATCTTTAGCTGAGTTGGTAATTTTTATGTTGGACATTGTTGTTACAACTAGTTGTTGATTTAGTTTCTCTTTCTCATGTGTTTAACTTGTATAGATTCTTGTGCTATTGGTGTATGTTGAAAATGTATTTCTTTTTTGCTTGTTAGAAACTATGACTTATGGCAAATTTTAGTAATATGGGACCTTTTTTCTTTAATTTGTTGTGTTTCAAATAATATCACCGGTAGAAAAAATGTAGGAGTTGCGGTTCATGAGAGTTGATAAATGGAGGAGTGCTTCAACCCAATTATCCCATTGGAGATGAAGTTCCAATTCTTACCATCCTTAATTGATCTACTTCAATGAATCATGGTTTGATCTTCAATCATGTTTCATGTTTCATCTTTTCTTTTTTTTTTTTCTAGTATGTAAAGATATTTTGTGAAGAATTGGTATATGGGGTAGTGAAAATATTTGGAGACTGGTTTTATTTTATATTTCACTTGTTGGGTTTTGATTTTTATGGCTTGTGTAAGACTGATTTTTATGGTTTTGATTTTCAATCCTTTGTCTTAACCTTTTTTGTTTGTGATCTTTTGAACAACAGTGGTCAGAAAAAGATGCCTATAACAAGACATTACTGAAGCTAGGGGGTTGGTTCAAGAAGAATTATGAAGGGATCCATACTTACCAAGTGGAGAGAGACAGTAATCTCATAATGTTTGTAAAATTATAATGTTTGTATTACTTGTAATTTGTGTTTTCAAGGCCTGAATTATTGAACAGCCTTTTAAATTGTAATTTTATAGAAAAATTAGTGGATTAAATGTAATAGATTTACAATCCATACATGAATAATATATTATAACCACAACGTTCAATGATGATGTGTCATGCTATACTTTTTGACCAAAAAAATGGATTCGACAATGGAATTTTAAAAAAAAGGGACAGATTTGAACTTCAATGTTGGTTAATAATTAAAAAAAATAGAGGCTTTAATGTCGGTTGGAAATTTCACTGAAGGTTTTTAATGTCGGTTGCAATCAACATTAAAGACCTTTAATGTCGGTTGAAAATTTCACTGAAGGTCTTTAATATCGGTTGCAACCGACATTGAAGGCTCTGTGTTATTGAAGCCCATTAATGTCGGTTTAAAACCGACATTAAAGGGCTTTAATAACACTATCTTTAATGTCGGTTGTCAACCGATATTAAAGCCCTTTAATGTCGGTTTACAACCGACATTAAAGCCCAAATTTCTTCTAGTGACATAGATTCTAAACGGAGCTTCACGGGATTTGAGATGCCATAAGATGGCATGCTTTTTCTTTTAATTCAAAAGGACTAGCAAATGATTGGTTTCTAAAGTTCAAGGTGAAGTCAATTGGTTTGCTTAGAGAGCTAGCACACGAGGATTTGTGGCACAATTCCTAGGCGAGTTAGATCAGAGGAATCGAACAACTCAACTTGCTTTCCATCAGACAAAAATCAGGGGAAACATTGTGAAGGTACATTTTCCTTCACTATTCCTTTAGCGATCACCATAAGAATTGATCTCTCCCAATTTAACAGTAAATTTTGGTGTCTTGACATCGCTGAAAGACTCCTACGCACTAAAACTAACCAAAATATAAGTCTAAGAAAGTACTTTCAAGTGCTTTTCACGAGTACATCTCAATAAATTCATATTTCATGTCGATTTCATAATCCTTGATTATGAAGCAGATCGTGAGGTTCCCATTATCCTGACACGACCATTTCTTACTATGGAAAGATCCTTGATTGATGTTCATAAAAGAGAACTAATCATGTGACTGAATATAATGACTTGACTTTCTAGGACTTATACTAGGTCGTTATTACATGCATGCATAAATTTGAAAACGACTCTCTCAATAAATTTTAACTAAAATTAAAAGAATTTTATTAAATAAATAGCTTTTGTAAAATCTAAATAAATGAAAATCTTTAGTCAGGGTCCCCTAAAATAAAAATAAATTTCATGAAGCTTTATAAATAAAAATTTCAAACAATAAAACTCTAAGTTCAAACATTAAGACTGGAATATAAAACATGAAAACATGAAAATATGAACGGAAGTATCTCTCTTGTCCCAATGACACGGTCACAGATTCCTTCTGTCATTTGTCGATATGTCATTATCCTACTTGAAAACATAACATAATAAAGAATGGGTATAAAATACTCAGCAAGTAACCCCACTACCGGGGTCAAACTATGCATTTATATCCAATAAATGCAACTTTCTAGTGAGACATGCAAAAACCTCTATGAATCCTGGATGGCCATCTAGTGGATAATTGAACCTGCCCTACCGTAGGTGAGATGTACCCACAAACCTCTAGTGAAATTTCGAAGGAGATCACTAATCTCTGGTGAAGTCCCGAAGGAAATCACAACCTCTGCTAAATCCCAAATGAGTCACAAACCTCTGATGAATCTCGAAGGAAACACAAACTTTTGGTGATTTCCAAAGAAAAAGAAACCTCTGGGGAAATCTCAAAGGAGATCATTAATCTCTGGTAAAATTCCAAAGGAGATCACTAACCTCTGATGAATCCCAAAAGAAACACAAACCTCTGGTGAAATCCCGAAGGAGATCACTAACCTCTTGTGAATCTCGAAGGAAACACAAATCTCTAGTGAAATCCCGAAGGAAATCACTAATCTCTGATGAATCCCGAAGGAAACACAAACTTCTAGTGAAATCTCGAAGGAGATCACTAACCTCTAATAAAGTCCTGAAGGAAATCACAATCTTTGGTGGGTACATGACTACAAGTAGGAGGCAACTATCACTATATAACATATCATATAATAAAATATCATAAAATATTTTATAAATTCTAGATCACGCACCATTCACATAACATGCTTAAAGTAGAATTATCATTATGGCCATATATTCTCTCTAAAATTATCCTAATGGTATCGTCCATCACAAAAGTGGTTCTAGTAGTAAGATTACTTACCTTGGAATTAAGTCCAAATAGCTAGCAATTCAACATTACAAAACCTTGAATCCCAACACATGGTTTGATTCAAAACCACTTCAAAGCTTCAAAATCAACATGACCCAACAACTATATCACCAAAATCAATCTTTAACTCTAATGAAAAACAACTTAAGACCTTCTAATCCAACCTCCAAAAATCATAATTAAAACAAAAGTTAAGCCGACACTTAGTGGTATCCAAAAATTCTGAACAGACCCCTAAACCTTACTAAAAAAAAGGACGTCGAATGATTTAATCTTGTCGGGAAGCATCTTTAGAGTCTATAAAATCCAATTTCAACATCAAAACAATATGGGTAAGCCAAAACTGAAACCAAAATTTGATGGGTATTCAAGATCTTCTAAGAAAACCCATAACATGCTAAATAACTTACCCAAAATATCAATTATGGCGACAATAACGCTAGTGGCAACGGAAACCATAGACGGGCGACGAGTTTTGTTGTCGGGTGGCGCAAATTGTTTAGGCTAGTGGCAGGCAATAAGGGTCCTACATGAGGAGGGTTTGCGAGAGTGAGAGAAAAGGGGAGTTTCTAGTTTTACAGATTTATTCAGCAACAATTATGGACAAACCAGAGCTTTAAACAACGATCCAACCATTCAAAACGATATCTTATACGCCTAAATAGACCGGCCAAATCTCAGCATGATCCAATGGTTCAAACTTCAGCAATCGACAATTTTTTAGAAGTTGTTGATGATAAATCGAACTATGTCTTTCTCTCCTTCACTCTTCTTTAGTTTCAAATATCTCAATTCTTTCCTTTTTTCTCAAATTTTGAAACATAAATAAAAAATTTTATCACAATATCTCCAAGATCTCCAAAGATCCTATCAAATTAATAAATTAATTAATATCTCAAATTACCTTAATTTAGGTTCCAAAAACCAAAATTAAATGGCATAAAATCATCAATTTGATACCAATTAAGTCTTTCCAAATATTTAAATCAATTTAAAACACATAAAATCAATTATTTTCTCAATTATTTTAAACTGGCTCCAAAATCTAAAAACTAAAGAAAATTAAAGTCCAACAATTTAAGATAATTAAACCCAACTTATTTGGAACAGGAGATGTTAGATCAGAAAAGGACTTTTAATTTATTCAACGCATTGAAGTTTTCTGATGAGTTTGAGTCTTGCCAACTTGTTGAAGAAATAACTCCAATTATTGAAGAAGCAACCGAATGTACATGGGAAGAATGCAATGAAGATGATCAAGGCCAAGTGGACACTGTGTAAACAATGTTAAAAAATCCTCTGAGCATTTAGATCTGAGTAATAGGAGAAGTAAAGATAACAAAGCCTTCTCTTGAGGAGCCACCAATCCTTGGGATGAAAGCTTTATCAACACATCTCAAATACGTTTACTTAGGAGAAAAGAATAATATACTTTACCTATTATTATTTCTTCTACTCTATCTGATTCTAATGAATTGATGCTTTTACACATTTTAAAGAAAAATATACACGAATCATTTGATGGACATTTGCTAACATCAAAGGAATCGACATTTGTATAAAGAGAAAAGAGGATCCAAGAGCACCAAAGCAGATTAAACTTAATGATGAAGAAGGCAGTCAAGAAAGAGATCATAGAGTAGCTCGAAGCAGATGTGATATATCCAATTTCTGACAATAGTTGCATTAATTCAGCATAGTGCGTTCAAAAGAAAGGAGGAATGAAGGTAGTTGCAAACATAAAGAATGAGTTGATTCCTACCAGAACTGTAATTGGATGGAGGATATGCATGGACTGTGACTAAAAAAGGATAATTTTTCTTTGCCTTTTATTGATCAAATGTTATTAGATAGATTGTCTGGTGCGTGTAGACACCGTATTTGGTCAGCTCGATTTTAAAATTATGTTTTAAGGGCAATTGTAGAAATGTGAAAAATATTTTTCAAAATTAGGTCCACAACCCATGTTTATAGATTTTGTAAAAGTGGCAAAATCGTTAAACCCAGTCCAACTTCACTAATGGATGAGAGAAAAAGTTGAAAATACGCCCAAAACATTTGAATCACACGTCACGCTTTACTATCTTCTTCTTCATGAAAAATCAGGGCAACTTCCCGATTTTCCTCCTCTCCATGCAAGTACCTTAGGAATAGAAAACATCTGTCTTCGATCGGTATGTTCTTCTTCCCCTTCGCCCTTTCTCTATTCATGTTTTTGTGTTTGATTCCAACAATTCCTTTTCTTTTTGGAAATTTGTAGAGGATGAAAGTTGTTGCGACTTATATGTTGGCTGTTTTGGGTAGAAATACTCACATTCCATTGATGAAATTAAAGCCATTCTCACCTGAAGTTTTATTGATGCTTTACTAATTTGGATAAAGAAGCCCTAGGCATTGCAAGGGTTAATATCAATGGAAGGGAAATTAGGTTTAGGGTTCTGTCTGGTGTTTTGATTTGAATTGAGTTCATAAATTGAAGTTGAATTGTTGATGAGCCGTACTAATAATTGGAGTTGAGGTTGAAGATAAAATGATCGAGTTACCTTCTATTTTCAATTTTATTTCCATGAGCAATTTCTTATTATCTTTTCATTATCATCTGATTGCCTTCCATTTTTTATGTAGTTTTTTATATTGTCATCTCATTGTTAGTCCTATTCTTTGTAACGTAGTTAGCTGTTCTTAATATTGTCATCTGATTATGATCTGAACATCTTTTATTTCTTATCACATAGTGGTTCCTCATATAGCCACTTGAGTGCCTTCGATTGCTATCTGGTTATTATCTTCTATTTGTATCTAATTCATCCTTTATTTCTTTTAGGTTTTTAAGAATATAATGTAAACGAGGAAATCTTCACAAGATGAGCTTGAAGTGGAGAATAAACAAGCAAAAAGAAAACTGATATGTTTTTCTTTTGGAAGATTTTTGGACTTCAATGTTAGACTTCATGTTTTTTTTATTGATAATTTACTAAACAACATTGTATCTAATTGATATCATATGCTTAGTTATGACATGTTTAAAAGTCATTATCTTTGATACTAAGTAGTTTACGAGGGAAAATGTTAATATGAACCATGAAATTAAAAGGTGCAAAGTTACAAATTTTACCAATCATGACAATCAGATATCAGTCACAAGAAAAATCATATAGAAATCAAACTTAATATTTAATAAAAATTACATGCTAATTAGATAATAATCAAATATCTATTAGATATCGATCACAAAGCAATCAAGTAGAAATCAGATATCAATTTATTAAATGTCATATTTGCATACTTTTTGCCTTTAAATAGTGTTTAATTCATGTGAAAATTTGGTATAAAGTGTATCATTAAAGCCCTAAAAAGTCCTAATTTAGACAAAATAAGTTACTACATGTTTAAAAGTCATTCTATTTAATTGTTATTTGATTGTTATAGTAATGTACAATTCATTGGGCACTTAGCAATCTAGTGTATTACGTATTGGGTATACCATTAGTAACAACTTTTTATTCGATATCACTTAGCAATCTATCACATTGATATTAAATAGTTTATAAGGGGAGATCATAATACCAACCATGAAATTAAAAGGTATAAAGCTATAAATTTTACCAACTATGAAAAACAGATAGCAATCACAAAACAATCAAATAGAAAGCATGAAGTACTTAATATTTAATAAAAATCACAAATAGCAATCACATGACAATCACATGGAAATCAGAAAAAAATTAGGTAATCTGATAAAAGTTTCTTCATAATCTTATCTATAAATTGTTGAATTTTGATGGCCTATCGTGTTTCTCAGCACCGCGTTTTTTAAATAATGACTTCTTAAACTTGGGAACAAGACCTTTGCATTCAAAATCGACCAAAGATGTTTTTTGATTCCATCTATTAATTCAACGAACCTTCTTCTTCAATTCTAACTCCAATTGAAAACAAATTCAAATTGTAATGTTGAGCATTAAACTCAAATTGTCAAGGTTTTGGGTGGTTTTTAGCAGGCATTTGGAAGGTCAAACGATGTCCAAATTAAATGTGTGACCTATGCATTTTGATGCTTCGAGATTGGACACGGTATAAAAGATCTTTTAGAAGCACATATTCCGCCAGGGGGACGATTGGGGCGTGGACATGAAAGCGTAAGAGCTCAACGGGAGCTCAACGGGACCTACCTCATCTATGTGTACTTTCTGATTGTTCAACTCTCAAGTCATTTGGTGTTTTCTATGGAAAGTTATGGCAGTTTGAGTAATGAAGGGTCAAGAATTACTGCAATTTTTGAAATTATGTTTTAATTATTGTAATCTCTTTTATTTGCTTTTATTAGTTATTTGTTGAAAGAATTTAGGGAGACACTTTGTGAGACTATATATAGTGGTATTGTAATCTTTGCCAAGACAAGGTTGAGAAAGAAATCAATAGAAGATTGAGTATTAGTGTCCATACTTTATTCTTTCTCTCATCAATAAAAAGCTCTACCACTCAAACAATATATATATATATTTTTATCAATTTGTTATTAGAGCTATGTCGAACCATGGGAGCATAGTATTGGGACAGATGCAGTTACCACGACTCATCAAGATAAACTTTGACAACTGGAGTATTCAAATGCGTGCCTTGCTCAGTGCTTAAGACACATGGGAAGTAGTCTAAGAAGGTCATGAAGAGGAGACTCCAATTACAAATCCGACAGCAAACCAATTGAGGACGATAAAAGAGATGCACATGAAAGACAAAACCACTCTCTATCTCATGTTTCAAGTTGTGGATGAGTCAGGTTTTGAGAAAATTGCAGGTGTAAAGACTTCGAAGGAAGCGTGGGACACACTGGAGAAGGTTTTCAAGGGTGTTGATCGCGTCAAACAAGTACGACTCCAAATTCTTCGAGGCGAATTGGAAACCATGAAAATGAAGGAGTCAGAAGAAGTATCTGACTACATCACCCGAGTTCAAACGGTGGTGAACCAACTTAAACACAATGGAGAAACTCTTGAAGATGCCAGGGTCTTGGAGAAAATCCTTCGATCATTGACAAATGATTTTGAGAATGTGGTATGTGCTATCGAGGAATCAAAGAATTTGGAAGAAATGACTATTGATGATCTTGCAGGTTCCCTTGAAACACATGAACAAAGAAAGAAGAAAAAGAAACAAGAGGACTTGGAGGAGGCCATACAAACAAAGATAACCATCAAAGAAGACAAGGTAATGCATGTGCAACACAACCGAAGAAGTGGACGTGATTGTGGTGGTCGTAGTTTCGGTTGCGGTAGAGGTCGTGGTCGTGGAAACAAAAATGAAGAGAAAGAAGAAACGAGCCAACTAAATTTATGTGGACGAGGCCGAGGTCGTGGAAGAGGCAGTAGCTCAAATTGTCCAAATGTCGAGTGTTACATTTGTAGAAAATATGGACACTATGCAAAAAATTGCTATGCCGAGAAGAAGGTAGAAGAAAGCGTGAACTTAGTCGCAGAAGATGAGACCAAAGATGACGATGTTCTCATGATGGCCCATGAAGGCATCACACCGGACAATGACATGGTGTGGTATCTTGACACTGGTGCAAGCAACCATATGTGTGGGCATAAACATCTTTTTATTGATATGCAAGAGATAGAAGATGGACATGTGTCTTTTGGAGATGCATCAAAGGTTCAAGTCAAAGGTCGAGGAAAAATATGTTTTTCCCAAAGGAATGGAAAAAAAAGGTACTATGGAGGATGTCTACTATATACCTGACTTGAAGAGTAATATTCTAAGTATGCGGTAGTTATTGAAGAAAGGATGTTCAATCTTCATGAAAGATCAAATGTTGCACTTGATGGACAGAAATGATCGGGTGCTCACACACGTTGAGATGGGGAAGATTCAGGTGTTCAAACTCAACCTAAAGAATGTATAAGAGAGGTGTTTACATGTCAACATGGAGGACAAAGCATTCTTATGGCACTTACGATTTGGACACTTACGCTACGACGGACTAAAAGAGTTAGCAAATAAGGACATGGTCCATGGGCTACCAAAAATAGACTACACCAAGAAGTTTTGTGAGGGTTGTGTACTTGGCAAACTAGCAAGGAGAATTTTCCAAAAGAAAGCAGAATATTGTTCAAAGGGACCTCTTGAGTTGATACACACAGACATATGTGGCTCAATCACTTCGAAATCTTTCAGTGAGAAAAGGAATTTTCTTACCTTTATTGATGACTATACAAGAAAGACTTGGGTTTGTTTTTTGAAAGAAAAGTCAGAAGCATTTGAAGTATTCAAAAAGTTCAAGGTGAGGTGGAGAATACATATCAACTGCTTTCACAAATTATTGTGAGGAACAAGGTATCAAAAGATTTTTTACTGTACCATATTCACCTCAATAAAATGGCGTTGTAGAAAGGAAAAATCGAACGATCCTTGATATGGTTCGATCAATGTTGAAGAGTAAAGATGTGACAAAGGAATTCTAGGTGGAATCAGTACAATGCGCTATGTATGTGCAAAACCGATGTCCACATACAAAATTGGCGAATCAAACATCGCAAGAGGCTTCGAGTGGTCATAAACCAACCGTCTCACACCTTAAAGTGTTTGGTAGTGTGGCCTATGCACAAGTACCAGACCAAAGAAGAACCAAACTCGATGATAAGAGTAAGGAATATGTGTTCATTGGGTATGACGAGAAAATGAAGGCTTATAAATTATTCGATCCAATTAAAAAGAAGGTGATTGTAAGTCCTGACGTTCAAGTGAATGAAGAAAGTGTGTGGGAATGGAAAAATCAAAAGGAGGCATTACAAGAAGAGTCATTGAGAATTGCACCAATAAACACTCCAATAACTTCTCAAATATCTGACAAAGTGGAAGAGCCGAGTCAACCTAGGATGTGGAGTCTACAAGATCTATACGACTCAACCGATGAACTACACCTAGTTTGCTTATTAGCAGACTTGAAGAACATTTCTTTTGAAGAAGCCATAAGAGACAAGATGTGGAAAGCCTCAATGGATGAAGAGATAGAAGCAATCAAAAGAAACAAAACTTGGGATTTGGTGGAATTGCTTGATGGATATAGACCCATTGGTGTAAAATGGGTATACAAGAAGAAGATGAATTCCCAAGGTGAGATTGAAAGGTACAAGGCGCGCCTTGTTGCAAAAGGTTACAGACAAAAAGCAGGAATCGATTATGACGAAGTTCTTGCTCCAATTGCAAGAATGGAGACAATTCGACTTCTTTTATCCCAAGCTGCACAATTCAAGTGAGCTATCTATAAAATGGATGTAAAATCAACATTTTTAAATGGAGTTCTTTGAGAAGAAGTCCATGTTGAGCAACCCCTTGAATACATGAAATCTGGAAAGGAAAATAAAGTATTGAAACTAAAGAAGGCGCTCTATGGGTTAAAGCAAGCACCTTGAGCATGGAACACTCAAATTGATACTTCCTTCAAGAAGAACAAGTTCATACAATGCCCATATGAGTATGCATTATGCGTAAAGAAAAGAGAAGGTAATCTGCTTATCGTTGCCCTTTATGTTGATGATCTTATTTTCATGGAGAGCAATGAGAACTTGGTTGTGGATTTTAAAGATGCTATGACGCGGGAGTTTGAAATGACGGACTTAGGATTGATGAAATACTTTCTTGGTCTTGAAATTACACAAGAAAACTTTAGAATTTTTGTTTCACAAGAAGCATATACGAAGACCGCGTTGAAGAGAAATAAGATGGAAGAATGCAAGCCTGTAGCAACACCAATGGCAGCACAAAACTCACTAGATTTGAGGGAGGAGATCAAGTAAATGCATGTAAATACCGTAGTTTGGTAGGGAGTCTACGATATCTCACATGCAAAAGACGGATATTGCATATAGTATTGGTGTAATGATTCGATACATGGAGGATCCAAGGATCTCGCACCTCAAGGCCATTAAACGAATTCTTCGATACATTAAAGGGATGAAATCACTCGGGCTTCTCTACATAAGGATGAGTGAATACAACTTGATAGGATACTCTGACAGTTATTGGTGCGGAGATATAGATGATAGAAAAAGAATTGGAGGATATGTGTTCTACATGGAGAATACAACATTCACATGGCTCTAAAAAAAGCAGCCGATCGTAACTTTGTCAACATGTGAGGCAGAATATGTGGCAGCATTGATGTGTGTGTCACACAATTTGGCTAAGAAACTTACTATGTGAATTAAATCTACAACACCATGAGGCAACCGAAATACGAGTTGACAATAAATCAGCCATTGAGTTTGCAAAGAATCCGGTCCATCATGAAAGGAGTAAGTACATTGACGCCCAGATTCATTTTATTAGAGAATATGTAAAGAATGGAGAAGTGAAAATGATTCACATTTCAAGTCATGACCAAGTAGCTGATAATTTTACAAAGGCTCTACCAACAACTTTTTTGAAAATTTGAAAAAGTTGATTGAAATGAAGAAATTAAAAGATTTGAGTTTAAGGGAGGAATTTGTTGAGCATTAAACTCAAATTGTCATGACCAAGTAGCATTAAACTCAAAGTCTCTAAACTTTTTCTTTTTTTCCTTTTTTCGATTTTTCTCATTGAGCTTGCAAAGGAATTTCAAGTTTGGGTCTTTAAAATTTTAGATTTGTTTTTCATGTGTCCTTGAAGTTTGAATATTGTGTCTAATGAGTTGTTGATAGATTTCTAAACTTTCAATTTTATGATTAATAATTATCAGATTTTTTGATTTCGTGACAAGTATGTCTATATGATTTATGGATAACTTGAACATAACTTGATTAGTTTAAGATATATAATATATTCTTGATCAAGATATCAGAGATTCGAATCCTTTTACTCACATGCTGTTGAACTGATCAAAAGAAAAAAAAAATTATTAAACAAAAGAATTAATAGTTCAATGAGCTATTAGACATATAATTTAAAGTTCAATGATCTATTAGTCACATTATTAAAAGTTTAAGACTTAAGATGTTTCTAATATTGAGGGACCTACAATTTGAAATACAAAGACTCTAAAGGGTCACAACTTATAATTTTATCAACATTTAATAGAAATATTAAGTCATAGTTACATGTTTTTTTTTTTAAGAACAACAATTTGAGGTGGGGATTCGCACTTTCACTTCTTGGTTGCACGTGTGTACTCCTTATACCAGCTAATATATACTGATCAAGTTGGTGTTGAATATACCAAAGTTTGATATATAGTTGAGGTTGCTTATTTAAATTGTAATTCACATGGGTCGATGTGTTAGATTTCTGGTTGAATGTAATTCCCAATTGGTCTTTTTTGACCCTTGAACTAAAAGATTATTAATCTAAATTTATGCCAATAATAAGAAAAATAATTATTATTTTCTGATAATGTGTTAAAAGATACAACATAACACACTTTTCGGAGTGGGCTAAGAATGTCCTGAACGAGGTGAAGATGAGAAAGATTGAAGAAGCAACACAAGTCACTGCAAGTAAAGTTCATGAATTTCTTGTATCTAATTCTTTTCCCACCTTCTATGCACATTTATTTAATAATTTAAACACCCCATTTAGTTTTTTATAAAAAAAAATAAACATTGTAAAAAAATATACTGCAATTATTGACTTTTTGTCAAATGCAATTACTCCCATCCCAAGATTTCTATTTGTTATGGGTAATTTGGAATTAAATGGCGTATACGATATCTAGAGATAAATGGAGGTGAAGGCAATAAGGTTTGGGTTAAAAGGAAAAGTTTGGGACAAGATATGGCCTCGTAGGGAAAGACAGTTTGGCCTAAGCTAAGGCTGACTCAAGACAACCCTGAGGAAATTGTTCCCCATTGCGGGGCTAACCCAGAGAAGGAATAGAGAATCCAAATATAGCTCGAAAACCCTAAAAGAAGAAGACTTACATCAACGAACATTATAAATATGAGGAAAACTCTTAGAAGAAGTAAGTCAATTTGAATACTCAAAACTCTCTACTTGCTCTAGAGATTTTCCTGTTAACTTAAGTATCGAACCCTGTCGCAAAGATTTTTCTTCATGCAGGTCACATTTTTCCTTAAGTAAAAAAAATTATGGTTGCCATCACGTGAAAGGTCACATACGTTTTACCTTGCCCGAATTTTGGCATCAATAGTTGTCACTATCTATGGGGAAGACGAGTTAAATATTTCCTACGAATAGAAGAGATCTTGCATGCATAAGAAGATGAGTATGAGATACTTGGACATAGATTTGAACGTTGAAGATTCAAACTAGGATGGCCATTAATAAAGAATCAAGGAAAATAAATCTCCTTAGCCTAGGCTAGGTGTTGGGCTGACCACTCTTAACAAGTCCCAAATACTCAAGATCAACGTTGGAGGAATGAAGAATTGACTCAGGAATATTCTGCCAAATCCTCGATACTCGGAACTCGATGCTCGTCTGCTTCCTACTCGATCCTCGATGAGAATTCCTTTCTTCATTTGACGAGTGTCATTAAATCCTCGATGGAATCGATGACAACAGAATTAATACTCGATCATACTCGACGGTTCTTGAACGATACTCGATGCCACTCGAAGGTGAAAACGATGAACTCGAAGCTACTCGATTGCGAAGAATCGATGCACGATTGACTCGGTAATCTAATTACTCGATGCAATTTTGAAAGATAATTAAATTTCGCACGATTTTCAGTAAAGAAAACACTTGAATGAATAAGAAAGATAAGGGAAGAAGAAGGAGACACAGTGTTTACGTTGTTTGGCAAGATTGCTTATGTCTACGGGAAGATCTGAATTCTTTTTACTAATGAAGATTGCGTACAGATTTTTGTTGTTTTTAGGATACTAAGAAAATGGTGATAACTTTGTATTTTGAATTTAAAATCAGTGGTATTTATAGAGTATACCAGCTGAGCATTTTAAAAAGCTAGTTATAAACAAACAAAATAGGAGGTATTTGAGTCAAAGCTTCTTCAAATTCTCCACCTTAACTTCAATCCCTTGCAATCTTCTGATCTTCCTGATTCTGACCGGTTTGTCTACCCTGTGTCTGGAAGCTCAAAATGAACTTGTTCTAAACATTAAAACAATTTAAGCTTTGAAGCAGGTTTTGTTAACATGTCAGCTGCATTGTCAGAGGTATGGACCTTTAAAATTTCTATCTCCCCTGTCTCAGTTTTATCTCTAATAAAATGATATTTTATATCAATGTGCTTTGTTCTAGTGTAGAATTGTGGATTCCGGGACAAATGAATAGCACTTTGGTTGTCACAGTAGAGTTTCACTACTGTTTGATCTATTCCAAAGTCTTTCAGCAGTCCCTTGAGCCATAAAGCCTCTTTGATTGCTTCAGTTAAAGCATATATTCAGCTTCTGTTGTAGATAGGGCTACTATAGGCTGTAGTGATGCTTTCCAGCTGATTAGATTAGGATCAAAAAGGAAAAAGGTAACCTGTTAAGGACCTCATTTTGTCCAAATCACCAGCATAGTCATCATCCACATATCCATAAAGCTCTAGATTTGGTTCAGCTGACCTTTGGTAGACTAACTTTGATTTTTTAGGCCAAACTAGATACCTTAGGATCCATTTAGTAGCCTCCCAGTTTCTCTTACCAGAATTAGACATATATCTACTAACTAAGCTAGCTGAATATGAGAGATTAGGTCTAGTAGAAATCATTAAATACATTAGGCTTCTGACTGCTTGACTATAGGGTATGACAGCCATCTGTTTATGATGTTCTTGCTTAAAATCCTTAGGAGAGTTAGTTGAAGAAAGCTTAAAGTGCTTAGCAATAGGTAAACTCACATGTTTGACATCATTCATGTTGAACCTTTTAAGGATCTTCCCACAATAAGAGGACTGATTGATGCTTAGAATACCTTTTAGTATAGGAACTAAGGACCAAGTGTCATTCCCTTTTAGTGAATGCATCTCCTCATTTATTGTTTCAATCCAATCCCTTGCATTAGCACAACTTGTTGCTTCTTCAAAGATAGTTGGTTCTTGATTAGTAGAAGCTACCACAACATTTAAAATCAAATTCATATAATTCATATAAGTATATCCAGCTAGAGGTGTGATAGTTCTCGTTTGTCTATCCCTAGCTAAGACATATTGCTTAAATCAAGTTGCTCACATGTTGTCTCCTCATGTTCCCCTACATCTTCCTCAGTTTCTCCTGTGTCACTAGGTTGGCTAGATTCATTTGGCTGCTCAGATGATAACTCCACCTCAAATCCGGTGTTGGATGACTCTCCTTCATCCTTTACCTTTTTCTCCTTTTGCATAAAAAAATTCTCTTCCCTAAAGGTGATGTCTCTGCTCACTATGAACTTTCTCTCAACCGGATGCCACATTTTAAACCCCTTGACACCCTCTGTAAAGCCTACAAACATACATTTGACTGCTCTGGCCTTTAACTTTCCCTTATTTTTGTGTACAAACCCTACACAGCCAAAGACCTTTAGATTATCTAGGTTAGGAGGATGATTAGTCCACTTTTCCTAAGAGGTAAGAAATTCTAAAGATGTGTGAGGGCACCTATTCAAGGTATACACGGTATAGAATGCAGCTTTTACCCAATAACTTTCTCCTAAGATAGCGTCAGAGAGCAATCACCTAACCTTTTCCATTATGGTTCTATTTAACCTCTCAACAACCCCATTTTGTTGAGGTGTATACCTCACTGTTTTATGCTTAGTTATACCATTCTCACTACCAAATTTATCTCAGTGTTCATTGCAAAACTCAAGCCCATTATTGGTTTTAAAGTATTTTAGCCTTTTAGATGTTTGATTTTCTATCATGGCTTTCCATTCATTAAACTTCCCAAAAACATGGTCCATAGTTTTAAGAAAGTATATCCAACTCTTCCTAGAAAAATCGTCTATAAAGATTAGAAAATACCTTGAGCCACTAAGGGTTGGTGTAGAAGATGGTGTCCATAGGTCAGAATGGACATAGTCTAATGTTCCTTTGGTGATGTGTTGAGATTTTGTGGAACTTTGCCTAATCTGCAATGTTCACAAAAGAAAGGTGATCACGGACACCTTTGGGCAGGATTCCTTGCTTGGACAGAGCTTGCATTCCTTTCTCACTGATATGGGATAGTTTTTTGTGCCATAAGTCAGCCACTGTTAAGCTTGCTGTTGAAGTAGTGTATGCACTTGTCATCATCTCTACTCCTCTCACAATGTAAAGGTCATTGACCTTCTCACCAACTAACACAACTTTGGAATCCTTGATCACCTCAAGAACTCCATCTTTTCCTTTGCATTCAAACCCAATGGAGTACAACATCCCTAGAGATATCAAGTTTCTCTTGAGCAAAGGTACATGTCTAAAATTTTTTAGAAGCTTGATTGATACGTCCTTTAGCTTCAAGGACATTGAACCAACCGCTTTTACCTTACAGACTTTATTGTTTCCCATGTATACTGATTCTCCATCTATTTCCTTATAAGTATTAAACCAAGGTTTGAAAGGTGTCATGTGATAGGTACATCCGGAGTCAAGTACCAATCATATTTCCCAAGAGGACTGATTTGGTTGGTTTGATTTCTAGTGAAGGCTAAGGCATCAGAGAAAAGTAGGAACCTTCAACTAATGTGCTTCTGGTTGTTTCCCCTTCCGATCCTTCTCTTTTTCTTGGTTTTTCCTTTTAGACTGTAGCAATCTCTCATCAGGTGACCTTTCTGTTGAGAATGTCCTAGAACTCGCAGTTCGTGTTAAACATTCTATTTATCAATAATAATAAATTGTTGATTTTGCATTCTATTATGAAAATCCAATAAACATATCTATGGCTATAGTCTGAATACTGTAACTTTATGTAGTGACATAAACAGGATCAAGTTAACAGTATATAACCTAAATGGTCTAATAAATATATGGATGAAATTGGATATCTCATCCTGGTAACACTATTGGATGCAGCCTACTTTATAATTGTTACAAAGAGTTGTACAGTGCTACAAACGATGTGATCCATAGATCAATCATGTTGAGACATGTGAGTGTGGGCATTCTATGTAATGAGTTTGCATATAGACTGGACCACGAAAATAGTCACTTTTCTTTATAACGACCGTTTACTGTTAAAACTAACTATTTCATTTATTAAGTAACCTAGATTAACTCGATCTTAATCCTGAGTTAGCTACGAACTTCAGTTTGTTCGGAATTATCCTTTGATCTGCAAACAGTGAGAGTAGTCCAACAACACTGCTCAATAAGCCTCCCATTTTGGAGATAAGATCAGATGAATAGTTAGGTACATAGCCTTGCAAGATGGAATTCACTCCTACCCGATTTAGGGTTAGCAGATAGGTTGTTCTCTTAAGTACTGATTCCAGGCTTGAACAATCGGGGCCCCGCCTTCTCATGATAGAGAAAGAATTTGATTCATAGGTGTTATGAATCAAAATTGTCCATTAAATGGTCAGTGAGAACTTAAGGAACAAGATGTATTCACAGGGGTCAAATGGTTATCTTGACCAAGCTGTGATTGCAAACAACCTATGAAGGATCGACTTACTGATTATGGTTATATAAAGTGGACATAATATATCTACAGTGAGGGGAATTCAACAATGGGCTATAGTGGAGTGACCCATTAGTTAATGAATAGGGATTAATTCGGTCTAATGAGTTTAGTCGATTAATCTCAGATCGTTGGAGCCTATGATCTGTAGGTCCGCGAGGTCTCCCTACTAGCTCGTAAATGGATAAGCTTTAGAGTAGCTTGACAAGTTAATTTGAAACGTTGAAATTAGAATTAAACGGAATAGGAGAACTTATATTTAAATATGATTTAAATATATGAAGATGGAATTATGTTAAAATTAATTTAATATTTGATAGTAAATTAATTAGAATTATTTATTAATTTTATTAGAAAATTAATTTGTGAAATTAATTTTATAAAGTTAATAAAATTTTTAGTCTTTGAAATCATTTGATTTTGGGAAAAATTGAAAAGTTACAAAAATAACAAAAAATGGAAAATATAGTTTTTCCATTACCCATCTTCTACTTGCTCACATAAACAACACTTCCCTTCTTCACATTTACTCCAAGAATGAGTTGCAACTCATGTAGTGTTCTTCTTTGTATGTTCATCTACAATAAATAAAGAAGATTAGAGTGAATTTGAGACATGCATTCGAAAGAAATTTTAGAGAAAATTTCATGTTGAAGAAAGGGTTCTTTAAACAAGCTGGTGAGCTTCTCCTTGTTTTTCCATTGCTTCAAGTTGTTCTTGAGTCCCACAACTCGTTCTAAAGCTCCAAGAGGATAGTGGGGAAGATCTTGAGGTTGTTCACGGTGTTTTTTGGAGAATACAACTGCTGTTGATCTAGATCTTGAAGGGTTCTACAAAGGTATGACTACAAATCCTTTTATATTAGATGAGCATGTTTTAGTTTCTGCCAAAATTAATGAATTTGTATGGTTATTGTTCCTTGTTTATTCTGCTGCATATCGATACACTCTTACCATTGGTATCAGAGCATCATAAAAGCATTAAATTTGGTTTAATTTTGGTGTGGTGGGTGTTTTTCAAGAGATATATGAAACTGATGCAATGATATGGTTTTCTGAGATTTGGCATTTTATTTCTCTTTAATTTCTTAATTAAATTTATAATTGGCTCTTGATTCATGAGCTTATATGTGTTATCAAGAGTTTGTAATTTATTTGGAGTCATTAGAGTTGAAATTAAGATGTAATTAAAGAAACAAGTGAAGAAGGTCGAGCTGTTCTTCCAGTTTTTTCCAGCTTCTGCTAAAAAATCGTTGTTGAGGTTGAAGTGCAAAACAATTGTCTAGCTCCAGGCATTACACGATGTGAAGAAAAGTTAGACGATCGTCTAGCTACTGGCGCTGGTCTTTGTGATGTTGGACGTTGGACGATCGTGTACCTTTGGGAGCTAAACGATGCATTGAAATGCTATATGATAGCACTACGCAATCGTGTAGCTTTGCATGGGAACTAAACGATGTGTTGGAAGCGATGCCACTACATGATTGTGAAGCTGTAGTGCGAGCTAAACGATGCGTTGAAGTTCTATGCGATGGAACTAAGCGATCGTGTAGCTGCGGCGTTGAACGATGCGTTGAAGTTCTATGCGAGGGAACTAAGTGGTCGCATAGTTGTGGCAGACACTAAACGATGACAAGAGCGATGGTGTTAAACCATCGTGTAGTTCTACTCGAGAGCTAAATGGTTGCACTATGCGATAGACAGAAGACACTAAGAAATCGTGTACCTCTGCCCAACACTAGGTGATGGTGTTAGACGATAGCCTTCAGTGTTACACGATCAGCCTTAGCGAGATTTTGAGTTTGGACCTAGAGCAGCCGATTCAACCGGTTTTCTCAATGTCCAATCTTGTTCAGCCTAAAAAAGGTTTTTGGATGGTCCGGTTCAGACTTTGTTGGTTCGGTTTAGACTTATCCAGTCCAATTCAAGATGCTTGGGTTCGGTTTGGAGCGTTTCAAGCAGTTCAAAGATGGTTTTGAAGCTTTTTGTAATAGTTAGGCATCTGTTTGCTTGTTTATGCCAAAACTAAAACCATATCAGTTAGTATTTAATTGTTTATGCATGTAATGTATGTAATAATTAAATAATTCATGTACGTGCATACAGTATGTCATGTAGATTTAAAACCCCTCTGTAGGAAGTATGTTACATGCATTGGAAGTATGTTATAAATGTTATAATATATAGTATGCATGTTAGGGTTATATTAGATATTGAATGCCTTTGTTGAATGTTGTAGATGTTTATGTTGAATTTTATGTCCTAAAACTCATAGTTTGTAAATTAATAAACATATTCTGTTTTGTTTTTCAATAAAGTTATTATTGAACTAGTGATCTTGAATCTAATAAACTAAGGTCCTGATGCTATTTAATGTAGTTTGAACTTTATGTAGTGACATAAATGTGGATCAAGTTCAAATATATAGCCAAAATGGTCTATAGTATATGAATAAGGTTGGGCGCTTTATTTTGGGAACACTATGGATGTGATCCACTTTGTAGTTAGTACAAACGATGTGATCCTGAATCATTCATATAGAGATATGTGAGTGGGGGCATCCTATGCAATGAGTTTGCATAAGACTGAATCATGAAATAGTCACTTTTTACATTCCAAATGCCGTTTTATGTATAAAACTGACTATTTCATTAATTGATGACTTAGGTAACTTAATCTTAATCCTGAGTTAACTATGAACTCCTGTTCACTCGGAATTATCCTTAGATCTGCATAAGTGAGGGCAGCTCATCATCGCTGGCCCAATAAGTCTCCCATTTCATGGGTAAGATCGGATGGATAGCTGGGAACATAGGGTGCAAGACGAAATTCACACCTACCCATTATAAGGATATTAGATAGGTTGTTTCCTTTAGTACTGAATCCAGGTCTTGAACAAGGGGCCCCACCCTCTCCTTGGCCCGAGAGGGATTCAATTTATAGGTTGGATCTTAAACCAATTGTTCATTAGAGGATCAGTGGAACTTAAGGAATAAGATGTAGTCTCGGGGGTAAAACGGTTTTTATGACCCATCCGAGATTACAAACAACCTGTGAAGGATTAGCTTACTAATCATGGTTATATCAAATGGACACAAATATATCTATAGTGAGGGGAGTGCAACTACGGGACTATAGTGGAATGACTCGTTAGTTAACGAATGTTGATTAGCTCCGTCTAAAGAGTTTAGCTAGCTAATCTCGGATCGTTGGAGCCAATGATCTATAGGTCCATTAGGTTCCCTTACTAGCTCATATGGAATAGACTTAGAACAATATGATAGAATAATTCGAATTGTTCGAATTAGGTGAAGAGAGAGAAACCGACAAGTATATGTGATATAGTGGTCATGTTTTTCAGTTTAGAGATACAACTTTAATATTTAAATGTGATTTAAATATCACGAATATGAATACGTTCATGTTCGGTAGCTCGGAAATAATGGAAATGGTCAAAGAGTTGACTTTTGACTTTGAAAAGTTAAACTTTGACTGACCTTATATTCAAATGTGATTTGAATTTCGAGAAAATGAATGTGGATTCATGCTTGGGAGGTCAAAATTAGTCAATACGGAAAAAATTATAAAAAGTCAAAATGTTGACTTTTTGGTCAAAGTTTGACTTTGACCAAATGACTATTTTGCCCTTTGACTAAAGTTAGTGGGAAAATCCAAACTTTTGTTGGATAATTCCACTAACAAAATAGTGGGCTGGGTGTTAGCTTATAGTAGAGACATTAAGCCCACTAAGATAGTGGACTATAGGTGTTGGGTTTTTATAGATTTGTTTCATGGCTTTTTTCTATAAATTGGGCTTTTGAATTTGGATTTAGAAATTTGGCAATTTTGTCAAATTTAGTTTTTCAAAATTGGGCTGAAAAAAAGGAAAATTCAAATCCACCGGGTCCCACAACTCGGTTCTGAGTCCAAAGGATAGTAGGTCAACTCTAGTGGTGGTCCGGAATAGTCCGGGTCGAGATTCAACGAGGAAAAAGGGTTTTTGGGAGCTACAAAGGTTGTATCCTATCTTTTTATTTACTGTTTTTCCATTTATTTGCATGCTAGTTTCCTTTTAATTAAGAGCAATTAGAGTGTAATTAGATCCTAATTCCACTGCGCATGTCTTGTGTTCCATCAGTTTAGCATGTCTAAAATTTTGTAAGCTCTTATAAAATTGGGTTAGACGTTTAAAATCCATAACAAAGGACAACTGCATGCTCATTTAGGTTAACAACTAGTTTTAATCATTAAAATAGATTGTTACCTTATAAAATTTGGTTACAAACTCATATCGGTTCATAAACATTTCTAAGGCTGGGTGTACTTAAGTTCACGGTTTATGGAAAACCTCCTACCTAGGGATTATGACCGAAAGATTGAGCATTGTTAACTGATTTTATGAGCTTGTGTGAGAGATGTGAGGTAACAAAATGGTTTATCTCCTAAACATTGTAGGTTAAAATCCAATTATAAGCATTATACTTGGATAAATCTCTTAGACTTAGGTTGTTTAAATTTAGCGTTACACCTAAGTAAAATACCCAAACTTTTAGGACACTTCAGTGGGAAATTAACAATATATTCGATATATAGTTATTAGCTATCACGTCCTCAAGAGTTCACACCATGAGATCCATGCTCAGCTTCATGTCACTTTTACTGTGACTGCTCCATTCAGAAAGTGTTTGCATGGGTCAATAACAAGGTGAATGAGGGAGGTAGTTTCATAGTAAGTGGGTGAAGTAAATGTGTCAACATTGTCCTACGGTCTCCTCCATTAGTTTTAACCGTGAGATTCCTATGTTGCGTCTGCTGTCATTTTTAGGCGGCACTAGCTAGTCGTTAACCGCGGCGATCCACTCAAAGGGTTGTAACATAGGATTCGGAACAACCCAGGCTTCAGTAAAATGAATAGAGTCTTATAGTTTCGTCTTGGGTATTGTCTTCTATTTCGGGGGCATAAGATCTAAATATGGTGGGTCACACTTACAAGAATTACTAATTGTTAGTAAAGATCGTGACCGAAAATGATAACCAAAAGAATTATAGGAATAAAGAGTTATTCTGATACAGTATTTGGTCAAGAATTATCTTGTTTCTATAAAGGAATTCTTGACTGCCCCTCGGTAGCAATTGTTCTAAATCACTAACATATCATTGCAAATAAATAAAGATTTATTGGGTACTTCATTATTCTTGCTAAAAATGGATTTAGATGCATATTTAATAGATTATGTTTAAAATGTTTCATAAATGTCGAACTTAATCATACAATTGCTAGCTTCTGATAAATTTAGTGATGAGGGATATTCGAACTGGAAATCGAACATCAATACGATATTAGTTGTGGTTGATCTAAGGTTTGTGTTGACGGAGGAATGTCCTTCGGTTCCCAGTCCAAAAGCCAACCGAAATGTTTGCGACATGATAGGTGGGTGAGGGCTAGTGAGAAATCTCGGGCCTATATCTTAACAAGTATATATGATGTACTTAATAAGAAGCATGAGGTCATGCCCATCGCCCATGAGATAATGGCCTCACTGCAGGAGATGTTCGGGCAACCGTCATCCTCTGTTAGACATAAAGCCATTAAGTATGTCTACGTTACACGCATGAAAGATGGAACCAACATAAGAGAATATGTTCTCGATATGATGGTTCATTTTAGTGTTGCAAAGGCTCATAGGATGATGATAGATGAGACGAGTCAAGTAAGCATGATACTAGAATCTCTCCCTGAGAGTTACTGCCGTTCAGAACAAATGTTGTTATGAATAAAATTACTTATAATCTGACCATGCTGTTGAATGAGTTACAGACACATCAATCAATGATGAAACTGAAGGAAAAAGAAATAAATGTTATTTCAAAACCTAAGAAGTTTTATAATGGGACTGCGTCTAGAACAAAACCCATTGATGATAATAAATCTGGCCCTTCTTCTTCAAATGAAAAAACTGTATAAATGATGAAGAAAGGAAAAGGGAAAAAGAAAGCCACTGCAAAGAAAAACAAAAACAAAACTCCCAAAGAAAAATGTTTCCATCATGGAGAAACTAGGCACTTGAAACGAAACTGCACAAAGTATTTAGCTGAGAAGAAAGCAGAAAAGGCAAAACAAAGTAAATCTGATTTACTAGTTATTGAAACATGTCTAGTGGAGAATTTTCACCTTACCTGTATATTGGATTTAGGCACCGCTAATCATGTTTGCACTTTTCTACAGGAAACTAGTTCTTGGAGAAGACTTTCTGAACAAGAAATGACTTTCAAGGTGGGAACGAGTGAAGTCATTTCAGCTGAAGCAGTGGGAGATGTCAAGTAGTTTTTTGGAGACTCTTTTATCTTACTTAGGAATGTATATTATGTACCTAAGATGAAAAGAAATTTGATCTTCATTTTCTATTTGCTAGAAAATATGTACAGTATATCTTTTTAATGTGATGAAGTATTTTTTATTCAAAAAGTGTTCATATTTGTTCTGCAAGACTTGAAAATAACTTTTACATATTAAATACAACTGAAGCAAGAGCCATTTTAAATATAGAGATGTTTAAAACAATTGAGACTCATAATAAGAAGTGGAAAATTTCTCCTAACGCCTATCTTTGGCACCTCAGACTTGGTCACATTAATCTCAACAGGATTAGGTAAAAACGGTCATCTAAATCAGTTAGAAGATAGTTCTTTACCTCCATGTGAATCATGTTTTGAGGGAAAAATGACTAAAAGATCTTTTTCTGACAATGGTCTTCGTGCCAAAGAGCCTCTCGAACTTATACTTTTAGACCTATGTTGTCCAATGAATGTTAAAGCTCGAGAAGGCTATCAATATTTCATCAGTTTTATTGATGATTACTCTAGATATGGCTACATTTACTTAAATAGTCATAAGTCTGAAACTCTTGAAAAGTTCAAAGAATTTAAGGCCGAGACCGAAAATCTGTTAAGTAAAAGAATCAAAACACTTCGATCTGATCAAGGTGGTGAGTATATGGATTTACAATTCAGAGCTATCTAGTAGATCATGGAATTCAATCCCAGCTTACAGCACCTGAAACCCACAACAAAATGGTGTTGCAAAAAGAAAAAATCGAACCTTGTTGGACATGGTTCGAACTATGATGAGTTATGCTCAGTTACCTCAATTCTTTTGAGGGTATGCAGTATAGACTGCAGTATTTATTCTAAGAGTTGTTCCATCAAAAAGTGTTTTAGAAATACCGTATGAACTATGGAAAGAACGCAAAACGAGTTTATGTCATTTTCGTATCTGGGGTTGTCTAACACGTGTTGGTACAGAATCCTAAGAATGTGGAAACACGTTTGAAATTATGCCTATTTGTAGAATACCTCAAAGAAACAAAAGGAGGACTGTTTTATGATCTCCAAGAAGATAAAGTGTTTGTATCAACAAATGTTATGTTATTGGGAGAGAATCATACTAAAAATCATCTACCTCGCAGTAAACTAATATTGCAAGAACTGACTAAAGATGCTACAGAAACATCAACAAGAGTTGTTGATCATGCTAGTTCATCAACAACTGTTATTGTCCCGTCACGTCCATCCCAAGAGTTAAGGATACCTCAACGTAGCAGGAGTGTTAGTAAACAACCTGAATGTTATATGGGTTTAACAGAAACTCGAAACATCATACAGGATGATGGTTTAGAGGATCCATTAACCTTTAAGAAGGCAATGGAGGATGTTGACAGGGAACAGTGGATAAAAGCCATGGATGATGAAATAGAGTCTATATACTTCGACTCTGTCAGGGAATTTGTAGATAAACCACATGGGGTTACACCTATAGGTTGCAAATGGATCTACAAGAGGAAGCGAGACCAAACTAGCAACGTGCAATCCTATAAAGCCAGACTCATGGAAAAAGATTTTACCCAAAGAGAAGGAGTTGATTATGAAGAAACTTTTTCTCCTTTTGCCATGATAAAATCAATAAGAATACTTCTTTCCATTGCCACATATTATGACTATGATATATGGCAAATGGATGTCAAGACAACTTTTCTGAATGGCTATCTAGATGAAAGTATTATTATGTCTCAACCAGAAGGGTTCATCGAAAAAGGACAGGAACAGAAAGTCTGTAAGCTTAATCGATCCATTTATGGATTGAAAAAGCATCTAGATCCTGGAATATAAGGTTTGATATTGCGATCAAATCTTATGGCTTTGAATAGAATGTTGACGAACCTTGTGTGTACAAGAAGATAGTCAACAAAACCGTAGCATTCTTAGTTCTTTATGTTGATATCTTGCTCATTAGGAATGAGACAAGTTTCCTTGTTAACTTAAAGAGATGGTTATCAACACAGTTCCAAATGAAAGATTTGGGTGATGCTCAGTATGTTCTAGGAATACAAATATTTCAGAATCGAAAGAATAGAACATTAGCACTATCTCAGGCATCTTATATTGACAAGATGTTGTCAAGATATATTATGCAAAATTCCAAACTATGTATGTAACCTTTTAGACACGGAATTCATTTGTCGAAGGAACAGTGTCCTAAGACACCTAAAGATGTTGAGGAAATGATAAGAATTCCATACGCATCTACAGTTGGGAATATGATGTATGCCATGTTATGTACACACCCTGACATATGCTTTGAAGTTGGAATCGTTAGTAGGTTCCAATCCAATCTGGGACACAGTCATTGGACTGCTATAAAAAACATCCTCAAGTATCTAAGGAGAATGAGGGACTATATGCTTGTGTATGGACCTAAGGATTTGATCCTTACAGGATACATTGATTCTGATTTCTAGACTGACGTAGATTCTAGGAAATCTACTTCAGGATCAGTTTTCACTCTCAACGGAGGAACTATAGTATGGAGAAGAATTAAGCAAAGTTGTATCGCTGACTCCACAATGGAAGCAGAATACGTGGCTAAATGTGAAGCTGCTAAAGAAGTAGTTCCAGATACAAATTCTTGGTTGATTTGGAAGTAGTTCCAGCTATGCACCTGCATATAACACTGTCTTGTGAAAATAGTGGTGTTGTTTCCTACTCAAAAGAACCAAGGAGTAACAAACGTGGAAAACACATTGAAAGAAAGTACCATCTCATCAAAGAGATAGTACACCGAGGAGATGTGATCGTCACAAAGATTTCCTCTGAAAACAACCTTGCTAATCTATTTACAAAGGCCCTCTCGGCTAAAGTGTTCGAGGGCCACCTAGTTGGACTAGGACTTCGAGTAGTGTAATCTAGGGCAAGTGGGAGAATATCTATGGTATTAGAAATGCCCTAGTTTATTGTATTTTCCCTTTATGTTTCTCAACGTTATATTGTATATATTTGTTCTCACTGGAATTTTAGTGGAAGTGGGAGATTGTTGGGAATGTCCTAGAACTTGCAGTTCGTGTTAAACATCTATTTATTAATAATAATAAATTGTTGATTTTGCATTCTATTATGAAAATCCAATAAACATATCCATGGCTATAGTGTGAATACTGTAACTTTATGTAGTGACATAAACAGGATCAAGTTAATAGTATATAGCCTAAATGATCTAATAAGTATATGGATGAAATTGGATATCTCATCCTGGTAACACTATTCGATGCGGCCCACTTTATAATTGTTACAAAGAGTTGTACAGTGCTACAGACGATGTGATCCATAGATCAATCATGTTGAGACATGTGAGTATGGGCATTCTATGTAATGAGTTTGCATATAGACTGGACCACGAAAATAGTCACTTTTCTTTATAACGACCGTTTACTGTTAAAACTGACTATTTCATTTATTAAATAACATAGGTTAACTCGATCTTAATCCTGAGCTAAATATGAACTCATGTTTTGTTTGGGATTATCCTTTGATCTGCAAACGGTGAGAGTAGTCCAACAACACTGTTCAATAAGCCTTCCATTGTGGGGATAAGACTGCATGAATAGTTGGGGACATAGCCTTGCAAGATGGAATTCACTCCTACCCGGTTTAGGGTTAGCAAATAGGTTGTTCTCTTAAGTACTGATTCCAGGTCTTGAACAATCAGGGCCCGCCTTCTCATGATAGAGAAAGGATTTGATTCATAGGTGTTATGAATGATCGGGTATCCCGCCTTCTCATGATAGAGAAAGGATTTAATTCATAGGTGTTATGAATGATTAGGTATCCCACCTTCTCATGATAGAAAAAAGGATTTGATTCATAGGTGATATGAATGATCAGGTATCCCGCCTTCTCATGATAGAGAAAGGATTTGATTCACAAGTCTCCACACAAATAATCAGGATCTACCATCTATAGTAGCTCACAACAGTTGCAAACCTCTACAAAGCGGGCCGTATCTGTAGTGTCACTAGGATCAGGTATCCCACCTTAATCCTTATACTACAGACCTATTTAGGTTATCACTTAAGGCATGATCCACTTGTATATCTCATATACATGCTTAAGTTTACATACAATAACCATCAAACTTTGTTTATTGGATATGAGTAAATGCCATAATGAAATAACTCTTATTTTATTCACAACAATGTGTATAATTACAAATAACGAGACTCCGGGAGAATTAGGACACCCATCCCAACAGGCCTTCCATAGGCCAAAATCAAAGCCATTCTTGGACAACAAAGAGCACACAAGGCATAGGCCAAAATCGTCATTCCCATCAAACTCTTTAATCTATACCTTGCGACAGCCATTTTTGATCCGATCGAGTATTGAGTCTTGATTTCTTGAGAATCTTGAAGCTCTAAGAAAGTTAACCTTGATAATATTTAAACGCTCTAATACCAAAAATTGTTGGGCTGATCACTCTTCACAAGTCCCAAATACTTAAGATCAACATTAGAGAGATGAAGAAATGGCTCAGAATATTCTACCAAGTCCTCGATACTCGGAACTCGATGCTCGACTGCTTCCTACTCGATCCTCGATGAGAATTCCCTTCTTCGTCTAACGCGTCTCTGTTAAATCCTCGATGGAACTCGATGAAAACAGAACTAATACTCGATCGTATTCGATGATTCTTGAATGATACTTGGTGTGACTCGAAGATGAAAACGATGAACTCGAAACTACTCGATAGCGAAGAATCGATGCACGATTGACTCGATAATCTAATTACTCGATGTGATTTTGAAAGATAATTGAATGGCGCGCGATTTGTAGTAAAGAAAACACTTGAATGAACAAGAAAGATAAGGGAAGAAGAAGAAGACACAGTGTTTACGTGGTTCGACAAGATTGCCTACGTCCACGGGAAGATCTGAATTCTTTTTACTGATGAAGATTGCGTACAAATTTTTGTTGTTTACAGGAAACTAAGAAAATGATGATGAATTTGTGTTTTGAATTTAAAATCAGTGGTATCAGTAAAGTATACCAGCTTATCGTTTTACAAAGTTAGTTATAACAAACAAAATCTGAGGTATTTGAGTCAAAGCTTATTCACTAGGAAAGGAGGTCGAGTCGAGGAGAAGTATGCTGCCTTAGAATGAATGACATAGATTGAAATGTCGTTGGACTTCTTGAAGTTTTTGATCGATAAAATCAGAATCAAATGAATAAATTGGTTTATGATCCCACCAAGGAAAAAGCTTTGTTGACTAAGAGCATGGGTGAATTTTGTCTCCATTGTTCAAAGTTGGTTGAGAAACAACCCCAAGATAGAAGTGAGCACAAATAGCATAAAGAAGAGGGAGATAAATATTTCCAAATCTTAGAAGCAAGAATGAATAGAGGCATGGTGAGGGAAAGGTAAAGATGTATGAGGGAGTCGAGATATAGTTGCCAGTTAGTACTAGGGTCTGAAGTCCAACATACGAGTGGTAGCTAAGAAAGATGAGGAAAAACAAGGCCAAGGTCGAGACCAATCTATAGAAGCAAGCAAAGAAACAAAGCAGTTGAAAAGCTTTTGAGAGATAGATCTAAGAAAATTCTTGGAGAAAAAGTCGTGCAAGCTAGTGAAATAGTACCACGGAAAGCTAATCTCATGAAGGTGCAAGACAAGGTAGAAGACATGTAGGAGACTAGGGTAGGGGATGGATTTGATTTGGATGCTTTAATTTATCATGTCGATCAACTTTTCACAGATGAAATAGTGGATGTAGAGCTTCCACAAAAGTTTAAGATACTAACAATAAAGCCATATGATGAAAAGAAGGATCTTGTCGAGCATCTAGACACATCGATACTAAACGAAGCTTCACAGGATCTGAGATGCCATAAGATGGTGTGTTTTTTCTTTTAATTCAAAAAGACCAGCAAATGAGTGGTTTCCAAAGTTCAAGTTGAAGTCAATTGGTTTGTTTAAAGAGCTAGCACACGAGCATTTGTGACACAATTCGTATGCGAGTGAAATCAGAGGAATCAAACAACTCAACTTGCTTTCCATCAGGCAGAAATGAGTGGAAACATTGTGAAGGTACATTTTCCTTCAATATTCCTTTAGCGATCACCACAAGAATTGATATCTCTCCCATTTTAACAGTAAATTTTGGTGTCTTCACATCGTTAAAAGAATCCTTCTACACACTAAAACTAACAAAAATGTAAGCCTAACAAAGCGCTTTCAAGTGCTTTTCACGGGTACATCTCAATAAATTCATATTTCATGTCGATTTCATAATCCTTGATTATGAAGCAGACCGTGAGGTTCCCATTATCCTAGCATGACCATTTCTTACTATGGAAAGATCCTTGAAAACATAACTTCACCATATGAAATTCACTCCTTCTTGTAGAGAGTAAGTAGATAAGTAGTTCCTTTAAGTGCTGACTTTGGGACTTGAACAAGGCGCTCCACCCTCTCACTAGCCAGAGAGGAACTTGGTTTATGGTTGACCATAAATAAATTGTTCATTAGAGAACCAGTGATACTTAAAGAAACAGAGGTGATACACGGATAAAACGGGCATTTGACCTAGCTATAATTACGAAAAACTCATGAAAAATTGACTTACATGTAGTGATTATATCTATGGATACAACTTGTCCTACAGTGCATGGTTTACCCTATAGTTAATTAATGAAGGTTATTTGATTAAACAATTTAATGAATTAATCTCGAATCATTGGAGCTTATAATCTGTATGTCCATAAAGTCCACTTGCTAACTCATAACAAATCAGCAAGTATCAAAGAATTGAAAGAATTATTTCAAATGTTCAAATTGATTTTTGGAAAATATATTTATTGTATTAGATCCAATTAATATAAGATGTAATGTATGTAGATACATTATTATCTAGTTAATTATGAATGTGAATCAAATTAGAACTATAAAATATGAAAGGATTAATGTATTTGATAAATTAATATGAATGAGATTCATATTAAAACTCTAGGTTAAGAGAGAAATTTATATTTGAATATGATTCAAATAATTATTTATTTTAACATAAGATATTCTAATAAAGAACTTATTTTAATTACAAATTAATTTTGAAATAAAACCTAATAAACATACTTAAAGATGACTATATCCATCGTAGCTCTAATGTGATGACGAAAGCATTAGAGACAACTTTTTCATAACAAATTATGTGAAAAATGAAGATCACATTAGATATGATCATCACACTAGTGTTATAGTAGACATGACCATCCCTAACTCTAACATTGTAAAAATATAGTAATGCACTTTAAGATAAATATAAGATTAGATTTTATGTCTTTTAAAGCAGATCATTAATCATTTAAGAGGCGAAGAATGAGTCATAACAAAAATCTCCATTTCTTTCATTCATCCGTTGGACTCTACCATTATCCTTCCTTATTTATTTAATTAATTAATATATACTTTTCTATCTCTCTTCTTCATCTTTTTCCTCTTCAACTTCATGTCCTCTTTCCCTCCCCTATGTTTTTTTCTCTCATTTTTTCAACTAACAATTCTATCTCAAACACATCTTCTCATAATTGTAGTTCAATATTTACTTCTTGTTTTCCTTTCTTTCAATTTTTTCTATCTACCCTCAATTTTAACCCAAGAACTAAAAATAGAATCCCACCAAAAGTTACCTTCCATTAAACTCAATTTCTTCCGAATTCCTTTCTCATACTTAACAAAACTCAACATCCCATCTACAAACTAACTCTTTGCAGAGATAAAACCAAATTCCTTGCACCATGCTAACATTTTAAGCCAGCTATAACAAATCTTATATGTTTTTAAACTTTAGGCTCATCTGATTATAGAGAATGTAGATAATCAAAATCTTAGATACTCGAAATTATAGATTTTAGGAATTATAGATATCCGACATCTGTTGAATACCATGTTTGTTTTGTAAGAATATTTTTACATATATCTGAGAATATTTTGATAACTGTGTTTGTTTCATAATATTTCAACTCCGAAATATCTTAAATTTACATAAAGTTTCAAGAATGCTCTTACGACTATTTATTAACGTATAATTAATTTGATATAATTTGAATTTATATAACATATATATATTTTGTCAATTTGAATTTCTTTTAAAATTAATATACTTATATTATTTTTATATGTTATTTTTCTCAACAAAATAATGTATTATAATTTAAGATTTTTTATAAAATAAATATTAATTTAAATATAAATTTGAATATATTACAAAAAAAAATAATTAGAATTACAATGGAACTAAAAATATATGATATTCAGTGTTGACAATATTTATTTTGGTCATATAATGTAAATGAAGATTAATATATATATATGTAAAATAAAATAAAAGGAATGACAAAAATATAAAATGAGAATGCCCTCAACTTGGAAATTTGAAAAACCCATATTTGCATCTAAAACTGTTCATGCCATCCGTCCAGGCATCTTAGGATATCCGAGAATATTCAGATGTCGGAGCATCATACAATGCAGTAAAATAAATACATTAATTCAGATGTCTACTCCATGAAAATCTAGAATGTCTGAAAACAAACGACCCTATCAAAATGTTTTTTTTTTTTTTTAAATTATTGGGCCTTTTAGGAACGAACCCTTCCATCCCATGACTTCCAACAAGCTTTCGATGGCTCCCACTTTTCTTCTTCTCCCACGTTCCCTTCTTCCTTCCTAATAGTTACATTTTCTCCATTTTCCTTCCTCTTAATCTCCATTTCTATCTTTCCATGATGACGTGAGGAGAAAGTTTTATAATTAACTTCCCTTCCCTTTTTTAATCCCATTAAATTTTTCTTTAATTCCATTCCACTTGCTAAGCCCATCAAATTCCAAACAAACGAACCCAAAGATCCCCAAAAACATGCACTTCAAAATTTTGGTCATAAATTTATTTAGCCTCATCTGTTAATTATTTTATATATTTTTTTTTAACTTTCGAAAATTAAGCCTATAGACATTACTTCTACTTCAAATTTTTTTACTTTTTTATCTACTTTTTACCATTGGTTTATAAAACCAAGCAGAATTTTGAAAACTAAAAAATGTAAGTCCCGTTTGATAACTATTTTCTTCTTTGAAAATTAAGTCTATGAAAACTACTTCTACATCTAAATTTCTTTCTTCCTTTGTTATCTACTTTTCTCCAATAGTTTAAAAAACAAACTAAATTTTAAGAACTAAAAGAAATAGCTTCCAAAAAGTTATTTTTGTGTTTGAAATTTGGTTAAGAATTCAACCATTGTATTTAAGAAAGATATAAATTATCGTAAGAAATGTGGATAAAATAGACTTAATTTTTTTTAAAAAAAAAACCCAAATGGTTACCAAATAGAGTCGTGGCTTTTAAAAAGTTGTTTTTGTTTTTGAAATTTGGCTAAGAATTCAACCATTGTACTTAAAAAAGATGCAAATAATGTAAGAATTTTGGAGGAAATAAGCTTAATTTTTAAAAATAAAAAACAAAAAATGAAATGATTACCAAAACGAGGCCTTATTTATTTGTTTTTCCTTCCCATTTTCTCTTTCTTCTCTTTCAATTTTTTTTTAAAGAAAAAACTCTTTAGAAACTCTACTAGCTTAATTTAACTTTCCATTTAAGTTAGGGAAAAGGAAATTAGGTGTTCACATATTATCATATAATTAAGGTCACGTTTACTAAATCGTAATAAAAATTAGTGTAACTATAATTGAATTCTATTGGAGGATCAATCGTAATGAGCCTATATCGCAAACATAATTGGATTGCTTTTGATTGCGCTTATTTAGAATTATGAATCTATCACATTTACTATTATCACTACTACAAAAACAATGTTTCTTGATGTTTTTTAAATGTCAAGAATGGCTTTTCTTGACGTATTTAAAAATGTCAAGGAAGCAAGTGTCAAAAATGTCGATTTTCTTGACATTTTAAAAACGTCAAGTAAAGTGACACTTGACATCTAAAAAAATCAAGAAACACAGACACTTGACATGTTTGAAATGTCAAGAATATGTGCATTCTTGACAAGGAAAAAACGTCAAGAAATTTTGTGAACTTGACATTTGAAAAACGTTAAGAAACAGAGACACTTTGCATTTTTGAAATGTCAAGAATATGGGTATTCTTGACAAGGAAAAAACGTTAAGAAATTTTATGAACTTGACATTTAAAAAACATCAAGAAATTTTCTTGTGATTTTTTTAGAAAATTCTACAATGTTGACATTTTTACCTATAATTGCTCCTGTATTTTGATCCAACAACCACATTTGGTATATATATGACATACATTCAACAATTAAATAAAAAATATACATGCATTGACAAACTTATATATCAACAAAAAACCACCAATATCTCTTTATAAAACTTAACTTCTTTAACATTGTCAATATATAAACCTAAGAAACATAATTCTAACAGTCAACTCATATGGACACTTCCAAAAAAATATAAGGAACATAATTCTAACAGTCAACCTAATATGAAGTGTTTCAAAAAATATATTTCCAAAACTTCTATCAACAAAACCATCCATCTACCCCCACATGTACCAATCAAAAACTATCCCCCCCTGTCGTGCATATTTGAACAATACCAAAAGATATTTACACCTATATGAATATGTAGTAAATCCAGAAATTGATCAGTCAGAACAAACACATCCAAAATGACCAACCACGATCATATGTAGCAACCTAAAAATTCAGCAAACTCTATTCGCACCTCATCTAACTCAATTTGTGAGTACGGTTTCCTTGTATCAATCTCTAAACATGGAAGCCAAATATTATAATGGATTCTATTTTTCTCTATGCTATTTGAAATGTCGAAATAACGATAACGTACCAAATCTGAGATGACAATGCTTCTTTTAGTCACAATATCCCTCATGTATCTCGTGACGTAGTATCTACATTCGATGCTCCCAACTTGTAGAGGACACTATAGAGAAAAAAACCAGTAAATAAGAATGAAGTAATCCTTACGCACTAGATGTCTACTTAATATAATGAATACATAGTCATTGTTAATTTATACTTGCCTTTACTATTCTCCATAAGGTTTATTTCTAACTTTTTTTTTTAATATTCTTTTGAGATTGAAACATCGCAATTGCCCTATTTGTCAAGAAATAACCACAAATTATTCTAAAATAAAGTACACTTTAAAAAAAATACTACAAATGAAAAAGGTTAACTTACGTGTCAGTTATATATCGTATATCTACCTGTGATGTTGTCCTTATTAAGTCTAGGTATTACACAGTATCATCGTATGCATTTATAGCGAATAGTGTCTAATGACCACTAGTTAATAAAATATAATTATTATTTTTATTGCTAATAGAAATTGATAAAAACAAAATGTATTTTAACACACCCAGGATTAAAAGGAGCAAGAACTAATTGGTTTGCTTCTGAGACCATCAGTCTACTACACAGGTTTCGAGTCTTAACTTCCTGAGAGTTATATCCAAAGGAAATGAGAGATGAATCTACAAAAGTGTATTGTGAACTTTCCTTTGAATCAATAAAGAATGAGTGCAAGTACCTACAAAAGATTTATAACATAAATATAGAGGACCAAAATTGGAAAGAAACGTCAAAACTAAAGTTTACAAAAGCAATAACATTACTTACACCATGTAAACCACAAAAGTCATTGTCTTGACTTCATCCATGTTACAGAAGTTAATTATGTCCTCTTGTAGGATACAACTCTTTCGGCTGGTGCCAAAATGTCCAACTGGAAGTTGCAAAGAAATACTAGACTTTTTGGCCATCATCTTTTTAGTGTTTGGAATGTTCTAGAACTCGCAGTTCGTGTTAAACATTATATTCATCAATAATAATAAATTGTTGATTTTGTATTCTATTATGAAAATCCAATAAACCTAGCCATGACTATAGTCTGAATGTTGTAACATAATGTAGTGACATAAACAGGATCATGTTAACAGTATATAGCCTAAATGGACTAGTAAGTATATGGATGAAATTGGGTATCTCATCCTAGTAACACTATTGGATGTGGCCCAATCTGTAGTTGTTACAAGAAGTTGTAAACTACTACAAACGGTGTGATCCACAGTTCGTTCATGTTGGCACATGTGAGTGGGGGCATCCTATGCAATGAGTTTGCATATAGATTAGACCACAAAAATAGTCACTTTTCTTTATAACGACCGTTTACTGTTAAAACTGACTATTTCATTTATTAAACAACCTAGGTTAACTCGATCTTAATCCTGAGCAAGCTATGAACTCCTGTTTGTTTGGAATTATTCTTTGATCTACAAATGGTGAGAGTAGTCCAACAGAACTGCTCAATAAGCCTCCCATTTTGGGCATAAGACCGAATGAATAGCTGGGGACATAGCCCTGGAAGATGGAATTCACTTCTACCTGATTTAGGGTTAGAAGATATGTTGTTCTCTTAAGTACTAATTCTAGGTCTTGAACAATCGGGGCCCCGCCTTCTTATGATAGAGAAAAGACTTGATTCATAAGGATTATGAATCAAAATTATTCATTAGAGGGTCAGTAGGAACTTAAGGAACAAGATGTATTCACAGGGGTAAAACGGTTATCTTAACGCAGCTGTGATTACGAACAACCTATGAAGGATCGACTTACTAATTATGGTTATATAAAGTGGACATAATATATATTCAGTGAGGGGAGTTCAACTATGGGCTATAGTGGAGTGACCCATTAATTAATGAATGGGGGTTAATTCAGTTTAATGAGTTTAGCCGATTAATCTTGGATAATTGGAGCCCATAATCTGTAGGTCCACGAGGTCTCCCTACTAGCTCGTAAATGGATAAGCTTTAGAGTAGCTTGAGAAGTTAATTTGAAACGTTCAAATTAGAATTAAATGGAATAGGAGAATATATATTTAAATATGATTTAAATATATGAAGATGGATTTGTGTAAAAAAAATCCATTTAATACTTGATATTAAATTAATTAGAATTATTTAAACAATTATTAATTTTATTAGAAAATTAATAATGTTTTCAGTTTTAAAATCAAAATTTATTTTGAAATCTTATTTGATTTTGGAAAAATTGAAAAGTTGAAAAGTTGAAAACATGCACAAAATGAAAAAACAGATTTTTCCATTAGCCATTTTCTACTAGCTCACACAAACACCACTCTCTTCTTCACATTTACTCCAAGCATGAGTTGCAACTCATGCAAGGTTCTTCTTTACATGTTCACCTACAATAAATAAAGAAGATTATAGTACATTTGAGGCAGACATTCAAAAGAAATTTTAGAGAAAATTTCGGGTTGAAGAAGAGTTCATCAAGCAGTGTGGTGCAGTGAGCTTCTCCTTGTTTATTCATTGCTTCAAGCTGTTCTTGAGTCCGACAACTCATTCTAAAGCTCCAAGAGGATAGTGAGGAAGATCTTGAGGTGGTTCACGGTGCATTTTGGAGAAGACAACTACTGTTGATCAAGATCTTGAAAAGTTCTACAAAGGTATGACTACAAACTCTTTTATTATATGAGCATGCTTTAGTTTCTATCAAAATTAGTGAATTTGAATGCTTATTCATCCTTGTTTCTTCCACTGGATGTTATACACTCTTACAATTGGTATCAAATCATCATATAAGATTTCAATTCGGTTTAATTTTTGTGTGGTGGGTGTTTATCACGAGATATATGAAACTGATGTACTAATATTATTTTCTGAGTTTTGGCATTTTATTTCTCTTTAATTTCTTAATTAAATTTGTAATTTACTCTTGATTCATGAGTTTATATGTGTTATCAAGAGTATGTAATTTATTTGGAGTCATTAGAGTTGAAATTGAGATGTAATTGAAGAAACAAGTGAAGAAAGTCGAGCTGCTATTTCCAAGTTTTCCAGCTTCTGCTCAAAATCGTAGTTGAGGATGAAATGCTAAACAATCGTTTAGCTCCAGGCATTACACGATGTGAAGAAAAGCTAGATGATCGTATAGCTACTGGCGTTAGTCGTTGTGATGTTGGACGTTAGACGATTGTGTACTTGCGGGAACTAAACGATGCGTTGAAATGCTATACGATAGCAATACGCGATCGTGTAGCTTTGCATGTGAACTAAACGATGCGTTACAAGTGCTATACGATGGCACTACACGATTATGTAGCTACGATGCGAGCTAAATGATGTGATGAAACTAAGTGATCGTGTAGCTACGGTGCTCAATGATGCGATGAAGTTCTATGCGATGGAACTAAGCGATCGTGTAGCTGAGGCGGACAGTAAACGATGACAAGAAAAGCTGGGTGATGGTGTTCAGCGATCGTGCAGTTCTACCCGAAAGCTAAACGATCGCACTATGCAAAAGACAGAATACACGAAGCGATCGTGTACCTCTGTCGAACACTAAGCGATGGTGTTAGACGATAGCCTATAGTGTTACACGATCAGCCTTAGTGAGATCTTGAGTTTGGACCGAGAGCAACCGATTCGACCGATTTTCTCGAGGTCCAATCTGGTTCAGCCTCAAAAGGTTTTTGGTTGGTCTGATTCAGACGTTGTTTTTTCGCTTCAGACTTATTCAGTCCGATTCAAGATGTTTGGGTTCAATTTGGAGCAGTTCGAGCGATTCAAAGACGGTTTTAAAGTTGTTTATAGTAGTTAGGCTTCTGTTTGCTTGTTTATGCCAAAACTAAAACCATATCAGTTAGTATTTAATTGTTTATGCATGTGATGTATGTAATAATTAAATAATTCATGTATATGCATACAGTATGCTATGTAGACTTAAAACTCCATTGTAGGAAGTATGTTACATGCATTGAAAGTATGTTGTAATTGTTATAATATATAGTATGCATGTTAGGATTATATTTAATATAATGGTTATATTAGATATTGAATACCTTTGTTGAATGTTATGGATGTTTAGCATGTTTAAAATTTTGTAAGCTGTTATAAAATTGGGTTAGATGTTTAAATTCCATAACAAAGAACAGTTACATGCTCACCTAGATTAACAACTAAGTTTTAATCGTTAAAATAAATTGTTACCTTATAAAATTTGGTTACAAACTCATATCGGTTCATAAACCTATCTAAGGCTGGGGGTACTTAAGTTGACGGTTTACGGAACACCTCCTACCTGGGGATAATGACCGAAAGATTGAGCATTGTTAACTAATTTTATGAGCTTACATGAGCGATGTGAGGTAATAAAATGGTTTATCACCTAGACATGGTAGGTTAAATCTAATTATAAGAGTTATACTTAGATAAACCACTTAGACTTAGGTTGTTTAAATTTAGCCGTTACACATAAGTAAAATACCCAAACATTTAGAACACTTCAGTGGGAGATTAACAATATTTTTGATATATAGTTATTAGCTATCATGTCCTCAAGAGTTCAAATTGTGAGATCCATGCTCGACTTCATGTCGCTTTTATCGTGGCTGCTCCATTCGAAAAGTGTTTGCATGGGTCAATAACAAGGTGAATGAGGGAGGTAGTTCATAGTAAGTGGGTGAAGGAAATGTGTCAATATTGTCCTATGGTCTCCTCCTTTAGTTTGAACCGTGAGATTCCTATGTTGCGTCGGCTGTCATTTTTAGGTAGGACTAGCTAATCGTTAACCGAAGTGATCCCCTCGGAGGGTTATAACATAGGATTCGAAACAACCCAGGCTTCAGTAAAAATGAATAGGGTCTTATAGTTTCGTCTTGGGTATTGTCTTCTATTTTGGAGGCATATTCATATCGTTCTATAAGATCTGAAAAGGGCAGGTCACACTTACAAGAATTACTAATTGCTAGTAAAGATCTTGACCGAAAACGATAACCAAAAGAACTATCGGAATATGAGTTATTCTAAAGATAGTATTTCGTCAGGAACTGTCTTGCTTATGTGAAGGAATTTTGACTGCCCCTCGGTAGCAATTGTTCTAAATCACTAAAGTATCGTTGCAAACAAATAAAGATATATTGAGTACTTTATTATTTTTGTTAAAAATGGATTTAGGTGCATATTTAATACAGTTTATTTAAAATGTTTCAGCAATGTCGAACTCAATCATACAATTGCTAGCTTCTGATAAATTTAATGGTGAGGGATATTCAAACTAGAAGTCAAACATCAATATGATATTAGTTGTAGATGATTTGAGGTTTTTGTTGGTGGAGGAATGTCCTCCAATTCCCAGTTCAACAGCCAACCGAAATGTTCGGAATGTCTATGATAGGTGGGTAAGGGCAAATGAGAAAGCTCGGGCCTATATCTTAGCGAGTATATCTGATGTACTTAATAAGAAGCATGAGGTCATGCCCACCGCCCGTGAGATAATGGCGTCATTACAAGAGACGTTCAAGCAATCATCATCCTCTATTAGACATGAAGCCATTAAGTATACCTATATTACGTGCATGAAAGATGGAACCAACATAAGAGAACATGTTCTCGGTATGATGGTTCATTTTAATGTTGCGGAGGTACACGGGGCGATGATAGATGAGACGAGTCAAGTAAGTATGATATTAGAATCTCTCTTGGAAAGTTATCTACCGTTTAGAACAAACGTTGTTATGAACAAAATCATTTATAAGTTGACCATGTTGTTGAATGAGTTATAGACTTATTAATCAATGATGAAACTGAAGGAAAAAGAAATAAATGTTGTTATTTCAAAATCTAAATTTTTTTATAAAGGGTCTACGTCCAGTATGAAACCCACTGATGATAAGAAGTCTGGTCCTTCTTTTTCTTATGACAAAACCCTACCAATAAAGAAGAAAGGAAAAGGGAAAAAGAAAGCCACTGCAAAGAAAAACAAAAACAAAACTCCCAAAAGAAAATGTTTCCATTGTGGAGAAGTTGGGCACTAAAAACGAAACTGCCCAAAGTATTTGGCTGAGAAGAAAGCAGAAAAGGAAAAACAAGGTAAATCTGATTTACTAGTTTTTGAAACATGTCTAGTGGAGAATACCCACCTTACCTGGATATTGGATTCAGGTGCCGCTAATCATGCTTGCACTTTTCTACAGGAAACTCGTTCTTGGAGAAGACTTTTTTAACAAGAAATGACTTTTAAAGAGGTTATCAGAACTTCGTTAGTTTTATTGATGATTACTCTAGATATGGCTACATTTACTTAATCAGTCATAAGTCTGAATCTCTTGAAAAGTTCAAAGAATTTAAGGCGGAGCCTTAAAATCTATTAAGTAAAAGAATTAAAACACTTCGATCTAATCGAGGTGGTGAGTATATGGATTTAAAATTCCAAAACTATCTAGTAGATCATGGAATTCAATCTGAACTCACAGCACCTGGAACACCACAACAAAATGGTGTTGCAGAAAGGAGAAATCAAACCTTGTTGGACATGGTTCGGTCTATGATGAGTTATGCTCAGTTACCTCAATCCTTTTGGGGGTATGCAATACATACTGTAGTATTTATTCTAAATGTTGTTCCTTCAAAAAGTATTTAAGAAACACTATATGAATTATGGAATGGACGCAAAACTAGTTTACGTCATTTCCGTATTTGAGGTTGTCTAACACATGTGTTGGTACAAAATCCTAAGAAGTTAGAAACATGTTCGAAATTATGCCTATTTGTAGGATACCCCAAAGAAACGAAAGGAGGATTGTTTTATGATCCCCAAGAAGATAAAGTATTTGTATCGAAAAATTCTACGTTCTTAGAAGAGGATCATATAAAAAACCATCTACCTCGCAGTAAACTAATATTGCAAGAAATGACTAAAGATACTACAGAAACATCAACAAGAGTTGTTGATTAAGCTTGTCCATCAACAACTGTTGTTGTCCTGTCACGTCCATCCCAAAAGTTGAGGATGCCTCGACATAGTGGGAGGGTTATTCAACAATCTGAACGCTATATGGGTTTAATAGAAACTCAAAACATCATACAAGATGATAGTTTAAAGGATTCATTAACCTTTAAGAAGGCAATGGATGATGTTGACAGGGAACAGTGGATAAAAGCCATAGACGATGAAATGGAGTCTATGTACTTCAAATCTGTCTAAGAACTTGTAGATTAACCACATGGGGTTACACTTATAGGTTGCAAATGGATTTACAAGAGGAAACGAGACCAAACTGGAAAGGTGCAAATCGATAAAGCCAATCTTGTGGCAAAAGATTTTACCCAAAGAGAAGGAGTTGATTATGAAGAAAATTTTTCTCCTATTGCCATGATAAAATCAATAAGAATACTTTTTTCCATTGCCACATATTATAACTATGATATATGACAAATGGATGTCAAGATAGCTTTTCTAAATGGCTATCTTGATGAAAGTGTTTTTATGTCTCAACCATAAGGGTTCATCGAAAAAGGATAGGAACAGAAAGTCTGTAAGCTTAAATGAATTGAAAAAAGCATCCAGATCCTAGAATATAAGGTTTGACAGAATGTTGACGAACTTTGTGTGTACAGGAAGATACTCAACAAGACTGTAGCATTCTTAGTTTTTTTATGTTGATGACATCTTGCTCATTAGGAATGAGATAAGTTTCCTTGCTGACGTAAAAAGATGGTTAGCAACATAGTTCCAAATGAAAGATTTGGGTGATGCTCATTATGTTCTAGGAATACAAATCTTAAGAATAGAACATTAGCACTATCTCAGGCATCTTATATTCACAAGATGTTGTCAAGATACAATATGCAAAATTCCAAGAAAGGTATGTTACCTTTTAGACATGGAATTCATTTGTCGAAGGAACAGTGTCCTAAGACACCTCACGATGTTGAGGAAATGACAAGAATTCCATACGCATTTGCAGTTGGGAGTTTGATGTATGCCATGCCATGTTGTGTACACGCCCTGTCAGCACGTTCCAATCCAAACCAGGACATAGTCATTGGATTGCTGTCAAAAACGTCCTCAAGTATCTAAGGATAACAAGGGACTATATGCTTGTGTATGGACCTAAGGATTTGATCCTTACAGGATACACTGATTCTGATTTTTAGACAGACGTAGATTCCAAGAAATCTACTTCAGGATAAGTTTTCACTCTCCATGGAGGAGCTATAGTATGGAGAAGCATTAAGCAAAGTTGTATCGTTGACACCCAATGCAAGTGAAATCCGTGGCTACACGTGAAGCTGTTAAAGAAGCAGTATGGCTACGTTGGCTAATTTGGAAGTAGTTCCAGATATGCACCTGCCTATCATACTATATTGTGACAATAGTGGTGTTGTTGCCAAATCTAAAGAACCAAGGAGTTATAAACGTGGAAAATATATTGAAAGAAAGTACCATCTCATTAAAGAGATAGTACACTGAGAAGATGTGATCGTCACAAAGATTGCCTCTGAAGACAACCTTGCTGATCCATTTACCAAGGCCTTCTCGGCTAAAGTGTTCGAGGGCCACCTAGTTGGACTAGGAATTCGAGTAGTATAAGCTAGGGCAAGTGGGAGAATATCTATGGTATTAGAGATGGCCTAGTTTATTGTATTTTTCCTTTATGTTTCTCAACATTATATTGTATATATTTGTTCTCACTAGAGTTTTAGTCCAAGTGGGAGATTGTTGGGAATGTCCTAGAACTCGCAGTTCGTGTTAAAATTTTTATTCATCAATAATAATAAATTGTTGATTTTGCATTCTATTATGAAAATCCAATAAACGTATCCATAGCCATAGTCTGAATGTTGTAACTTTATGTAGTGACATAAACAGGATCAAGTTAATAGTATATAGCCTAAATAGTCTAATAAATATATGGATGAATTGAGTATCTCATCTAAGTAACACTATTAGATGCGGCCCACTCTGTAGGTTTTACAAGAAGTTGTAAAGTGCTACAAACGATGTGATCCACAAATCATTCATGTTGAGATATATGAGTGGGGGCATCCTATGTAATGAGTTTGCATATAGACTGGACACAAAAATAGTCATTTAGCTGTATGACGATCATTTAATGTAAAACTGATTATTTCATTTATTAAATAACCTAGGTTAACTCGATCTTAATCCTGAGCTAGCTATGAACTCCTGTTTGTTTGGGATTACCCTTTGACCTGCAAACGGTGAGAGTAGTCCAACAGCACTGCTCAATAAGCCTCCCATTTTGTGCACAAGACCGAATGAATAGCTAGGGACATAGCCCTACAAGATGGAATTCACTCCTACCCGTTTTAGGGTTAGAAGATAGGTTGTTCTCTTATGTACTGATTCTAGGTCTTGAACAATCGGGGTCCCGCCTTCACGTGATAGAGAAAGGACTTGATTCATAGGGATTATGAATCAAAATTTTTCATTAGAGGGTTAGTAGGAACTTAAGGAACAAGATGTATTCACATGGGTAAAACAGTTATCTTGACCCAGCTGTGATTACGAACAACCTGTGAAGGATCAACTTACCGAGTATCGTTATATAAAGTGGATATAATATATCTACAATGAAGGGAGTTCAACTATGGGTTATAGTTGATTGACCCATTAGTTAACGAATGAGGATTAATTCGGTTTAATGAGTTTAGCCGATTAATCTCGGATCGTTGGAGCCCATGATCTATAGGTCCGCAAGGTCCCCCTACTAGCTCATAAATGGATAAGCTTTAGAATAGCTGAAGAAGTTAATTTGAAACGTTCAAATTAGAATTAAACAAAATAGGAGAATATATATTTAAATATGATTTAAATATATAAAGATGGATTTGTGTAAAAAAATTAATTTAATATTTGATATTAAATTAATTAGAATTATTTAAATAATTATNGAATTATTTAAATAATTATTAATTTTATTAGAAAAATAATAATATTTTCAGTTTTAAAATCAAAATTGATTTTGAAATCTTATTTGACTTTGGAAAAATTGAAAAGTTGAAAACAAGCACAAAAGGGAAAAACAGATTTTTCCATTTCCCATCTTCTACTTGCTCACATAAACACCACTCCCTTCACATTTACTCCAAGCATGAGCTGCAACTCATACAGTGTTCTTCTTTGCATGTTCAGCTGCAATAAATAAAGAAGATTGGAGTGAATTTAAGGCAAGCATTCAAAAGAAATTTTAGAGAAAATTTAGGGTTGAAGAAGAGTTCTTCAAGTAGTATGGTGCAGTTAGCTTCTCATTGTTTATTCATTACTTCAAGTTATTTTTGAGTCCCACAACTCATTCTAAAGCTCTAGGAGGATAGTGGGGAAGATCTTGAGGTGGTTCACAGTGCGTTTTGGAGAAGACAACTACTATTGATCAAGATCTTGAAGAGTTCTACAAAGGTATGACTACAAACCCTCTTTTATTAGTGTCACTTACCTTAAAGATTTTCAAGTCTTCTGCATTGCAATTTACATTAACCTTTATATTGTCTCTTCGTTTCTCTGGGGACTTATTCTTCTCCACCTTAATCTTCTCTTTTTATTTCTTTTCATATGCAATCTTCATCTTATCTTTTTGTTTATCGTGAGATTCAATCTCATCTGCTAAAAATTTATTGGAGCAACTTCCATGTCCAGAAAATGCTATAGAAGATGACGTTTAAAGACGAGCTTCTAATTCTCTAACACATTGACGAAGTGCTTCATTTTCACTTACAATTTCCTTGTTTTCATCCTTCCTATGTTTTGACTTTCGTTTCACTGTTTGAAAGTAAGTCGTTGGAGTAACAAAACCACCAAACCCACGCACACACCCATACCATTCTTGAGTACCCAAAGTTTATGTTAAGATGTCATTAGAAGAGTGAAGTTTATGGCATAATGGATCTGTATTATTCTTTGAGATCTCATCCTAAAAGGAAATGAAATTTAATATAATTAAGCTATATGTCATATACTTCATGTAAATTTAATACTTGTCTTACTATTTGATTGACGACTTCTTAAACATCTTCATTGTTGTATTCTCCTTTCTTATTAACTCGAGCCTTCTTCCATAGGTTAGCTCGATCAAAATCACTTTCATTTGAAGATAATTTCTTCTACATTCAAATGAAGAAAAAAATTAGATATTGTGATAAATTTAGGAATCATGAGAACATATACTAAATTCTTACCATCTCCTCAAGAAGGTTAGCATAACCTTTTCTTGAAATTCAATGATTATACTTATTCTTAGATTAGCGTTCTTATTGCAAGTATCTTTTTTCCTATACAAATGTAATGGTTATTAGTAGGGAATGACATAACAAATATTTATAAAATTAAATTAATAATTTACCTGAAACTTTACAAACAATCTCGATCTTACAAACTCTTCCCAATCACTTTGATCAATAAAGGAATGCTTTTCTGCTGGATTTATTAGAAGTTGAGATTCATCCTTAAATGGCATAATGTAGTTTGTTGTTAACCAATTCTTAAACTGATGAAAAGCTATGTCTGTAGTTTTCATAATGTTCATTACAAGAATTCTGGGCTTTAATGTCAGTTGGAAAAAACTAAAGCGAATGTACAATGTCGGTTTCTTAAAAAACAAAAAAGAGGATCTTTAATGTCAGTTTTAAACGGACATTAAATATGGGGCTACAATGTCGATTTAAAACCGACATTGTAGCTCTCTATTTATTGTTCTCCGTCAATTTTCACTTCTTGTTTCCCTCCTTCAATTTTTTACTACCCTCTCAAATTTTTGGATTTGGTTATATATAGGAAAACGAAAAAAGAAAGAGAAAACTTCAACTCTAGTCGTACGACTCCCTTCTCCCTCGCGAGTTCACTCACCTACGACCCTCATCGTTTTCATCTCCCTCAACTGCACAAGCACCGTCGGCCACATCTACGCCGCCACCTTCATCGATCATCTGAAGGTCTTCATCCGTCACTACTGTCGATTGCAGTAGATTTTAGTGGGTGTTTTCCTCTCTCCCTCATGAGCTCCCTCACCCAAACCTATGTTCATATGGAACTTCTTCGCTCACCTTCGCCGCTCGTACGCCTCCCATCCGCACCTTCGAACGTTGTGGATTGTCAATCATCGCCTACCTCGAACGATAGGTTTTTGTTTTTCTCTCATTCCCTTGATTATTTTTCTCTCTCTCTTTTAAATCTCCCTCACTACCACACAAATCTATAGATCTGTGGTTGCACCATTCTTTGAGTTGCCACCGATTCTATTGTGGGTGAGAGTTTAGTGAGTTTCTCTTTGACTTTCTTGTTTGCTTTTGAATATCTACTAAAATTTTGGCCTAATCTTGAACTACCTATAATATATGAATTATAGATTTCAGGTTTGGAAGAATTTTGAGTTTAGAAGTAGACTGTTCTACAGTATTAAAAGATTGCTTCATGTATTTTGAAAAGTTCTTACGATTTTATAAACTTTTTGGATTATTTATTAAGGCTAGAAATTGGGTCATGACCTCTAAATATTGTGTTTGGATACACTTGATTGAAGTTGTGTCCTTCCACTGGAAGAAAACACCAGGTACCATCCAGCACCTTAGAGCTCCAACTACTGCAAGTGTTGATCTTTTTTTCTATAGATTTTTGGTTGAATATACCTTGCTTTGTATGTGTTTAATGTAGCTTTGTGTGCATAGGTATTATGAACGCCTATAGTTGGAGACCATAGAAATTGGAAACCATTTCATTCTAATTCCCACAAGAATCAAGGAAAGAAACAATTCCTCCCTTTTGGTACTGAATTTGAAAGTGGAAGTATTGTAGAAAATAACCCTCAACTACACCTTCATTGTAAGCAACTGTCTTTACCAGATGTTTCTTTTGCAATGTTTAATGAATCTAAAAAAATCCTTATACAATTGCAGCTCCTCTATTAGAAAAAAAAAAGTTTTCTTTTGATTTATTTATTTAGTGCATATGAACTATTTGATTGTGGTTTTTTTATAATGTTTTGTTCAAAATTCTATACTACATGTTGTATCTAGTTTTTAGATGGTGCTAAGCTCAAAGCTCTAGTCACTATGCAAAGTTAAAGAATCTTTTGTTGTTCCCTTTCTTATTTTTCACCATTTTTGCATATACTACTTGTTCATTTGCAGGTATTGTGATTGTTTTGCCGTTGGGATATATTGTCCTAAGTCTTGTTCTTGTCAAATGTGCTTTAGCAACCCTGAGGATGTAAATATTGTTTTCCAGACCTTTCTATAATAATAGTTGAATATATAATAGTTTTTCTATCTATTTTTCCTTCATGTCCAAGAAAGCACTCCATATTTCATCTATTGTTCTTGTAGGTTCTTGAATATATGTACTTGAAGAGTTTTATAGGGGAAGGAGAATAATCAAAATGTTTAACATTGTAAGTCTCTATTTTGTTTGTTTGTTTGTTGAGAAGGAGAACGTTTTGGCATTATAAGAATTGAAGAGAATTGTGCCTGTTTCAAGAAAACTCCTGCTTCCTTAGTTATACTCCTACGAGTTTAGGTTTAGTTCATATTGATTGAAGTTGCCTTACATTTGTGTTCTCTCAATCTCTTCCTCTACCATAACATGATATATATTGAAACTCTCCTTGTACGTTGATCTTGGAATTCAAAAGAAAGTAGTTTGTTTATCCATTATGTCATCTCCCTCACCTCCATAATCTATTGATTTCAAAGAAGGTAATTTGGTTATCCATTATGCTGCCAGCAAAATAGATTATATTCATTCTATTGGATATTTAGTGTTGATAGGACCATTTCTTTTTCTACCTGAATGTCTCTTCATTCAGAGTGTGTGCTTGTGATATGACATGTTTTGGATGTTTTGCCTATTAGTTTATTCTACTGTAGGAAAATAGTACCCGTTTGTAGTATCAATTGGGTCTAAAGGGCATTGGACTGGCGTAGTTGGCTAGAGAACAATTCTTAAAGGTGCTTTTCTGCTTGAATGTCTCTTTGTTCTTGTTTTCTATCCCTAAAACTTGCCTGAGGATTTTTTTTTTTTTNTTTTTTTTTTTTTTTAAGTTTCTATATTGTTTGATTGTAGAGAAAAGACATCAAGAAAGAGACAAAATAAGTATATTCCTATAGTGGACACTTTGAATAAGTGGAAGAAGAAAGTGCCAAAATGAGTATTTAGGTTTTTTTCCTTGAGTATATTCCTATAGTGGACACTTTGAATGTCTCTTTTCTGCTTGAATGTCTCTTTTGTTCTAGTTTAGTACATGAGTATGCTTATTTCAAGTTATAATTTATAGTTTTGCGATGTTCGTTTAATAATTTTGTGTGTGTATATATAATTTTGGGGGAGGTTTCTTCAGATATTCTTCACATAGGGTAGTGTAAGGATTTGTGGAGTCATTTCGTAATTTTTGAGAAATAGAAGTGTTAAGTAATTGTTTCTATTATTGATTCAGAAGAATTTATGAACTTGAAGAAGCAAAAGATTTAATCTCTCAATATAGATTCTATTTTTATTTTTTCATCAAAATATAGTATTGCTTTATAAATGTATGACGACAATACCTTGAAACTCATAGCGAATACATCCCAAATTATGAATAAAAATGGTTAACTTATAGATTTAGTCTTTAAATCGTAACTCTGAATTTTGGAGAGAAAAGAGGACCCAACTGATCATCTGAGAAGTAAGCAAATAATGAAGAAATGATTGTGTTTTTGTGCTTCTTGCAGAACAAAAAATTGTACTGAGATGTTTGTACTAAAGTAATGACTATTTTCAACTTTACTAATCTATTAAAGGCTAACCACTTTATTTCAAAAGTATACCAATCTTGAGATGTTTTTCATCATAATATGTGGACTACATTCCCCTCTATGTATTTAAACTTCTTATTAGAAAAAAAATTCTTTTTCCAAATACTGTGGGTCTTGAAGAACATCGCTCAGAGAAGAGCAAATGTCAAGAACATCATTTTGATGTTTATGAGAAATGCAAGAAGAAAGAGGTATTTTCTATTCTTAGTTATGTGTAAATCCTGATCTATTGATTGATTGTTGGATGTTTAGATCTTGTTATTGCTCCATAAAACTACATGTTAAATTTGGATGGAGAAGGAACTTAAGTTATTCAAGTCTTGTTCTGTTTGTGGTATTGGCAACCACCAAAGTTTTTCTACATTTGACTTTATCTATGACTCATGTTCATCACAGGTGACTATCAAGAGTTTTTTATCCATTTACAACATTTTATTTCTTTTCTAAACTCTATATTATAGTTTTACTTTTCATCTCTCATACATTAATTTTATGGCCTTACCTAGTTGCAATGCTTCTTCTTCTTTTTCTCTCTCTTAAGCATATGGAGTCTAGGATAACCTCTACCTCTAACCTAGCAGTCTTAGTTCCTGGAAAGAGAAATAAGTTGAATCATTATGTAAATATAGTTTTGTTGAGAGAAGATTGTTGTTTGAAAGTAAAATTTTTTTGTATTGTTGTGGTAGTGCTGTTATGTTGCCGGAATTTTTCTAAAATATAAGAGTTATAAAGATAGTTGTAGGTTAAAATATGGTAATGTTCCTTAGTTTAGCACTAAAATTTGGGATCATTACAATGACGATTGTGCAGCTATGGTAGTTGTTTATGGGTTAAGTTCATTTCTTTCATTATTTATAAATTGCTTACATTAACGTAACTTATATTTGTTTATTTATACACTCTCATATCACATCGCTCGCACGAATACAATAAGGTTCTGGATAGAGGGCATACTTCATGTAAATTATTTTAGTATATGTTGTAGGAAGAAGAATTATTAGGGATGGGGTTGCGCACGCAATCATGCCTTAGACATGGCTTAAACTATTCGTTTACACCCATGCATTAGAGCTCATGCGTTAATCTAGTGTGCAATGACTATGCGTTCCTATCACAAGTTTTCTTATGCTCACGCAAGTATAATGTGAACACAAGTTTCTTGAGTAATCTGAGGTCGAACATAGGGACTTATCACTCAATAATGCGTGTGAAGCAATGCATTTGAGGTGATGAAAAGAAAAATAAAAAGAAGTTTAATGGATTTACACACTATTCCTACTCCTATCTAAACAGATTGCAATAGAAGACTTGCGATGAGAATAGATAGATACACAACAACCATTAACGCATAGTGATGTTTATTATCTTAAATCGCTCGAGTAATCCTAGCTCGTCACACTAATGCATTGCACATCTCTCGATGGTCAGCCGCATGACTATATCTCTATAGTGCATGATTGCATCGANATGACTATATCTCTATAGTGCATGATTGCATCGAGCATAAGGCCTGTCTCTTATACACATCTAGATGTGTATAAGAGACAGCACTAATGCATTGCACATCTCTCGATGGTCAGCCGCATGACTATATCTCTATAGTGCATGATTGCATCGAACATAAGATTGTGCCTATCTCTAGGAACAATGCATACTTTGCTTAGTGCGTTCCATCCCTGTCTCTTATACACATCTAGATGTGTATAAGAGACAGTCTCTATAGTGCATGATTGCATCGAACATAAGATTGTGCCTATCTCTAGGAACAATGCATACTTTGCTTTAGTGCGTTCCATCTCTTACCTTCTCAGGCAGTTAGACGTGGCTATTTAACTTATAGACAAACAATGCAACAAACCATATACAAGCGTTGCTACAGCCTTTCACCAAGCAAAGAGGATTAACTCAATATACTCGCACAACGCACACCTCTCGGTGGGTTGCTACATGTGTCCTATCTCTAGGTTACACGATTAAGTATGCGATCGCCTTTGATAAATAAATGATGAAGGTAAATGATGATAAAGATAAAGATGACGAAGAAGATGGCATTGAAGGAATCAAGAGATGCATTGATTACAAAATGTTTTAATATCTTAAGCTAAAATGTAATACAATACAGAGGGTAGAAGAGAAATGAAGGACTCTGCGTCAAGGCTGCCAGTGGTGCCATGGATGAATGGTGAAGATGTCTCTCTCGAGCTCTATCTCCAGTGAAAGCTACGGTCGTCACTCGGTCTGGTTTGTGAAGGTGAAGAATTCTCACTGAAAATCTTGCTCAAGCTCTCATCTGTGATCGCAAACCTCTGCCTTGAGGCAAAAGTTTAGATGCCTTGAAATGAAGGTCGAATGGGCTATTTATAAGGTTTAAACGCCGATAGCTATCATGATTGCATTATGTCTCACTACTGCCTTTGTCGCGGTATGGACAATGTCACATCGTCTTATCTTGTTGATACTTCCAAGGTATGCGTCCAGCTTGATTCAGCTGAAGTATCAACATGTTCTACCCATCTTGCGATCGTCCTTCTATTATGGTTGTCACTCCATGGCCGCAATCTCCAATTGAACACTGCATTCGCTTGATCACTGCAACTTTCATGCGATGGACGCATTCGATCACCGCAACTTCCATGCGATGGACGCATTCGATCACCGCATGCATTCGTCTATGCGATAACTCGGTTTTTAAGTGCATGCGTTTGTCTTTGCGGTTGCCTGGCTTCAGCGCATGCGTTTGTCTGCGATTTCTTATTTCCAACGCATGCGTTTGATTCCTGCGATAGCTACAAAAATAGATACTTTGGCACGGAGTAACGTATAATATCGGGGTCAGTGAGGATTTAGGTGCTAATCGACGCAAAACTCAATTTTTCACAAATTCCAAGTATTATCACCGTATTTTCTAGTTATTAGCCCCCATAATTCTAAATAAAAGACTTATAATAACTGGCATTTCAGCCAGTTATCAGTATGATTCATTTATTTTTAAATTATCCTTGATTTTATATACTTAAGCAAGCATGTCTTCTTTGCAGATTTTTTGGGATAGTAATGACACACTAAAGTAGACAACTAGCTCTGTCAATTTTTAGTTAATTTTTTTTATTTGATGAAAGTTAAGTTGTATATACAAAAGCAATTAAGATTTTATTTTGGGAATTTTTTGGTACGTAAGCAGCCAACTATTGCTTTGTAAGTATAAATTTTGTTATTCTCTTTGAGAGTTAACTATTATTCGTACTTTGTAAGCAAGACTTAGATTTAAATTTTTGTGTTTGTTGAGATCTTAATACATAAAAACAATTCTTGTTTGTGTATAAATTATTATAATATCGTTTTTAACTTTTTGACCGACATTAAAAATGAATTCGACAACAGAATTTAAGAAAAAGGGACAATAATTAAAAAAAAAAATGGATAGGGATTTTGGGCTTCAATGTTGATTTAAAACCGACATTAAAGGGCTTTAATGTTGGGTGTCAACCGACATTAAAGATTATGTTATAAAAGGTCTTCGATGTCAGTTGTCTTTAATGTCGGTTTTAAACCAACATTAAAGAGGGTGTACATTAAAGACCTTTTATAATACTATCTTTAATGTTGGTTGTCAACCGACATTAAAGCCCTTTAATGTCGGTTTCCCAGAATTCTTGTAGTGGTTCTTCCTAGATCTTGTATCAATTATAAAGGCAGCCTAAACATTGCAAAGTTAGTGAAAACATTACATATACATCTACAATGTTGTCAAGATAAAAAGTTGAATATATATGCCTCAACTGTACTATATATCTCATCTTTCAACTCAATAGGCACATATTTCCAAGATGTATATATAATAGGTACATGATAATGCGTAGAGGAACCCAATGAAAGATTTTAACTTAGCTCCATTTTCACTAATAGGTACGCCTTCTTCATTATATTCCACAAACATCTTTTCTCCCATCACTCCTAATACGTGTTACATCAAACATAATAGTAGCTCTCTGTTCTATCTTCGTTTGATTGGTGGTTTCATTTTGACCTAACAACTACTATTTCATTGTCACCAAACTCTAAATCTTCGTCACCCACTGTACTATGCTCAATGTTGTATGTAAATTAAAAACTGCATTCAAATTTAAGAAACAATTAGCATTGTATACATATTAAGCAAACAAAAAATCAAATATGATTGATAAAAATTATATATTAAAAAAATCATTATCATATTACACAATATATAACCTACCCATAAAATGTTATGTAGGTATCCATATGCCTTCACAATCTAATCGAATATGTGTTGACATGTTCTCATCTAAGTCATTATGTACATCAACATTCGACATATCATTGGGTATTCCTTGATAGTGTAATATTGTATCTCCAAGTTTGTCATCATTATATCTATTTTCAAAGTCCCTTTGTGGTGGGGTAAGCACAATTGTCCATCTAACATCACTTGGATCCTCAACATAAAATACATGTCTTGCTTGGGTTGTTAGTATAAAAGAATCAGACTTGTGACCTATTCTATTTAATTCAACTAAGACAAAACAGAGCTCATCAATTTTGATACCACTATTGTTCTGAACCCAATTACATCTAAACACAACAAAATTAAACGTATGATAATTTAGTTCCCATATCTCTTGTATCACTCCATAAAAAGACATATCTCGAATGATGAGATTTTTATCTTTTGAACTAGACACTTGCATCGTTTTTGCAACTAATCTAACTCCACTATTTTGTACACTTCGATCCTTATCACAAGATTTTGTGTGATAGCGACATCCATTAATTATGTAACTACCATAAATAATCACAATGGGATGAGGACCATGAGCAATCCACCTCGAGTTATCTGAAATTTCAGTATTTCCCATTTTAAGCTCAGTTGTAACCTACCATGAGAATTTTCATTCCAACTCAAGCATTAAAAAGTGTATGTAAAATAATAGATTGAACATTTTACCTCTTCTCGTAGCCAAGATATAAAATCCTGATTATGTTCCTCTTGAATCCATTTTTTTATTTTTTGACTTATTTCGATGTTGCAATTGCAAAGCCATCATATGTTTTCTTTGAAGTGAACATTGAAACATTGTATAGTTAGATTTATATCATAAAACTAAATGAAAAATTAAAACCAAAATCATTGAAAAACTTACTCTAAATATGGTTGCACGTCAATTGTATTTTCTAAAATATACCGATGAGCTTGGTATAAAAGGTCTTGTTCAGGTTTGAAAGAAACTCTTTTGGACAATGGTCTATCAATATTTGAATTGTCTAAAAAATCTTGTGAATTATGAGTGCCACCCCAATAAGATCTACTCCAGACAAGAAATCAGAACAAAATTCAATGGCTTCTTCTAGTATATAACTTTTAGCAATACAACCTTCTGGACGATATCTATTTCTCATGGAGTTTTTAATGATTTTCATGAATCTTTCAAAGGGATACATCCATCGTAGATATATAAGCCCATAAAGTTTGACTTCCTTAACTATGCGTACCTTGAGATGCACCATAATTGTGAAAAATGAAGGAGGAAAATACTTCTCCAATAAACATAATATAAGCAATATCTTCTTCCAACTTTTCTAATTGCCACACATCTAGGACATTTTTGCATACCGAATTGAAAAATATACACAATCAAGTTATGGCATGCCGAACATGTTTTGGTAGCACTGATCTTATCGCAATAGGAAATAATTGTTGTAAGAGCACATGACAATCGTGAGATTTTAAACTATTAAGCTTTAAATTTGTCATCAACACAAGGTTTTTAACATTTGAAGAGTAACATTCAGGAACCTTTATTCTTGACAATGTTTTTAAAACACAACATTTTTTTTCCTTTATAAGAGTATAACACGCGGAAGGAATGAAGATTTTTTTGTCACGGATAACAGTTGCAAGCTCTATTCGAATTTTTAAATGAACTAAATCACGTCTAGCATTGAATCCATCCCTACTTTTCCTTGGAATATCAAGAAGCGTACCTAAGATATTCATGCAAACATTTTTTTCAATGTGCATCACATCTAAACAATGCCTGATATGGAGATCTTTCCAGTATGGCAGCTGAAAAAAAAAAAAAAAAAAAAAAAAAAAAAAAAAGACAACATATTCCAACAAATCTTTGAACTTCCTTTTGTGGTTTTTTTTTATTGTTCTTCTTTCTTTTAGAAAATTCAAGATCTTTGATTTTTAAATATATAGCCTCCCCAGACAGTGGTTCTGGAATTGTACCAAGTTCCTTTTGACCGTTAAACGACTTTTTTGGTGCCGATACAGATGATTTCGTGCTAGAAATCTTCTATGTCCAAGGTATGCCATTTTTTCCCATATTTCAAGTTTATAGAAGACGTATTATCTCCACAAATTGGACACACCTTATACCCTTTCACACAACATCCACTTAGGTTACCATATGCAGGAAAATCATTGATTGTCCATAACAAAACTGACCGTAAGTTGAATAGTTCTTCTCCATAAGCAACATAACATTCAGCACCACTTTCCCATAAAAGTTTTAAATCTTTAATTAGTGGTGCTAAGTATGTGCCAATGTCGTCCCTAGAGGTTTTAGACCTGAAATCAACATTGATAGCATCATGTACTTTCGTTTCATACACAACCATAGTGGAAGATTATAAATAACCATCACTACAGGCCAACAACTACATTTAGAACTCATTTCACCATGTGGATTTACTCCATCGGCTGACAATGCTAAATTAAGATTCCTAGATTCAGAACCGAAGTCTGGCCATTTAGAGTCTACTAACTTCCAAGCCGGAGAGTCTACTGGATGTCATAACTTACCATATACTATTCTTTCATCAACGTGCCAAGTCAAGTTTTTAGCACAATTAATATTTCTAAAAAACCTTTTGAATCGTGGAATTGGTGGAAAGTACCATATCACTTTTGAAGGTATTTGTTTTTCCCACATTTTATATCCTTCTCGTTTTTCCACCTTGATTCACTACATTCAGGACATTCAATTGCAACTGCATATTCTTTTCTATACAAACAACAATCATTAGGGCATGCACGAATCTTCTCATATTCCATTCCTAGTGCACCTAAAGTTTTCTTTGCCTCATATATTGAATTTGGAAGCTCATTGCTAGTGGGCAAAATTTCCTTTAAGGTTTTGAATAGTTCTGAAAAACTATATCACTTCATCCATATCTAACTTTTAAATTATACAATTTGACTAATGTAGACAACTTAGTGTATTTTTTTCACCCTTCGTATAATGGTTTTTCAACATCATTAAGCAATTTCTCAAATCCATTCGGATCTCTTGAATATTCCTCGTAAGCAACTTCAACCATTTATTTTAAACTTCCAACATCAGTCTCTTCATACATATGGGTGTCAAACTTAGAAGATCTCCACAAAATGATGAGTTCGGAAGTTTTTCCCCATGCCAAAACCAAATTTTATAACTTGCATCAATCCCATTGACATATAAATGATCTCTAATATCCTTGCTACAATGTTTTCACAATTCCAACATTTCAAAGAAGGACAACGAATATAGGAGCTATTTGTATTAGAAAATCCAAATTTTATGAAGTTTTTCACACTCAATTCATAATCTTTGGATGATCTACTCTTATGCATCCATGATTTATCAATGATTATAAATCTAGTTAAAAAAAGATGATAAACATTATCAACTTCATAAAACAAGTTGTGGAAAACAAACAAGTTCCCAAGACATACTGTTGAAATATGGTGCATTAGCCTTAAGGGCATATTTGTCTTTTCCTTTATGCCTACTAAAATTAAGGTTTCCCTCATTCTATTTAATCTCAGTTTGGGGTCTCTTGTACGTATGATATTAAAATAATAAAACCTTTTCTATCGTGGTTTTTTCTCCCTGACTTATGGTTTTCCACGTAACCTTGTGTTGTTTCTTTTCCCTTCCCTTCGAATCGACAATCGCGCATCCTCCTGAGTTCGTCTCGCACTAGTTTGCCACCGATCCTTCTGCCAGCACGGTACCTGGACGTGTAGCTTCGAGTAGCAGTGCCGAAGTGTTTAGGTAGTACCCGGTTGAATCGTCTGGCCGGTTTTTTGGTTCCTTCCAGCAACATGGGTCTATCCCAAATGTGTATCTAGTTCAGCCTCGATATCAAGTGGGGTACTCTATGGGTGATAGTTCGATTCCTGATTCTTATAAGCAAAAACAGTCAAGATCAGAGACCCATGGGAAACTCCAATAGCAATTAGCAAGCCTCCAACAATAGATGGTGGTCCTTGGTTCAAAACTGATTGGCCATGAGTCTTCCAACCTTCCAATCTATTCAGAAAACCCAGTAACAATGTTCCCTACTTTACCTACTGCTAATTTGTTAACTGGTAATTTGGGAAACTCTATAGGAATGATCACAGGTGAGAAGTTGAATGGCCAAAACTACTTCTCTTAGTCCCAAACGATTAAAATGATCCTTGAAGGGCACCATAGATTTGGGTACTTAACTAGAGAAATACCGCAATCGAGCCTTGTGGATCCCTAAGTGCGGGTCTGGAACGAAGAAGATTCTTTACTTCGGTCGATGTTGATAAGCAGTATGAAACCTCAAATTGGGAATCCCCTACTATATTCAGCCACTACACGGGATATCTGGGATGTGGTCCGCAGGTTGTATTCTAAAAGACAAAACGCATCTCGCATGTATATTTTACGTAAACAGGTTCATGAGTACAAGCAATGGAGCATGGATGTAACATCCTATTTCAACAGAATGTCTTTGTTATGGCAAGAAATGGATCTATGTTGGGAGATCATCTGGAACTACCCACATGACGGAATTCGGTACTCAAAGATAGAAAAGGTTGATCGTGTATATGATTTTCTTGTAGGACTGCACCCCAAATTTGATACGGTTCAGAGTCGAATACTAGGGTAGAAACCGATACCGTCCCTCATAGAGGTATGTTCAGAGGTTCGATTGGAAGAAGATAGATCAAGTGCAATGAATGGGTCTGGGGTTACTATTGTAGAGTCAGCTGCCTTTGGGGTGAAATCCTCTGGATCTAATGGTGACAAATAGAATAGCAAAACACCTCCAATATGCGTGCATTGCAAAAAACAGTGGCACACGAAGGATCAGTGTTGGAAACCACATGGCCGACCTCCCAATGGTAAACGTCACTCTTCAAATGACAAGTCAAAATTTGGGCATGCTATAGTGAGTAAATCAGTTGAGGGGCCACACTACCTCAGGTACAACCTCAGACACAACCTTCGGTAACCAACCCAAGTGATTGGGTACCATAGGGATCAGAATAGTTGCTCAATCAGGTAACCCTCAATCTTTTAGTTTTCTCGTTGTAGGGAATGAGTTATGGATTCTGGATTCATAAGCGACCGATATTTGACTGGCTCATCGGATCAATTCCTCTCATATTATCCGAGTGTTAGGAATGAGAGGATTCGTATTGCGGATGGGTCATTTGCTTCTGTTGCTGGAAAAGGCAGACTGTCAACATTTCAGGTATTAGTTCTACAAAATGTCCTACATGTGCCAAAAATTTCCTACAATTTGTTATTAATAAGTAAAATAACAAAAGATTTGAATTGTAGAGTTTTCTTCTCACCAGATGCTGCTTTGTTTAAGGACTTGAGCTCGGGGAAGACGATTGGTACTGCCCGATATGACAGGGGCCTCTATTTCCTTTCTGAAGATGCTTCCTCCAGGAATTTGTTTAGGACTAGTTTTTTATCTTCATTTACTATGTCTGAAAAAGATCATCTATTGTGGCATTTTCATCTTGGACATCCAAGTTTTCGATATATGAGATATTTATTTCCACATTTATTCCATAATGTGAATATTTATTCTTTGTCTTGTGATGTTCGTATACATGCTAAACAACCTCGTGTTCTTTTGTCTCTCAGCCTTATAAACCTACCTAGCCCTTCCACTTGATCCATAGTGATGTTTGGGGCCCTTAAAATGTCTCTACCTTGTCTGGTAAATGATGGTTTGTCACTTTCATCGATGATTATACCCGACTTACATGGGTATACCTCCTTGCTGATAAATCTGAGGTTCTGTCTACCTTCCAACAATTCTATACCACCATCTTCACTCAGTTTAATACGAAGATTGTCATCCTTCGAAGTGACAATGGGTGTGAGTTTGTCAATCACACAATCCGAGAATTTCTAACGTAAAAAAGGATCGTCCATCAAAACTCTTGTGCTTATACTCCACAACAAAGCGGGGTGGCTGAACGGAAAAATCGCTATCTTATTGAAGTTTCTCGTTCCTTGATGATCCCTGCGTCTCTCCCATCATACCTATGGGGAGACATGGTCCTCACTGCAACCCATCTCATTAATAGGATGCCTTNCGTTCCTTGATGATCCCTGCGTCTCTCCCATCATACCTATGGGGAGACATGGTCCTCACTGCAACCCATCTCATTAATAGGATGCCTTCACGTGTTCTAAAGTTCCAACCACCCTTTGAATGCTTTAAGGAATCATGCTAGTCTACGCGTCTTATTCCTGAAGTTCTTCTGCGTGTGTTTAGGTGTACAACCTTTGTTCATGATAACTGGTAAAAATACAAGCTATTGTAGCATCTTATTTAGAATTATGAGGGATAACAAGTAGAATATGTAGTGATTTCTTAAGAATTCATGTGAAAAGTGAGCTTGCGACGATCAGCATTGAAAATCACGGCTATCCAAATATTATGTGTTATTCTACGACAAAACGTCTATCTTTTGTAGCTATTGCAGGAATCGATCGCATGCGGTGAACTTCAGACCATCGCAAGGGTGATCGCGTATGCGTCCATCGCATGATTGTTGCAGCTATTGATCGCATGCATTCATCACATGGGTGTTGCGGCTACAAAGTAATAACCATGATAGAAGGGTGATCGCAAGGTTGGTGGAATGCGGCGATACTTCGTCAAAATCGAGCATGAACGCATACCTTGGGTGTACCAAAAAGATGATGTTGACATTTCACCTACCGTGCCGTTAGTGGTAGAGGTTCAAAGCTGGACCATCACGCTGTTAGTGGCAGAGATTCAGAGCGGGACCATTAATGCTGTCGACGATTGAGCTCTATAAATCGAGCCTTAGAGCCCAAATTAATGGCATTTGAGCTTCTGCCTTAAGGTAGATCCTTGTGATCACAGATGAGAGCGTGAGAAGACATTCATTGGAATTCTTCATTCATTCACCCATTTCGAGTGACGATCGGAGCTTTTTCGGAGATAGATCTTGAGAGAAACTACTTCATCGCCCTTCCATGGCACCACCGACAGCCTTGACACACATCTGATGGGAGCAAGCGATTGCCTACATCTAGCCATCCATCTCTCTTCTATCTCTGTATTGTATTACATTTTAGCTTAAGACATTAATACATTTTGTGATTAATGCATCTCTTTATTTCCTTCGACTCCATCTTCATTTACTTCTTCTTCATCATCACTTACTCCCATTGCAACGAACTAAGTAAGATTGCGAGAGTATCGCATACTCAATCATGTGGCATAGACATATGAAGCATGTAGCAAACCACCGAGAGGTGTGCGTTGCGCGAGTATAGTGAGCAAATTCTCTTTGCTTAGTGTGAGGCTGTAGTGACGATTGTCTATGAGCGGTCACAATGTTTTTCTATGAGCTGATCAGCGGCAACTAACTGCCCGAGAGGGTAAGTAGTGGAACTCACTAAGCAAAGTAAGCAGTGTTCCTAGAGATAGGAATAATCTTATGTTCAACCATGCTTTATGTGATCATCTTGTCTTATGAGTGCATCATTCATCATTTGGACATGCTTGGGAGAGTAGTCTAAAGACCAAATCTAGGCTTGGGAGAGTCAAATTGAATGGCATAAGCAAGAGTAGAAGCTTAGGAATAAGTTCTATTTGCTATTTACACAGCGCATGCGCCCTAGAAATAGGATGTGTTGGTATGCGGTCACCTTGTCTTATATGTGTTAGATCGCATAAGCAAGAATAGAGACTTAGACATAAGTTATATTGACATTTTCGGATATGCATCGCATGCGTATATTTGTGTATAGCATGATTGCATAACTTGTCCTGGCTGGGATTACCCTTGCGATCAAGCTTAATGAAGCGGTGAATTTATCCCCTCCATCATTTTATCTATTTTTCCATGCATCTTATTACACGTCAACAGTTGTCGTGTCTCTACCAACTCTCACAGTCACACTTCCATTACTTAATCTGTTTAGTTAGGAGTAGGAGTAGCGCATAGTCCTTTAACTTCATTATTCTTTTATTTTTCGCCGCAAACACATCACTTCGCAACATTTAGTTACAAATCCCTGAGTTCGACCTCGGATCACCCCGAGAAACTTGCGATCTCGTTATACTTGGCGAGAGAGCAAGAAAACTTGTGGCAAGAATGCATGGTCATCGCATATATTCTTAAACGCCTGTCTCTTATACACATCTAGATGTGTATAAGAGACAGGACCTGGACAAGTCTCTTGACCTAAGCAGTTGAGATGAATCTCCTGCATAGAAGACTCCTTGCGGTGGCTTCACTCCAATTTCTCCAGGGACGTCTTCTACTCTATCTTTACTTTGCTTTCCTAGTTAATTTATTTATTTGATTATTGTCATTTTGGATTTGCGGCTGCTTTTTTGGATGTGGTGTGCATTTGTTCCTTGTAGGTGCGATAATAATTCTCCTCGGTGCGTAGTTTCAACGGAAGAATCCTTTTCATCTTTCAACGCATGGCTATAACCATATAAATTCTAAATTATGGTCGCAAGTGCTATTCTACTTGAAGGTTCTTTTCTTGTTATCTTTTATGCATTATCCTTTTGAAATTCTCTTTTGTCAGCTTGCCTACCTTTGCCTTGATAAATTAGCATCCATGATGATGCTTATAATTCACTACATTCACTAACTAAACATCGTAAGGCTCACCTCACTTTAATAGCTTCTTCAAGGTTTGACAGTTGTATCATGTGTAAATTTCTGCTCAAACATTTGTTACCGCATTCTTGATGATTTTGTTTTTAGCTTTTCGACAAGATCGCTGCCACTTTCTAAGTTTGGGGGTGGCAGTGGTCCGGGCAAATGCGTCCATCACATTGCGATGCTTGAATAAAAAAATATATGGTAATAAAAACTCCACTGTCAACACAGAGAGGAAACCCATGCCGATGAGAGTTAAAGTTGTGAAAGGCACTTACCCATAGTTGGATACTTCGTATGACACCCATGCAGGTAAGCTAAAACGAAAGTAAGTTGTCAAGATCAACGCATAGGAACAACTCCTCTGTTTGACGCAAGCCCAAATCAAGCCAAGGCAAGAGTTGAGTTGAATATGGCACGCAACTGAAGTTGGATGTCCGCATGACACCCGTGGGGGCAAGCCAAAACAAAGATCGTAGTCAGGTTCAACGCTGCACTTTAATAATATATCGCAAAGCTTTGAATTGTTTTAAATGAACACATTGTAAAAAGATAAATGCAAAGTTGCCAGGAATGGGTAAAAAGTTTTTTTAGCAGAGGCTTACCAGATTTAAACTTAGAAAATATCCCTTTGAAAAAGTAGCCAAAGTTGAGGAGAGCGTTGCTGCAAAGGTTAGAGGTAGTGAATTATGTTTTGAGAAGCTGGTCATCGCAAAGGGAAAGCTAGAGGATGAATTTTGAATTTCCTAAGTATAAGGCATTCTTGAGGACAAACATGATTCTAAGTTTGGGGGTGTGATAACTGATAGAAATACAAGCTATTGTAGCCTCTTATTTAGAATTATGAGGGCTAACAAGTAGAATATGTGGTGATTATATTAAGAATTCATGTGAAAAGTGAGCTTGTGTCAATCAGCATTGAAAATCTCGGCTAACCCAATATATGCGTTATTCTACAAAAACACGTCTATCTTTTGTAGCTATCGCAGGAACCGATCGCATGTGGTGAATCCCAGACCATAGCAAGGGTGATCGCATATGCATCCATCACATGGATGTTGCGGCTATTGATCACATGCGTTCATCGCATGGATGTTGCGGCTACAAAGTAATAAACATGATAGAAGGGTGATCGCAAGGTTGGTGGAATGCAGCGGTACTTCGGCAAAAACGAGCATGAACACATACCTTGGGAGTACCGAAAAGATGATGTTGACATTTCACCTACCGCGCCCTTAGTGGTAGAGGTTCAAAGCTGGACCATCACACTGTTAGTTGCAGAGATTCAGAGTGGGACTGTTAGCGATTGAGCTCTATAAATATAGCCTTGGAGCCCAAATTCACGGCATCCGAGCTTCTGCCTTAAGGCAGATCTTTGTGATCACAGATGAGAGCGTGAGAAGACATTCTTTAAAAGTTCTTCATTCATTCACCCATTCTGAGTGTCGACCAGAGCTTTGCCAGAGATAGATCTTGAGAGAGACTACTCCACCACCCTTCCATGGCACCACCGCTAGCCCTGTCTCTTATACACATCTAGATGTGTATAAGAGACAGGTGTCGACCAGAGCTTTGCCAGAGATAGATCTTGAGAGAGACTACTCCACCACCCTTCCATGGCACCACCGGTAGCCTTGACACACATCTGATGGGAGCAAGAGATTGCCTACATCTAGTCATCCATCTCTCTTCTATCTCTGTATTGTATTAAATTTTGGCTTAAGACATTATTACATTTTGTGATTAATGCATCTCTTTATTTCCTTCGACTCCATCTTCATTTACTTCTTCTTCATCATCATTTACTTTCATTGCAACGAACTAAGTAAGATTGCGAGAGTATCGCATACTCAATCATGCGACATAGACATATGAAGCATGTAACAAACCACCGAAAGGTGTGCGTTGCACGAGTATAGTGAGAAAATCCTCTTTGCTTAGTGTGAGGCTGTAGCGAGATTGTCTATGAGCGATCGAAATACTTATCTATGAGCTGATCAGTGGAAACTAACTTCTCGAAAGGGTAAGTAGTGGAACTCACTAAACAAAGTAAGCAGTATTCCTAGAGATAGGAATAATCTTATGTTCAACTACGCTTTATGTTATCATCTTGTCTTAAGAGTGCATTATTCATCATTTGGACATACTTGAGAGAGTAGTCTAAAGATCAAATCTAGGCTTGAGAGAGTCAGATTGGATCACATAAGCAATAGTAGAAGCTTAGGAATAAGTTCTATTTTCTATTTACACAGCGCATGCACCCTAGAAATAGGATGTGGTGGTATGCGATCACCTTGTGTTATGTGTGTTAGATCGCATAAGCAAGAATAGAGACTTAGACATAAGTTATATCAACATTTTCGCATATGCATCACATGCGTATATTTGTGTATAGCATGATTGCATAACGTGTTGGCTGGGATTACCCTTGCGATCAAGCTTAATGAAGTAGTGAATTTATCCCCGCCACCATTTTATCTATTTTTCCATGCATCTTATTACGCGTCAACAGTTGCCGTGTCTCTACCAACTTTCATAGTCATACTTCCATTGCTTAATCTGTTTAGTTAGGAGTAGGAGTAGTGCATAGTCCTTTTAACTTCATTATTCTTTTATTCTTCGCCGCAAACACATCACTTCACAACATTTACTTACAAATCCCTGAGTTCGACCTTGGATCACCCTGAGAAACTTGCGATCTCGTTGTACTTGGCGAGAGAGCAAGAAAACTTGTGGTAGGAATGCATGGTCATCATATATTCTTAAACGCGTATTGCATATTCCTTAGTCCAATGCATGACCATCGACGCATGGAGAACAAACGCATATCATAAGATGCACGCATATTTACTCTCCATTATCCACCCATCAGTTCACACTCATGGCTCTCATGGAACTAAGTTTGCCCTACGTGCTCAAAAGTGTGTGTTTATAGGGTATCCACTTCATCAATGAGGATATAAATGTTTTCATCCACTTTTTAGAAAGTACTTTGTCACTATGGATGTCACATTCCTTGAAGATAAACCATTCTTTCCCGTTAGTCTTCTTTAGGGGGAGACCACGAGTGAAGAGACTAACGTTCCACGTACTTCGTACCTATTAGCTTCAATCTTGACCCTAGTTCTACTATTCTTGAACCCAGTCCTGAATCCAGCCTACCTAGTCCCGAACCTATCCCTGATATCTCAGTGTCTGTCCTCTCCACAAGATAAATGTCCTGGATAACATACTATAGAAAGAATCTCAGAAAGGAAACCCACGAAATTCCTGTTGTTCCATCAGAAAGTGTCCAAGCATCAAAACTAGCTCAGGTTCAAGATCCTGTTGTTTTAAAGAAGATTCTTGAAGAGAAGCCTGGGTGTATAGAAGGTGGTGAGATAGACTCAGAGAAGGATGAAATAACAGGAGGTAATGAAGTGCTAGAAGACGCTCAGGAAGTTGAAAAAGTGCCTCAGAAGTTTGATACTAGAGAGAAACCGATGAAGATTGGAAATTATGATACCACTCTTGATATGGTAATTGCTCTTAGGAAAGGAACTAGGTCATGTACAAAGTACCCTATGCACAGTTTTCTGACCTATAGTAACTTGTCTCTTGTTTTTAAGGCTTTCACTACTTAACTGGATGCCCTAGCAATACCTACCAGTGTGCCTGCAGCCGTGGAGGTTCCCGGGTGGAGAGCAGCAGTAATGGAAGAAATGAGAGCTCTCGAGGCGAACAAGACTTGGGATTTAGTGACTCTCCCTAGAGGTCACAAGACAGTTGGATGCAAATGGGTATTCACAGTGAAGTATAAGTCTGACGAAACTCTCAAGAAATATAAGGCCAGGTTAGTTGCTAAAGGGTTTACTCAAACTTATGGGATTGATTATTCAGAAACTTTTTCTCCAGTGCTAAGCTCAACATGATCTGAGTTCTTCTGTCTGTTGCAGTGAATAAGGATTGGCCTATACATCAATTGGATGTTAAAAATGCCTTCCTGAATGGTGAGTTAGAATAAGAGGTTTACATGAGTCCCCCTCTAGATTTCGATGCTAAATTCGGAAACCATGTCTGCATGCTTAGAAAGTCCGTATATGGGCCGAAATAGTCTCCAAAAGTATGGTTTGTTAGGTTCACAGTATTCGTTAAGTCTCAAGGGTTTGTTCAAGGGCATTCTGATCATACATTGTTCACGAAAAGATCACTTTCAGAGAAGATTGTTGTTTTGGTAGTGTATGTCGATGATATCATTTTGTCAGGGGATGATACGGCAGAGATTGTTAAACTAAAACAGAGGATGACATGCAAATTTGAGATCAAAGATCTTGGTAGTCTAAGGCATTTTCTCCAGATGGAAGTGGCAAGATCGAAAGCAGGAATCTCAGTATCTCAACAGAAGTACACTCTGGACCTGTTAAAGGAAACAGGAATGACTGGATACAAACCTATTGATACTCCTATTGACATTAATGGCAAACTAAAAAACATTACGGAAGGAGTGCCTGTAAATAAGGAAAGGTATTAACACCTGGTAGGAAAACTGATTTACCTGTCTCATACTAGGCCCGACATCTCCTATGTTATGAGTGTGGTAAGCCAGTTCATGCAGAATTCGTATGAGGAATACATGGAAGCAGTGACTCGAATTCTGAGATATCTGAAGTCTACTCCAGGAAAGGGCTTGATTTTCAGAAAATATGACACAAGAAGCATCGAAGCATGTACTTACTCAAATTGGACAGGTTCAGTGACAGACAAAAAATCGGGATATTACACCTTTGTATGGGGAAATTTGGTGACCTGATGGAGTAAAAAAAGGTGTAGTTGCCAGAAGTAATGCTGAGGCAGAGTATAGAGCTATGAGCCTGGGTGTGTGTGAAGAAATATGGTTATAGAAAGTTTTGGCTAATCTTCACCAGGACAGTCCGGGTCCCATGAAGCTATATTGTGATAACAAGGCTGCCATCAGTATTGCCAACAATCCAGTTCAACGTGATAGAACCAAGCATGTTGAAATTGACAGACACTTTATTAAAGAGAAGTTAGACCACGAGGTTATCTGTATTTCCTATCTTCCTTCAGTCCAACAGGTTGCAGATGTTCTTCCCGAAGGATTACCAAGACAAACGTTTGAAGCTTGTGTTAGCAAGTTGGGTCTTGCTGATGTCTACGCCCCAACTTGAGGGGGAGTGTTGAAATATGATGCATTAGCCCTAAGGGCATATTTGTCTTTTCTTTTATGCCTACTAAAATTAGGGTTTCCCTTATTCTATTTAATCTGAGTTTGGGGTCTCTTGTATGTATGACATTAAAATAATAAAACCTTTTCTATCGTGGTTTTTTCTCCCTGAATTAGGGTTTTCCATGTAAACCTTGTGTTGTTTCTTTTCCCTTTCACTTTCAATACATACAACTTGTCATTTCTAGCTCTACAACATTCCAACCTCAAGAAAGTAAGACAAATCAGAGAACCTCAAGACAAATTAGAGAACAAAGACAAATACATAAAAAAAATTGATCTCAAAGTGTAATCGAACCTCAAAAAATTGAACCCAAGGTGTGCACGTGCTCTAATGTGCTAAACATATATTAATTCCAATAACTAAAAATTGAACCCAAGTTTGGCAAACCTTACTTAGTTTATAAAGCCGTAACAAAATTAGACACATTGACATATCTAACTTTGGCAAGCATTTAATTAAAGAAAAGTGGTAAGTTCTTGCAAGTTCTCTAAAATTAAAGCTCTAACTTTGGCAAAGTGGCAATCCCAACTTTGGCAAGTTCTCTAAAATTCAATCTCATTCAAGATCAATATGAAACAAGAGTTTATATGAGATTCAAGAATACACATGAGAGATTAAATCCTAACTTTGAAAGTTCAAGCCTCAAACCAAAATAATCAAGCCCTAACTTTGAAAGTTCATGCCTTAAACCAAAAAAATCAAGCCCTAACTTTGAAAGTTCATGCCTTAAACAAAGAAAATCAAGCCCTAACTTTGAAACTTCATGCCTTGAACCAAGAAAATCAAGCCCTAACTTTGAAACTTCATGCCTCAAACCAAGAAAATCAAGAACTAAATCTAATCTAAACAAGATTAAACCTAATCTAAACAAGAAAATCAAGATTAAGCCTAATCAAACAAAGAAAATCAAGACTTAAACCCAATCTAAACAAGAAAATCAACATTAAGCTCTAACTTTGAAAGTTCATGCCTCAAATCTACTTACCTCAATGAAGAATCTCTTCAAGATTGATGGAATAACAAAGATACATCAAAGGGAAGTGAAAAACCAAGAAGATTTTAAGTGTATTGCGCAAAAAATCGACTAAAAGCGTTGCAAAGGATAGACTGCTAATCGATTGCTGGAATTTCTTTTAAATCTGTCTGATAGCATCACGGCGCTACTAAAAGAGCGTTGCAATGTTTTCCAAGAGGCGTACAATTTTTCCATCAAAACATGTAGCATTGCAACGCTACGTGCATGAGGCGCGCACGTTTTTTATTTTCTATCAAAATCGTAGCATTGCAACGCTACTTTTTAGCCTTGCAACGCTACCCTGTATATTCTACAATTCTTGACGTTTTAAAAATGTCAAGAATCCATTAATTGAACTTGACATTTTTAAAACGTCAAGTATTGTATTTTCCAGGAAAAATGCACAACCCCTATAATTGAATAATCATTAGACTATAATTGAATATATTAGATTATTATACTATAATTGAATAATCATTAGACAACAAATTGAATATATTAGATTATTATACTATAATTGAATAATCATTAGACAACAAATTGAATATATTAGACTATTATACTATAATTGAATAATCATTAGACAACAAATTGAATATTCACTTTCAGAGAAGTATTGTTGTTTGGTAGTGTATGTCCCGATGATTATTCATTTTGTCAGGGGGATTGGATACGGCAGAGATTGTAACTAAAACAGGAGTAGGATTGACTGCATTTGAGATCAAAGATTCTTGTAGCTAAGGCATTTTTTCCCAGATGGAAGTGGCAGAGAATGAATAGCGGGATCTCAGTATCTCACGAGAGTACACTTCTGTGGACCTGTTAAAGGGAACAGGATACTGAGATTACAACTATTGATATTCCTGATGGCATTAATGGGCAAAACTAAAAACATTACGGAAGGAAGTGCCTTGTAAATAAGGGAAAGGTGATTACACTGGTAGGAAAATGATTTACTGTTCTCATACTAGGGCCCCAATATGCCTTATGTTATTGAGTGTGGTAGTAAAGCCAGTTTCGATGCAGAGTTCGTATGAGTGAACATGGGCGTTGGACTCGATTCATGAGATATCTTGAAGTTCTTACTCCAGGAAGGCTTGATTTTCAGAAAATTTGACACAGGAAGCATCGAAAAGAATGTACTTACTTCAAATTGGACAGGTTCCAGTGAGCAGACAAAAAAATGGGATATCCACCTTTTATGGGAAATTTGTGACTGATGGAGTTAAAAAAAAGGTTGTAGTTTGCCAGAAGTAATGCTGAGGGGCAGAGTATTAGAGCTATAGAGGAGCTGGATTGTGTGTGAATGAATAATATGGTTTATTAGAAAAGTTTTTGGCTTATAATCGTTCACCAGGACAGTGCCGGGTTCCCAGTTGAAGCTATTTTGTTGCATTAACAAGGCTGCCATTCGAGTATTGCCATAACCAGATCCAGCTTCACGTGATTAAGAACCAAGGCAGTTGAAATTGACAGACACTTTTATTAAAGGAGTTAGGACCACTGAGTGGTTATCTTGTATTTCCTATCTTCCTATTCAGTCCAGACAGGTTGCAGAATGGTTCTTCCCGAGGATTTACCAAGAGCAAACGTTTTTTTGAGGCTTGTGTTAGCAAGTTGGTCTTGTGATGTCTACGCCCCCAACTTGAGGTGATGTTTTGAATGAAATATGATGCATTAGCCCTAAGGGCATTTATTTTGGTCTTTTCTTTTATGCTACTCTAAAGAATAGGTTTTCCCTGTATTCTATTTAATCTGGTTGGGGTCTCTTGTATGAGTTTGACATTAATAATAAAACCTTTTCTAATTCTGGTTATTCTTCTCCTTGAATAGGGGTTTTTCCATGTAAAACCCTTGTGTTGTTCTTTTTCGCTTTCCACATTTCGAATACATACAAACTTGTTCATTTCTAGCTTTTACAGACATTCCACCCTCAAGAAAGTAAGACAGAATGCATGGATGAAACCTCAAAGGGACCAATATTTATAGGGAACAAGACAAATTACATAAAAATTGATCATCAAAGTGTAATCGGAACCTTCTAAAAAATTGAACCCCAGAGGTGTTGGCACGTGCTCTTAATGTGCTAAACATATAAGTTAATCCAATAACTAAAAAATTGAACCCAAGTTTGGGCAAAACCTTATCTTAGTTTATAAAAGCCGTAACCAAATAGGACACGATATTGACAATGATCTAACTTTGGCAAAGCATTTAAATTAAAGAAAGTGGTATATAAGTTCTTGCAAGTGTCTCTAAAAATTAAAAGCTCTAACCTTTGGCAAAGTCAGGGCAATCCCAAACTTTGGGAAGATTTCTCTAAAAGTATCAATCCTCATTTCCAAGATTCAATTATGAAACAAGAGTTTATTGAGTTCAAGAATAAAGCATGAGAGATTATGAAATCCTAACTGTTGAAAGTTCAGGCCTCCAACCAAATAATCCCGAAGCCCTTAACTTTGGAAAGTTCAATTTGCCTTAAACCAAAAACAATTTCAAGGCCCTAACTTGAAAGTTCATGCCTTAAGACAAGAAAATCAAGCCCTTAAACTTTTGAAACTTTCATTGCCTTTGAAACCAAGAAAATCGAAGCCCTTAATTTTGAAATTTCATGCCGTCAAAATCCAAGAAAAATTCAAGAACTAATTCTAAATCTAAGATCAAGGATTAAACCTCAATCTAAAACAAGAAAATCAAGATTAAAGCTAATCCAATACAAAGAAAAATCAAGGACTTAACCAATTCTTAAACAAGGAAAAGATCAACATTAAGGCTCTAACTTTGAAAGTGTCATGCCTCAAATTCTACTTACCTCGTGGAAGAATCTCTTCAAAGATTTGATTGGAAAATACCCACAAAATGTACATCAAGGGAAGTTGAACCAAGAAGTTTATAGTGATTATTTGCGCAAAGGTGACTCTAGATTAAATGCGTTTTTTTGGCAAAGGATAGACTAGCTACTCCGATTGCTGAATTTCTTTTTAAATCTGCTCTGATAGCATCACTTCGGCGTTACTAAAAGAGCGTTTGCAATGTTTTTCCCAAGAGGCGTACATTTTTCCATCACAACACTGTAGCATTGCACGTACGTGGCATGTGCGCCCGTTTTTTTATTTTATCAAAATCGTAGCCTCTCGCAACGCTGACTTTTTAGCCTTGCCCGCTTCCTGATACTATGATCTACAATTTTGACGTTTATTAGAAAATGTTTTTTTTTCAAAATCCATTAATTGAACTTACATTTTAAAACGTTTTCAAGTATTGTATTTTCCAGAAAAATGCACAGACCCGCTGCTTTTTAAAATCAATTCTTTGACGGTTTTTCTTTAACTCTACCTTATTTTCTTGACTTTTTTTTTTTGTTTATAAACGTCAAGTACTTTGATAACTGCAAATAGTCATAAGGTGTTTTTCTTGTAGTGTTCGTTATCGTACCATTTCATTTGACCCTAATGATAACTTACACAATAACGATAAAAGTAAAGGTAACAATTAAAATAATGATAGTTCCACGTGTCATCATATAGACTCCAATAACAATATCTTATAACGTAACAGTAAGGTAATGTGTTTACATAGTTTTCAAATACATATGCGATTTGAGCACCATTCAATTTCCTCATTTAGATTGCGCATGATTTGGATTACAGATTTAGAGGTGGACCCCACAATTTCATTAAGATTATGTGAAAGATTTAAGTAAACAGGAA
>NC_052359.1:30626395-30627624 GCF_009727055.1 Benincasa hispida
TAAATGTAAACAGGAATAAATATAATAATCAACTGAGACCCACTTTTCCGTACCATTGTTGGATTACCTTTCATCTAGAGTAAACAAGACCAAAGTTTATTATCTTTCCAATTTTACTATTTCACTTTCTTTTTTTCTCTATCAAGAGCAAATTTCCTTCACTCTTCTTACTTTTCATTCAAAACCAACATTTCTACTTTAGCCTGTAAGTCTTTCCATCTACAATTTTTGCAATTTCCTTATTTTCCTTCTTTCCATCTAGCATTCAACAATTTTGTTCTTTACAAATTCTCTCACATCAACCTCAAACAATAATGGATAACTTTATAAAAGTAATTGGAAATTAAAATAGAAACCCATAACACTTACTATTTCCATGAAATCCATACTTGCCCCATTGTTAATTGAAGTTTAGAAGACAAGTGAACTAACCAATTCATCTCAACGCCTTCAATTTGCTTCATCAACTCCCTCTTGATCTTAAAATTTGATATTAGTACATTAAAACATGACTTATAAACTCATACGTTTAAATCCTAACCTCACATATTTACTTAACTAAAAGAAAAAAAAAAAATCTGCTTGTCATCTAAAATCTAGATATTGTTGTCCTTGAGTGTTTGCAGTCACATATATAGTTTGGTATATTGTTTAGTTCACACATACAAGGCAATCAACCTAAACCTAATCAATTTCATGCATGTTTGGAATTTATTTTTTTCTTTAATTAGTACAACATGAAATATGAAGATTTGAGTCTCGGTTTAAGGAAAGGAATCTAGACAAATCGTCACTAGGTTGTACTCACTTGGGTGTCCTATCAATTTAAGCTCTTGGATTTGGTTGTTATATACGTGGTTTGTGTAAATATATGAATCCTAATACGAGAGAGTTTTAAGGGACCTTTAATATTAATATTATTGTTTTCAAAACTTATTAGAGAAATATTGTTGTTTTGAAACTTATTAGAGAAATATTGTTGTTTTGGGAGTTCAAGGCTAGAGGTCGAACGTTGGAGAACTTCGACTAATGTGGAGGTCGAACGTTTGAGAGACTTGAGATGAACAACAGAAAAAATGTTGGAAAAACAATACATAAGACCCGAAACTTCAAACGCCTTCGACAAGGGAAAATCTCGGCGAATCTCGCTTAGGTTACGTGCGAATGTTGACAGTTTTCGACATCACATCCCACCCTCACGAATGCAAGTTTATACTTTCTTTGTTCCC
>NC_052359.1:30627793-30729007 GCF_009727055.1 Benincasa hispida
CGTTCATGCCTTTCTAACCTTTTAGCTACGATTTGATTATTGTCAGAGGCGGTAGCGGTATTCCTCAATTTTGTGCGTGCGACAGCTATTATGCTTGGTCATTCTAGTTGACCTGAGGGATAGTACCACTCCGACTGGAAATTAGGCGCGGAGGAAGACAATGCAAGAGAACTAAATCTATATGGAGATAGTTAGGCTTCTCTATTTTGCCCAACTAATGGGCTTGGAGGATTTCCAACAATGGTTCCACAAGCTACATCATGTTAATTGACGCTCATTAGTTGGACGAGCCTAACGGTTCTCGGTAATGGTTATTTGTTTAATTCAATTTAAATTTTAATATCACCTAATCTAGTTAATTTAAATTCTAAATTATCAAATTTAAAAATTTAGGTGGAGAGACAAATTTCGTCGGACTAAGATACTACACATTGAGTCCAACCAGTATAGATACATGTTTGATCTACTTCAACCTGAACAGGTACATTACACTAAACCTAATGATTATTTTATTCACATTTTTATTGTATTTGTCTTTAATAATTATCTAAATAATATTTTGTGTTTCAGGTTATTTGGGAGTCGTAATACAAAATTATTGTGCATACTTTGCCTAATTTTTGCCTAACTTTTGTACGAATGGTCAAAACATATGGTGGACAATAGTCTTTCATATGTATTTCTACATTGGTGAGTGGCATTTATCTCTGACAGGTATTGTGCATTGAGACAATTCGTTTTTTCAGCAGGATTGTCCCATTGCCTTGTAATAACTGAACCGTACTGCATGATATTGACCTAAGGACTGGAAGATTGGTCCGAAAAAGTTGCACATTTGGTAGTTCGATGGCACTATCGTGCAAGGTTTATTGCAGTGGGGGTTTCTCTTGAACAGTTTGACACAAAATCATCCAGAATATATTCATTAGTATAATAATCACAAGGCACTACGTCAACTCGTCCGGGAGCAGCTTGTGGGTCATCTGGTAAATTAATGAATATTATCTAATTTTTTTTAATTTAAATTAATTTTAAATGTTGTTCTAATTGTTTTATAATTCATAGAGATCGAACAATAGTAAAGACTCCGTGAGGTTGTGAATGATCCGAACCAGGTTCTTGCTATATGTAGTGACAACCAAAGCTATATGGAGGAAATTCATGATATACCTATTGTTCCTCACATCAATGCTCCTAGACGTAGAGGACCATATTCGGGAAGAGGATTGAGTTTGATGAGGTTGCACATAATGTGGAAGAGTTGCCCCCTATGACGCAGACGTAGAGTCAAACTGATTATGTTAGTAATTGCAATAATGATAATGCTAGTATTTGGTTTCAAGACAATATGACTCAGAGGCTGGTCCTTCATCTCTAACGTGATATGGTCGGGGTCGTGGAGAGCATAATAAATATTTATATTATGAAGCGCCTGCAGAGGTACCAGAGCAACATCAACAAAAACCAAGCAACCTCAAGTTCGAAGTCGACGACAACAACGACAACCAGCTAGAAATCGACGACGTCCGCCTTGTGAGACACATTGATTTTTGTAATTATTTTTAATATAAATGAGATATTTAATTTACATTTTTTTATTTTTATGAGTTATTATTTTTTTTTTAATTTATTTCTTTTTAGAGTTTAATAAAATAATAAAATATTTATGAAATTGTTTTTATATTAATGGAAAATTAAAAAAAAAAAAAAAAGAATAGAAAGAAGAAGGTGGAATGTGTATAATTAAAAAAAGGAAAAAAAGGGGAAATTTGTATGGTATTCTCGCTCTTTATCAAAAATCTCGCATATTTCACTTCGCTCCCTGCTCTCTTCGAAACTCGCTCAATCTCGTCTTCTATCTCATAATCTCGATCTCGAATTTGATTTGGGAAGTTCAGTGGCAAAAAGGATCAGACTTGCTGAGATGACAAAATTCGTAAAAATTATTCAACAAGGTTTGGAAGGAATTCCAGGGGGACCTTATGAAAATTTAGAAATACGTTCTATTGATAGAGGAAGATCTCCGGAATGATAATAATAAACAGACTCGATAATAATTAGGAAAGGGCAAGGTTGAGGGTTCAAAGTTCGACGTGCAAATAAAAGAAAGGTCGAGAGTTCAAAATTCGAACCTATCTAGGTTGAATTTTCAACCTTCGACTTATTTTTTTTCAAAAAAAAATAATAACACACACAATATTTTTACAAATAGTTTGAAAAACAACAATATTTTCTTAAATAGTTTCTAAAAGTACAATATCCTTTTAATTTTTTCGAGTTTTAAGAATATAATAATTTAAATTAAATATATTTTAATATCTCTAACTTTTAAAGCTTTCAATTATATGTAAAATAAAAGTTGGAAAAAGTATACTTTTAGTCTCTAAGTTTTAAAGAATAGATGCGTTTTGGTACCCAAAATTTAAAATTGACCAATTTGATACTTGAATTTTAATAAATAGGTTTGTCTCTAGTATAGTAATTATGTATTTCTTTTATTATATTATATGTAATATTACATTTTAAAATTATATATATATATATATTATATATATTATAATATATAAAGAAATGTTTTCTCTCTCCTCCCTCGATCTCTCTCCATCTTTCCCTCTCGTTCAATCCCAACACTCTATTTTCTTCCCATTCTTACTCTTCTTCAAATTAAAATGTCCCTCCTACTCCAATTAGAGCCCCAAATTTAGGTGAAATACTATGAATGCTCACTAACTACATTTCTTGGAACTCAAATCCAAGGTATAGAGCATCCAATACATTATATTTAGCAACAATAGCTAGAGATGTCCCAAGGCGGAGCGAGACTAGGGATGTCATTCCTCGTCCCATCCCCACTCTTCATTTCATTTCTCATTTCTGTGAAATTTTGAGATCAAGATAGGAATTCTCCGCAAAAAATTCACGAGGATCGGGTTACATACGAATAATTTTTTCCCATTAGTTATTTTTTTGGAAAACAAGTTAAATCACTGATGTAAACAAATAATTAACACTATCACTAAATTATTTATTATAATTATTTTACATGACATTCTGAATTTAAAGATAAATTACTCAAATTTTAACTTCAAAAACTAATCACTTGTCTTTATTATAAATAAATAAATATAAATCATATCATTCACATATATAATCTAAATGCAAATATTCAATTTAAACATATTCATTATCTTGACCAATAAATAATCAAACTTGACATTTAAATATAATATTTATATAACAATAATAATAACACAACATCAAATAATTATACTAAATAAATAAAGGTTAATCGGGAATGAACGAGACAAGAGTGTAGATGGGATGGGGAATTTTTCTTCATTCTCCCCCCTATTCCTCGGAGAATTCCCAGGTGAGACCCCATAACTGTGGAAAAATTTGAGATCTCTGACAATAGCAACTACTAAAAGGAAGGAGGGGTGATAAGGGGAAAAGGAAAAAAAAATAAAAATAAAAATAAATTAAATTAAAAACGAAGCTAAAACTCGAGACGACGACCAAAAAAATTGTTCTGCCCCGTTACAAACTCTACAAATTCCAAATGATTCAAATTTTCATGGTGAATTTTGTCGGTAAATCAGTTTTCTACATATTCAAAGAAGAAAAATCCTCTCAATTAAAATCCTCTGCTGGAAAACCCATTCTTCAAAAAGTCCATCACCTCCAAATTACAAACCTCTGTAAATAACGTCGACCAGATCTCACTGGAAAGTTGATTCTCCCATGCTGAAAAAAGCTCAAATCCTTAAGCTTAAATCGGAGGGACAGTGGGATCATATTTGAATTTTGAACAAAAACAAATTGTACTGCAACATCGGACATTTTTTTTTTTTTTTTTTTAAATCTCAAAACTTATTGTGGGATTGAAGGAGAGGGAAAGATGGAGAGAAACCGAGGGAGGTGAGAGAACATTTTTTTTAATTTTAAAAATGTAATATTAATATAAATATAATAAAAAATATTACTGACCTTTTAAATCTATTTATTAAAATTGAGGGATCAAATTTTGGCCCATTTAGAATCTTAAGGACCAAATGTCCGTATTATTTAAAAGGAAAAATTGCAACTTTAATAAGAAATAAATTAAAAATTTTGTGCGTCTTCTTAGATTTTGTTTTTTTTTTTTTACAAACATGAAAACAAAAATTTCACCTAAAAATTTGATTATCATCTAATTTTTATGTGATTGTCACGTCTGCAATTACAAACAATAAATGAAATCATGACTAATTTTTTAAAATTTATTTATCATACCAAACAATTTCGCTGTTTACAACTTAGCACTAGAAAGATATTTTTTTTAATAAAAGTTTTTTTTTAAATTTGATTATTTTAATCTTTTTTATTCGAGATTATTCTTAATCATATGAAGTCTAATAGGAGTTTTAAAACTAAAGAGAACGGAAAGATTAAAAAGCAAATCAAGGAACTCTATTTTTTCTACCCCTGCACAGCCGCCTAGCCCCTCTCTTCTTATTTCTCCATCTCTTCCGGCGACTGTTCTCCAACAGCGACGAACTTCCGGCAGCTGCAGCTTCAACAACGACCTGATTCCGGCGGCAGAATACTCCTATCCAGAGCGTTTCTTGCTAGCATGACGATCTTCAGCCTGTCTCTTATACACATCTAGATGTGTATAAGAGACAGCTACAAAGTTCAGATCTGCAAGTTCCGAACCATTTTGAACACAAAACAAGAATTTTTCCGAGTCTTTTGGAGAAATTTTGAAGGTAACTTTTCGGTTACTCGTTTCAAATTCAATTAAAGTGTTATCATTCAATTCCATGTTGAATTATGACTGCACAGATGTTCTTCATAAAAGTCTATGATATTGAATTAAGGATGGGGTTTTTGAGTTGATTATTATATTGGGTAGATTATAATAGTATGTGTTTTGAAGTATAGAATATTTTAATTTAAATTATAATAGTGATGAAAGGATAGGTAGAAAATAGTAACCACTATAAAATTATAGTTAATTGTGAGTAATAATAGTTAAAAACACTAACTATTATAATTGGAAGTGCAATAAGGAATTGACTATTAGTCCTGAAAAACTCCCACTAAGCAAAAAATAATAGAGATATTAAGGTGGAGTCTATGACTTTTTTAAGCCTTTTGGATGTGGAAATTGCAGTTTTAATATTTTAAAAAAATCTAACGCACTTTATTTAATTGTGATGATTGAGAGAATATTAGAATTAAGATGTTGCGGTTTATAAAAAGAATTTTAGTCAATATGATTTAATAAAATTCTTATAAAATAAGGATAATTTTATTAAATTATAGAGAATATTTATGAACATTTATCAAAATGGTAAGCTTTTAAACAGAGATGCTAGATGATATATTTTCCCAGATCATCAAAATTCGTCAAAGAAAAAACCATGTAAATTTAATAGAAAAAGGACAAAGATGGAAAGGCTCCATTTTGATGTGAAAGAATGACGATCTGTCACTTATTTCCTTGATGTCTCTGGAAGGCAAAAAGATCATACTCCTGGCTCTTTGATAGAGTAGGTTGTGTGTTCAATGTAGGTGGTGACAAATTTTGTTATTTTCTTCTTTTGAATTTTAATATTTTTTTTTTTATGCAAATCGTGAAAAGTGATACACAAAAATGAGTGTGATGTTCGGGATGCACTGAAATATTACCCTCAACAAAAAAGCACAATGTTACACTTGTGAAAGATGTATTTATCAAGTATATCTTTACAAGAAACTACACTGGAGTATAAATACTATATTAACACCCTATGAATAGAGCCTAACCAAATTAACCAAAACTTAAAGATTCTCAAAAGGAGACCTAGTATACAGGAGACTTAGTATACATTCACAACACTTAATCTTATACCGTCTTTTTTATACCGAGAGAGACAGAAAAAGATAATAATAAAAATAATCAATTTTTTAAAAAAATTATCACATAACTTATTGACATTAATATAAAATCCAAAAAAGTACAATAGTATTAGAAAAATTATGTAAGATTTATTGAAGTGTACTGATATAAATTTTCAATTTTATCAAGTGCCAACACTACACTTTTAGTATTGAATTTTCTTGATAGGAAAAAAGGAAAATGAAAACTAAGGAAAGAAAATAGTGAAAATAATTTGTGACCTCAAATTTTTATGAAGATAGGTTTGAGATATTTACACGAATAAGGACATATATGAAAAAGGATCAGCTCGTGAAATAATAATTGGAAAAGAAAATGGTGGGTCATCTACGTCCTTTAACATTTGTTGTATATTAACAGGTTTATACATTCAACTGTGTAACCCTGTGTATCCCAATGGCGATGGCCAGTGTTAAATCCCTTGCTGATACACCCAACTTAGCCTCAGTTCCTTCATCTTTCATGTTCGCCACCGACGACGACTCCGACAGTGTCACTGCAGTATCGCAAGGTGCAGAAGATTCGATTCCCATCATTGATACGTCTCTCCTCATCGACGGTACTCCGCATCAACGAGCCAAAGTCATAAATGAGCTCGGTAAGGCCTGTGAGGATTGGGGCTTCTTCATGGTACGTGTGTGTAAAACTCTGTTAAATTATTATTATGTGTTTTTTGAGAGATTTTATTATGATATCATGTTAAATTATTATTTAATTTCGTTTGAAAAACGCGTACTTATACTGAAGAATAAGGAAGTGTTGGAGATGTGTATAGGTGGTGAATCATGGAGTGGGGGAGAGGTTGATGAGGGAGATGGTGGAAATTTGCAAAGAATTTTTTGATCTAAAGGAGGAAGAGAAGAGAGAGTATGAAACAAAGAGTGTGCTTGACCCCATTAGATATGGCACCAGCTTCAATCCTAAGGTGGAGAAGGTCTTCTTTTGGAGAGATTATTTGAAAATCATGGTTCATCCCAACTTTCACTCCCCAACTAAACCTACAAGATTCAGGTTTTGCCTTTATTTTATTTTATTTTATTTTATTTTCCTTCTTCTGGTTCCATTTTGGTAAGAGACCGAACTTTCATAAAGCAGAACGAAAAAATATAGACGGATAAAAAAGAAAAAAAACCACCTACCAACTACAAAAATGAACACTAATCCGACAAAATCAAATTAAGATTATAGTTACATAAAAAACACCTAATAACCAATTTTTTCATCTATCTAAATATCCTATTGTTCCCCTCGAACAATACTCCCTACATACAATAGTAAAAATTTATTTTAAATAATAAAACTGTTAAAAATATTTATAAATAATAGTAAAATATCATAGTTTATCTGCGATAGACCGTGTGATAAACTACTATTTGTATCTATCTTGATACAGATAGTAGTCTACTGCGGTTTATCATGGTCTATCGCAACCTATCACAAATAGACAATGAAAATTTGTCATATTTGTAAATATTTTGATTCATTTTTCTATATTTGAAAACAACCCTAAAATAGCATAAGACCTTATCCCTAGGTCTGCCATATATTTTAATAGTAATGTACATATCTGTTTGAGAAAGTAAGAGAGTTAAATCACAAATTTAATACCTATAGTTTGATAAAGCCTTGTAAAATAGTTTTTATGGTATGATAAAAATTCTTAGAAATAGGGACTAGCTAAATTCGAACGTAACTTTCTTTAAATTATAAAGACCAAATCATATATGGGCTAAAGCCTAACTTTAGAATATACGAAATTTACAAACTTATTTTGAATGGTAAAGAAGACAATAAAACTTGATTGGACAGCATTAAATGGTTTCATTTGTTAGGATATGATAGATTCTTTTTGTGTTGATAAAGAATGGGGATGAATTTAGAAAAATTCTTTATTGAAGAAAAGACACATAGATGAAGATGAAGCAAACATCATATGTGTATAGTATATTTCACTATTTTCTTTCTCTATAGCTTATAGCTAGAAAACTCTAAATTGAACTGCATTTAGCTCTTGGAAGCAATTATTTAATAAATTGAAGGTTAGGTATTAGATGGAGGCAATGTATAAAATGTTGGTTGACATATCGAGATGTCGAGCACCTCGACTCCTCAACGAGGGGAAAGTGTCGCGTTCTTCCCCCCAAGTGAAACTAAATTCGTAATCATTTTGTGTTTTCTCTTATCGTCTTTGTAGAGAGATCTTGGAAGAGTATTGCAAAAGAATTAGAGAAATGACAAGAGAATTGGTGAGAGGAATCTCAGAGAGCTTGGGATTGGAAGAATGTTGTTTGGATAAAGCAGCAAATCTTGAGTCATGTTCAATAGTATTTGCAGCAAATTTGTATCCACCATGTCCACAGCCAGAGCTTGCAAGGGGTTTGCCATCTCATTCTGATCATTGCCTTCTCACTATTCTTCTTCAAAACCAAATTGCTGGCCTTCAAATTTTACATCATGATAAGTGGCTGAATGTCAATCCCATTCCCAACTCATTACTTGTTAATGTTGCTGATCAACTTGAGGTACACACCCCACTTGAATCTTTCCTGTGCTTCAAAATATATCTTTTCCCTTAAAATAGAGGATGAAAATTGACGTAAAAGACAAACACGATATTATTTACAACTATATAGATGATTCAAGATATGGTTAATGATCTATTAGAAAAAATATTATGAATCATTTAATTTATATAAACAATTTTTATACCTTAGCTATCATGTCAATTTATAATTAGGTATTTCGTGGTTTTACAAAACTTTGATCTATTCATAGGAAGGAGACCCAAAATTCTAGTATCTAATGTTAAGCACAGAAGCCCTTTAGATACTCGAATTTTGGAGCCTACTCCTAAAAATTGCTCAAGGTCGTATAAAATCACAAAACTATCCATAATATGCAGATTATGTATAATTTAAAAACCTCTTTAATATGTAGGGTGTAACAAACCCGAGTGTCATGGATTCCTGAACACTAAAATGATGTGTCATATTAACCTTCATTTTCTATACATTAATCGTCATGTCAAGAAAAAACTCTCCAATGGTATTCAAAGTTGGTTTTTTTTTTTTTTTTTTTTAAGTTATTGCAAGATTGATTTTTATTTATTTATTTATTCTTTAATTTGGGGTGTGGTAGATCTTGAGCAATGGGAAGTACAAGAGCGTTTTGCACAGAGCAATTGTGAATGATAAGGCCACAAGGATTTCAATAGCCATGGCAGTTGGGCCATCACTTGAAACAGTGGTTGGTCCTGCACCTCAGTTGATAAATAAACACACCAATAATCCTCCTTTGTTTAAGAACATCAAATACATAGATTATATGGGAATTGTGCAAAGTAACAAACTCCAAGGGAAATCTACCTTGGATCGTATTCGTTTGCACATTTGAACCCTTTTGAATTATTGTAATCTACCATGGGATTGTAAATACAACCTTTAATTGTGTGTGGTTTGAAATTCCATTTTATAAAAAGTGTTGATGTCAAAATCTGAACAAGGTAAAAGAATACTTGACCTTTGCATGACAACAATCGTGAATTTGTTATTCAAAAAAGAATATGACATGCAAGATGAAAAAGGATCTACATACTAATGTAGTACTTACCACTGCTTACCACTCAAACTCTTAAGTCCATTCTCTGATTACAAGTCATGTCGGGAATATCTACCCAAATTATTTTTGAAAACTTGATTAGGTTTTTGGTGCACATTCACCATAATTAAGCAACGTTAAGCATAAAATACATATCGTGCTCATCTTTTTTGGAGGGCATAAGTATACCAACTTGGATTTTTTGGTCAACCTTGGAACAAGCTTGATTGGGAATATTGTCTGAATTTTCATTGTTCCATCAATTTTCAAGTTTTCATCTTCTATAGTTAAGTGGAGTTAGTCTATTTGCCTTTCTATGGTGGGTTTCAACATTCAATTTAAATCTGACCAAGTAAAAACTTAGATTTTGGATTTTTATTCCTATGATGCTTTGTTTCATCCCGCTGCCATCATTTCCTTCACCTTCCTCCTCCAACAATTCTGATGCCCCCGTAATGAGAAAAATGCAAATAGCTTCTCAATCTACCACGTGTTGTTTTTCTATTGGTCGGCCTCGACAAAGCCCAATTGTTCTCTCTTTCCAACACTTGTGATATGGATCAACACCATTGAGTTTTCATTGAGAAACTTTATTTATGTTTAATTAATTTCTAACTTTTAAGTGTTAAATTAAAATATTGATCTTTTTGTATTTAGTTTTGGGCATTTGAAAGGTTGGAAAAATGGAGATTGCTTTATTTAATAGAGATGTATTAAAGAGCGTAGTTGGAAAGATGGAGGTTGTTTTTTGTTGGAATACCTTGAATATGTTATATGGCACTTCAAATGACCAAGTATGGGGTCTTGTTGATTGGTCAGTGAGCCGGGGTCCAGGGGCGCACTACAAGAATTTTGGACTATAATGTCGGTTAGAAAAAACTAAAGCGAATGTACAATGTCGGTTTCATAAAAAATAAAAAAAAGTAGAACTTTAATGTCGGTTTTAAATCGACATTAATGGTGGGGCTACAATATCAGTTTAAAACCGATATTGAAGCTCTCTATTTATTGTTTCCCCGTCAATTTTCACTTTCTGTTTCACTCCTTCAATTTTTTGCTACTCTCTCAAATTTTAGGGTTTGGTTATATATAGGAAAACGAAAAGAAAGAGAAAACGTTAACTCTAGTCGTACGACTCCTTTCTCTCTCGCAAGTTCTCTCACCTACAACCCTCGCCGTTTTCATCTCCCTCAGCTGCACAAGCGTCGTCGGCCACATCTACGCCACCACCTTCATCGATCATCTGCAAGTCTTCGTCCATCACTGCTGTCAATTGGAGTAGATTTTAGTGGGTGTTCTCCTCTCTCCCTCATGAGTTCCCTCACCCACGCCTGTGTTCATATGGAACTTCTTCGCTCACCTTCGCCGCTCGTATGCCTCCCATCTGCACCTTTGAACGTTGTGGATTGTCAACCATCGCCTACCTCAAACGATAGGTTTTTGTTTTTCTCTCCTTCTCTCAGCATTTTTCTCTCTTTCTCTTTTAAATCTCCTTCACTATCGCACAGATCTGTGGATATGTGGTTGCACCATTCTTTGAGTTGCCACTGATTCTATTGTGGGTGAGAGTTTAGTGAGTTTCTCTTTGACTTTCTTGTTTGCTCTTAAACACCTACTAAGATTTTGGCCTAATCTTGAACTACCTGTAATGTATGGATTATAGATTTGAGGTTTAGAAGAATTTTGAGATTGGAAGCCGACTGTTCTACAGATTAAAAGATTGCTTCAAGTGTTTTGACAAGTTCTTAAGATTTTATAAACTTTTTGAATTCTTTATTAAGGCTAGAAATTGGGTCATGACCCCCAAATATTGTATTTGGATGGATATATTTGATTGGAGTTGTGTCCTTTCACTGGAAGAAAACACCAGGTACCATCTAGGGCCTTATTGCTTCAACTACTACAAGTGTTGATCTCTTTTTGTATAGATGTTGGCTGAATATACCTTGCCTTGTATATGTTTAATGTAGCTTTGTGTGCATAGGTATTATGAACGCCTATAGTTGGAGACCATAGAAATTGAAAACCATTTTATTCTAATTCCAACAAGAATCAAGGAAAGAAACAATTCCTCCCTTTTGGTATTGACTTTGAAAGTGCAAGTATTGCAGAAAATAACCCTCAACTACATCTTCATTGTAAGCAACTGACTTTACCAGATGTTTCTTTTGCACTATTTAATGAATCTAAAAAAAGCCTTGTACAATTGCAGCTCCTCTATTAGAAAAAAAAAAATCTTTTGATTAATTTTTTTAGTGCAAATAAACTATTTGATTGTGGTTTTTTATAATGTTTTGTTCAAAATTCTATACTGCATATTGTATTTGAAGGAAATCGAATACGAGGATTTTCATGGGCAGCAGAAGGATCTTACCAAATTTCAATTGTATATGAACATTACATTTACAATCACAAATGGAAACATACGGTTATGCGTAAAATATGAACTACAACATGCTTTACTACATGATCAAGGGAAGGAATCAACAGACCTTTAAAGACTCATCTTCAAGTTCCTTGATCACAAACGCTCAATCACAGCAACACAACAAGACACAAACGTTCGTCCAACATAACCGCTACACTGCACGATCACAGTGAACTCAAACTAAGCGATCGTCAAGGTCACAAACACCCCGAACACCGCGAAGGGCCTCTATAGAACCTCTACTGGGTCGAGTTGAGTATAACACAACAAAGAAGGTTACCTCATTATTCTCAGTGTGAGAATCCAGAGGGTCGGCTTTGTGTGGACTTGGTTAGAGGTAGAAAACCGGAGGAAGAACAATCGTGTAAACGATTGAGCAAGTGGGAGGAGAAACAACCTATCGTATAGATCGATGCCCAATCGTTTAGTAAAAGCTATGTGATTGTCTAGCAAAAGCTATGCGATCGTTTAGCTCATCGTCGAGCTGAGTGTAGTCAAAGCTATGCAATCGTCTAGAAAAAACTATGCGATCGTTTAGCTCATTGTCTAGCTGAGTGTCTATCGTGTAAGAACACTCCATGATCGTTTAGCTAACTCTAAGTTGTCGCTTAGTAAATCTGATTTACTTAACAACTCTCTATGAGTAATTTCCAAATTTTGAAATCTCAAATGAACAATTTTGCAATTCTTACTAAAATAAGGAAAACATTTTTCCTTTTATCTCACAGTTATAATGAAACCACCAATAACCTCTCACTCAATTGGTTATTAGAGAAAAAGAGATAATTATTCAATAATTAATATTATTATAAATATAAATGATAACCGACTCATCATACTATATTTATAACCTATAGTTTTAATATTTCATCTCATGAAACATACAAACCATAGCTCTTTTTCTATTCCATGGCTCTTAATGCAAATCTCATTTACATTAATCATCCATTAGATGTATCTCATACACCACACCGATCTTATCATATATAATCAAATTAATTCTTGTCAATTTGAACAATTCAAATCAACACCAAGAACTGATCCTTAGTTTGAATCCATTGAGCTGCCAATGGGACGTTATGGACCTGTAGCTCGAAGTTCCAATGGTACGTGAATAACTGGCTAAACTCTTTAGTCACAGGATCCACCATCCGTTAACTGCCAGGCTCTCCACTAAAGACCGACAACTGAACTATCCTTACTACAGATATATTATAGGTCCATCTTAACCAATCAACAGTGCGACAACCCTTCGCAGATCGCTCGTAAGTACAATTGGGCCAATAACCGTTATGCCCCTGTAGTTACATCTAAATTCTTAAGTACCAATGATCCCTCTAATAAACATAAGTCATAGTCCTACTATGACTGATTCCTCTCTTCCAAAGAGAAGTTGTGGCCACTATGTTCAAGCCCCGGAATCAGCCCTTAAAGAAGCAATCTATCTACTTACCCCTGCTTCGGGGAAGGAGTGAATTTCATCTTGTGGATTGAGTTCCCAACTCTCAAATCAGACAAGTCCCCAAAAAGGTAGGCATGTTGAGTTGGCAATCTGGCGACTCTCACCCATACTAATCAAAGGACCACCCTCGAACGCAGGAGTTCTCAAAAAAATCAGGATTAAGGTCGTGTCACCTGTGGTTGTTTAGGTAAGATGTAAATCTCCAGTATTAACAGCATTATATACAGAGTCTAGTCATCTCATGGTCTGGTCTTATACAAACTCTTTGTATAGAACACCCCACTCACATGTCTCCACATGAATGGTCAGGAGCTACCATCTGTAGTAGTTTACAATACTTGCAAACCCCTACAAAGTGGGTCGTATCCGTAGTGTCATCAGGATCAGGAATCCCACCTTAATCTTTATACTGAAAACCTATTTAGGTTATCACTTAAGGCATGATCCACTTGTATATCTCATATACATGCTTAAGTTTATATAAGATAACCATGGAGCTTCGTTTATTGAATATGAGTAAATGCCAAAATAAAATAACAATTATTTTATTCATAAACAATGTGCATAAGTACAAAGAACGAGACTCTGGGAGAATTAGAACATCAATCCCACAAATCTCCCACTTGTCCTAATGTCTCGGGAGACTAATGTACAATACAAGAAAAAACATGTACAATATACAATAAACTAGGGCAGTATCATCTCCCACTTGCCCTAGACAAGATGTCGCATGTCCCGCAGACCCAGACTCTCCAGGTGACCCTCGAACACTTTAGCCATGAGAGCCTTTGTAAAGGGATCAGCAAGGTTAAAGAGTTTGACCGATTAGTCTCGGATCGTTGGAACCCATGATCTGTAGGTCTATCGAGTTTCCTTGCTAGCTCACTAAGGACAAAATTGAAGAACAAAGTGAAGTAATAATTTGAAATGTTCAAATTCGGAGCTTTAGGAAAAATTGTATTTTATATGAGATATAATTTACAATTAAATAATTAATTTATTANATGTCCCGCAGACCCAGACTCTCCAGGTGACCCTCGAACACTTTAGCCATGAGAGCCTTTGTAAAGGGATCAGCAAGGTTATGCTCTAACACAATCTTCGTGACTATCACATCACCGAAATGCACAACCTCCCTAATCAAATGGTATTTTCGCTCTATATGCTTACCTCGGCAATGACTCTGAAGCTTCTTCGAATTTTCCACAGCCCCACTGTTATCACAATAAAGAGTGATAGAAAAAACCATATTTGGAACAACTTCAAAATCTGTATGGAATTTCCTAAGCCAAACACCCTCTTTAGTTGCTTCACAAGCGGCTACGTATTCAACTTCCATAGTGAAGTCCGTGATGCATCCTTGCTTGATGCTTTACCACACTACAGCCCCTCCATTCAGAGTGAACAATAACCTCGATGTCGATTTGCGAGAATCTCTATCGGTCTGAAGGTCATAGTCTATATATCCTGCAAGGATCAGATTCTTATCTCCATACACGGGCATGTAGTCCCTCATTCTTTGAAGATACTTGAGGATCGTCTTGACCGTCGTCCAATGATGAAATCCTGGATTGGACTAATACCGACTAACAATCCCTACTGCATAGCAAATGTTGGGTCTGGTACACAACATTGCATACATTAAGCTTCCAACAGTTGAAGCATAGGGAATCTGTCTCATCTCCTCAACTTCTTGAGGTGTCTTAGGACATTTATCCTTAGACAAAATGATTCCATGCCTGAAGGGTAACAAACCCCTCTTGGAATCCTGCATCCTGTACCTGATCAACACTTGATCGATATATGGTGCCTTAGATAGGGCTAACCTTTTATTCTTACGATCCCGAATGATCTGGATCCCTAGAATATACTGTGTCTCACCCAAATCTTTCATCTGGAACTGGACAACTAGTCATTTCTTAATGTCAGTCATATATCCTACATCATTCCCAATGAGTAGGATATCATCCACATACAGTACTAGGAAAGACTGAGCTGTTAATGATCTTCTTGTAGACACAAGGCTCATCAACATTCTGATCAAAGCCCAACTTGACCGTAGTGTCAAATCTAATGTTCCACGATCGAGAATCTTGTTTCAGCCCGTAAATGGACCTATTAAGCTTGCAAACTTTTTGCTCTTGATCTGGAACTATGAACCCCTCTGGTTGAGTCATATAGATGGTCTCCTTAAGATTACCATTAAGAAAGATAGTCTTGACGTCCATTTTCCATATTTCATAATCATAAAATGTGGCTATGGACAGAAGTATTCTAATAGACTTGAGCATGACAACAGGTGATAAAGTTTCTTCATAGTCAACTCCCTCGACCTGGGTATAACCCTTTGCCATAAGTCGAGTCTTAAAGGTTTGCACCTTTTCATCTACACCTCTCTTTCGCTTATAGATCCACTTACACCCAATTGGTCTTACCCCATCAGGTGGATCAATAAGCTCCCAAACGTTATTGAAGTACATAGACTCCATTTCCTTGTTCATGGCTTTAGTCCATTCATCCTTGTTAACATCCTCTATTGCTTTCTTAAAAGACAATTGATCCTCGACTCCATCACTGGAAATGACGTTCTGGGCTTCAGTTAAACCCATGTAGCGATCCGGTGGGTTCATAACCCTCCCACTATGTCGAGGCAGTCTCAACTCTTGAGCTGGTTGACTAGATACACCGACCTAAACAACTATTGTTAATCTGTCAATCTGTTTAACAACTCTTGTTGAACCTTCAATAGTCTCAGTCTCACTGAAAATCTCCCGTAAAATGAGCTTACTTCGTGGCTTATGATCTAGGTTGTGGCCTTCTTCTAAGAAGATAGCATTTGTAGAAATAAACACTTTGTTCTCACTCAGATCATAGAAGTATCCACATCTCATTTCCTTAGGGTAGCCTACAAAGAGACAAACCTTTGAATGCGTTCCAACTTCTTTGGGTTAGTCACTAGCACATGTGCCAGACAGCCCCAAATTCGGAAGTGGCGTAAACTACCTTTACGGCCTCTCCATAACTAAAAAGATGTTTCAGAAACACTTTTTGAGGGAACATTGTTCAGAATATAGCATGCAATCTCCACTACAAAACCCCAAAACAAGTCTGGAAGATGACCAGAACTCATCATAGACCGAACCATGTCCAACAGGGTTCTGTTTCTCCTTTCTGATACACCATTCTACTGAGGTGTACCTAGGGCCGAGAGTTGGGATGCAATCCCATGTTTTATCATATAGTTCTGGAATTGGAGGTCCATATACTCTTCACCACGATCAGATCGTCGTGTTTTTATCTTCTTTCTTAACAAGTTTTCAACTTCAGCCTTATACTTCTTGAACTTGTCAAAGGCTTCAGACTTACGTTGCATTAGATAGAGATACCCGTACCTTGAATAATCATCTATGAAATAGATGAATTATTCCCCATCCCGAGCCCTAACATTCATTGGACCACAGAGGTCAAAATGTACAAGCTCCAAAGCTTTCTTGGCTCTGTAACCTTTTCAAGTAAAAGGTCATTTGGTCATCATGCCTTCGAGGCATGATTCATATACCAGTAAGGAGTTTTCTTCTAAGCTCTTTCGAAGTCCACTTTTTACCAACTTCTCAATCCTATTGAGGTTGATGTGACCTAACCTTAGATGCCAAAGATGGGCGTTTTCCTTAGGAGAAACCTTTGGTCTTTTAGCTATTGTTTTCGTACTGAATATTTCATGTTAAACAACGCTTTTATGACTAACAGCCTCAGTACATATAAGTTACTTTTCATTGAACCATAACCAATCTCCATTCCATTCTTGAAAATAAACACTTTATTCTCAGAAAAGGAGTGTTGTACCCTTGTTCAATGAGACAAGAAATCGAGATTAAATTTCTTTTAATATGAGGAACTATGAAAACATTATCCAGTAACGTTTCTTGTCAACAAATAACTTCAGCCTGCCTACAGCAACAGGTGAAACAACCTTACCAGTGCCGACTCTAAGAGTCATCTCTCCCTATGACAACGTTTGCCAGGAACTTAATCCTTGATAAGAGGAACTGACATGATTGGTAGCACTCGAATCTAGGATCCAGGCAGAATCACCATTCTCTACCAAACACGTCTCCAAGATCAATAAATCAGATTTACTGTCTTTCCTCATCTTTTGAAAAGTAGTGGGATCAGTGTCAAAACAATTGACACTACTGGTTTTGTCATCCATCCTTTCGTGCTCGAAAAGTAAGAACTGACGTTCAAACAAATCATGCAATGAGTCCATGATCTCGCGTGCAATGACCATGTTCTCAACCATTTTGGCCAAGATATCAGGTATGTTAGCCAGTATGTGAAGCCAGACCAACGAATTAGCCTTCATCCACAACTCATATGCATTACGAACACTTCGCGGTGCATCAAAGGTCGGGACTTGAGGACATTTCTCAACCATGACAAATTCGAGGTCGTTTGCCACGAAATACGTTTTACACGATTCTTTCTACTATATGTAATCGGTCATATTAAAACTAAACGAAAATACTAACGAGTTGCTGAAGAAAAAAACATATTGACCTACGTTAGGTTTTAGGCAAATACCCATTGTAAAACAAACAAGATCCAATAAAGTTTTAGCAAAACTAATATGACCCCGTGTGACATCTAGTTTCACAATGACGCTTCAAAAGTTTAGGACAAAAGTCGCCGAAGAGAGGTCAATTAACCCTCCTCTCGATTGAGAAGTTCTCAACCAGCCATTAATACCAGAACAACTCTTGTTCCTATACGACTGGCCATCATTGATTTGGTTAAGAGATCATTAACTTACTTAAAAATCTCCCGTAAGTGTGACCCACCATTTTAGGCCCTAAAGATCCGCCTCAAGCAGCCAATCCAAAGGGAAAAAATCCGATTGGGGCAAAACCTAAAGCGACCCAATCTATTTTTGGAGTTCACCTTTATTTTGACCAACTGCATAAAACCCATCCGAAGGGGGATGCTTTCAAGGCGTCATGAAGGAGTACAGAATGATCTCACGGTGTGAACCAATGACAGAGACCATATAACGTGTTGACACACACTCTTTACCCACTTACTATAAACACTCTCTCCATCCACCTTGATATTAACTCATGCAAACACCATCCGAAGGGAGATGCTCTCAAGGCACCACGAGGCCAAGCATGAATCTCACGGTGTCAACATACAGGGAGAAATGTGAGTGGAATCATAGACATATCAAATACATCTCTTCCTCCTACTAAGTATTTTATAACCTAGGGTTTAGTTTACTTTGAAAAAACATGGCTAAGGATTTTAACTAAGTGACTTTTAGGTTTGCCCAAGAGTAACATTTACCTTAGATAGTTAAACAACATTTGATCATCATCCATTAAACTCTTTAACGGAGTCTTTGAACAAATTGTCGCATGCTTGTAGAAAATCTATCTAATTCACCTTTCTAGATAGGTTCTCAGGTAGGGGTGTTCCATTTCCGTCAGCTTAAAAATCCTAGCCTAGACAGAACCCACCTTAGACAAAAGGTCCATTATAGATATAATTAAAGCAAATTTAATCTTTTATGTCAATCAATTTAATCCTATTAAACCGATTTTAAAAGATTAATTTAGGTTACTAAACTCTTTAGAACCATTTGAACTTAGGCTATCTCAATCCAATTTTAAAACCCTTTTCAAAACTTGAGTTTACCCTAAGTCTACATGCAACTCTTTCTTATTGATTTTAGTTCTAATTTCCTTTATCACGCTTATAAACAGAAACAACCAAAACCACAACGCAAAGCTAAACACATGCAAGGCATTCATAACGATTATAAACAGCCTAAGTGTCATGCTCAATGCATTGTTCATTCATTGCTGCTTCTTTTATATAATGCTTATACAAAACAGCAACGAAACAAGCACAACATGCTCCCATTCACCCTTAAACTATAACAATTATAATAAAAGAATGATGCATGAATATGCTCACTACATGCATAATATAACTCTTATATTTCATGATGCATGCGCATGCTTTCATGTAATTTCTTCATACTAGATTATAACATTTATAATACATGATTCATGAATAATTGCACAACCTAAGGTGGGCCTTAAACTATATGTCAAACACTTTGCCATATATCATCACATGTATAAAAAACAAATGTTGATGAACTAGGTAAAATTGCCTCAAATTCACAAAACTAAAGCTAACTATTACAAAACAAGGCGTCTTCGGTTCAAACAGGTGAACCGGGTCTTGAATCGTCTGGGCGAAGCAACGCGTCTCCAACCATCGTGCACCAAACTCCCGCGATCGTCTACATGAAAGAACAAATGCTTTTCTCTATCATTTACCAACGCTCCCAGAGCTAAGTGATCGTTTAGCAATGATTGTGTACCTTTTACTAAGCGATGAAGCCTGAGGTACGCGATCGTCTAGCGCACTCCGCACAACGCAAGCCTNATGAAGCCTGAGGTACGCGATCGTCTAGCGCACTCCGCACAACGCAAGCCTTACACGATCGTCTTAACGACTACGATGCGGCGAAGCACCATCGCCTAAAGGATCGCTGAACAAGCGCCTTCATATCGTATACCGCGTGATCGTGTAGGTAGTAACTAAGCGATAAAGCATGCTAACTACACGATCGTTTAGTGCACGCCTTCTACTAAATGATAAGCATCGTATGCTCCCACTACGACCGTCTACCTTAGCGTCTACGTGATCGGGCAACCAACACTACGCGATAGAGTAAACGATTAATCAATTCTAAATGATCGTTAGTATATACTACACGATCGCTTAGAAAAACTACACGATCGTTTAGATAAATCCAAACGATCGTTTACCTGAGGCTACACAATACGACCAACTCTTGGTCTTCTTCTTCGTTGAGAACCGCATCGCCTTGCTTCGAAACTTCATCACTAACGACTCGACTAATCCAAACACATTGAATTACAGACTCGATAGCATGTTAATTACGCCCAAAAACACAGGGGCCCTTACAAATTAACACTTTGTAATTAACAGAAAGCTTTAAATAAAGGAAATTAAACCCGTAAATATCCATCAACGCCATCCACAAATGCACTTAACAATTAAGCACAAATGCAGAAAACCCACCAAGACTGTAAAAAAAGTTCAAAACAGAATTGAAATTTGGAATACAGAACAACCTGGCTCTGATACCAATTGAAGGTAATCGAACACGAGGATTTCCATGAGCAGCGGAAGGATCTTACCAAATTTCAATCATATATGAACAATACATTTACAATCACAAACGGAAACATACGGTTGTGCATAAAACAGAAACTACGACATGTTTTACTACATGATCAAGGGAAAGAATTAACAGACCTTTGAAGACTCATCTTCAAGTTTCTTGATCACGAACACTCGATCATAGCAACACACCAAGACACGAACATTCATCCAACACGACCGTTACACTGTACGATCACAGCGAACTCGAACTAAGCGATCGCCAAGGTCACGAACACCCCGAACACCGAGAACGGACTCCACAGAACCTTGACTGTGTATGACACCACCAAAAAGGTTGCCTCAGTATTCTCGGTGTGAGAATCCAGAGGGTGAGCTCTGTGTGGACTTGGCTAGAGGCAGAATACCGAAGGAAGAACAATCGTGTAAACGATTGAGCAAGTGAGAGAAGAAACAAACTATCATATAGGTTGATGCCTAATCGTTTAGTAAAAGCTATACGATCATCTAGCAAAATCTATGCGATCGTTTAGCTCATCGTCTAGCTGAGTGTAGTAAAAGTTATGTGATCGTCTGGCAAATGTTATACGATCATTTAGCTCTTCGTCTAGCTGAGGGTCTATCGGGTTAGAACACTCCACGATTGTTTAGCTAACTCCAAGTTGTCGCTTAGTAAATTTGATTTACTTGACAACTCTCCGTGAGTAATTTCTGAGATTGCAAATATAATATTTAACAATTTTGCAAATCTTACTAAAATTAGGAAAACATTTTTCCTTTTATCTCACGGTTACTATGAAACCACCAATAACCTCCCACTCAATTGGTTATTAGAGAAAAAGAGATAATTATCCAATAATTAATATTATTACAAATATAAATGATAACCAACTCATCATACTATATTTATAACCTATAGTTTTAATATTTCATCTCATGAAACATACAAATCATGGCTCTTTTTCAATTCCATGGCTTTTAATGTAAATCTCATTTACATTAATCCTCCATTAGATGTATCTCATACACCACACCAATCATATCATATATAATCGAATTTCCTCTTGTCAATTTGAACAATTCAAATCAATACCAAGAACTGATCCTCAGTTTGAATCCATTGAGCTACTAAGGGGACCTTATGAACCTATAACTCGAAGCTCCAACGGTACGTGAATAACTGGCTAAACTCTTTAGTCATGAGATCCACCATCTGTTAACTGTCAGGCACTTTAATAAAGACCGACAGCTGAACTCTCCTTAATGCAGATATATTGTATGTCCATCTTAACCAATCAACAGTGCAACAACCCTTCATAGATCGCTCGTAAGTACAGCTGGGCCAATAACCGCTATACCCTTGTAGTTACATTCCTTAAGTACCACTGATCCCTCTAATGAACTCTCCTTATGACTGAGTCCTCTCTTCCAAAGAGAATCTGTGGCCATTATGTTCAAGCCCCGGAATTAGCCGTTAAGGGAGCAATCTATCTACTTACCTTGCTTCGGGGAAGAAGTAAATTCCATCTTGTGGATTGAGTTCCTAGCTCTTAAATCAAACAAGTCCCCAAAAAGGTAGGCATGTTGAGTTCGCAATCTAGCCACTCTCACCCATACTAATCAAAGAACTTCCCTCAAAGGCAAGAGTTCTCAAAACACTCAGGATTATGGTCGTTTAGGTGAGATGTAAGTCTCCAGTATTAACGGCGTTTATATACAGAGTCTAGTCATCTGGTGGTCCGATCTTATACAAACTCATATTATAGGACACCCCCGCTCGCATGTCTCCACATGAATGGCCAGGATCTACCATCTGTAGTAGTTTACAACACTTGCAAACCCCTACAAAGCGGGTCGTATCTGTAGTGTCAAAAGGATCGGGAATCCCTCTTTAATCCTTATACTACAGACCTATTCAGGTTATCACTTAAGGCATGATCCACTTGTATATCTCATATAAATGCTTAAGTTTACATAAGATAACCATGAAGCTTTGTTTATTGGATATGAATAAATGCCAGAATGTAATAACAATTATTTTATTCATAAACAATGTGCATAATTACAAGTAACGAGACTCTGGGAGAATTAGGACAACAATCCCAACAGTATCTAGTTTTTAGATGGTGCTAAGCTCAAAGCTCTAGTCACTTATGCAAAGTTAAAGAATCTTTTGTTGTTCCCTTTCTTGTTTTTCACCATTTTTGCTTATACTACTTGTTCATTTGCAAGAATTGTGATTGTTTCACCGCTGGGATGTATTGTCCTGAGTCATGTTCTTGTCAAATGTGCTTTAGCAACCATGAAGATGTTAATATTGTTTTCCAGACCTTTCTATAATAATAGTTGAATATAATAATAGTTGTTCTATCTGTTTTTCCTTTATGTCCAAGAAAGCACTCCATATTTCATCTATTGTTCTTGTAGGTTCTTGAAGATATGTACTGGAAGAGTTTTATAAGGGAATGAGAATAATCAAAATGCTTGAAATTTTAAGCCTCTATTTTGTTTGTTTGTTTGTTGAGAGGGAGAATGCTTTGGCATTATAAGAATTTAAGAGAATTGTGCCTGTTTCAAGAAAACTCCTGCTTCCTTAGTTATACTCCTATGAGTTTAGGTTTAGTACATATTGATTGAAGTTGCCTCACATTTGTGTTCTCTCAATCTCTTCCTCTACCATAACATGATGTATATTGAAACTCTCCTTGTAGCTTGGTCTTGGAATTCAAAAGAAGGTAGTTTGATTATCCATTATATCATGTCCTTCACCTCCATAATCTATAGATTTCAAAAGAAGGTAATTTGATTATCCATTATGCTGTCAGCAAAATAGTTTATATTCATTCTATTGGATATTTAGTGTTGGCCGGACCATTTGCTTTTCTACTTGAATGTCTCTTCATTAAGAGTGTGTGCTTGTGATATGACATGTTTTTGGATGTTTTGTCGTTAGTTGGTTCTACAGTGGGAAAATAGTACTTATTTGTAGTATCAATTGGGTCAAGAGGGTGTTGGATTGGCGTAGTTGGCTTCTTAAAGGTGCTTTTCTGCTTAAATGTCTCTTTGTTCTTGTTTTCTATCCCTAAAACTTGCTTGTGGATTTTTTTTTTTTTTAGTTTCAATATTGTTTGATTGTAGAGAAGAGACATCAAGAAAGAGGCAAAATGGGTATGTTTCTATAGTGGACACTTTGAACAAGTAGAAGAAGAAAGAGGTAAAATGAGTATTTGGGTTTTTTTACTTCAATATTTTTTTTCTAGTTTAGTACATGAGTATGTTTATTTCAAGTTATAACTTATAGTTTTGTGATGTTAGTTTAATAATTTTATGTGTATATATAATTTTGGGGGAGGTTTCTTCAGATATTCTTCACGTAGAGTAGTGTAGGGATTTGTGGAGTCATTTCATAATTTTTGAGAAATAGAAGTGTTATGTAATTGTTTCTATTATTGATTTAGAAGAATTTATGAACTTGAAGAAGCAAAAAATCTAATCTCTCAATATGGTTTCTATTTTTATTTTTTCATCAAAAGATAGTATTGGTTTATAAATATATGACGATAATACCTTGAAACTCATAGTGAATACATCTCAAATTATGAATGAGAATGGTTAACTTATAAATTTAGTCTTTAAACTGTATCTCTGAATTTTGGAAAGAAAAAAGGACCCAACTGATCATCTGAGAAGTAAGTAAATGATGAAGAAATGATTATTTTTTTGTGCTTCTTCCTGAACAAAAATTTGTACTGAGATGTTTGTTACTAAAGCAATGATTATTTTCAACTTTACCAATCTATTAAAGGCTAACCACTGTATTTCAAAAGTATACCAATCTTGAGATGTCTGTTCGACTTCAATAAACTTGAGATGTATGCCTTATGGAGAATAAATTGATTGATATTATGTTTTTCATCATAATATGTGGACTACATTCCCCTCTATTTATTTGAACTTCTTATTAGAAAAAAAATCTCTTTTTCCAAATACTATGAATCTTGAAGAACATCGCTCGGAGAAGAGCAAATGTCAAGAATATCATTTTGATGTTTATGAGAAATGCAAGAAGAGTGAGACATTTTATTTTCTTAGTTATGTGTAAATCCCGATCTATTAATTGATTGTTGGATGTTTAGATCTTGTTATTGCTCTATAGAACTACATGTTAAATTTAGATGGAGAAGGAATTTAAGTTATTCAAGTCTTGTTCTCTTTGTGGTATTGGCAACCACCAAAGTTTTTCTACATTTGACTTTATCTATGACTCATGTTCATCACAGCTGACTATCAAGAGTTTTTTATCCATTTACAACATTTTATTTCTTTACTAAACTCTATATTACAGTTTTACCTTTCATCTCTCATACATTAATTTTATGGCCTTACCTAGTTGCAATGCTTCTTCTTCTTTTTCTCTCTCTTAAGCCTATGGAATCTAGGATAATCTCTACCTCTAACTTGGAAATCTAAGTTCCTGGAAAGAGAAATAAGTTGAATCATTATGTAAATATAGTTCTGTTGAGAGAAGATTGTTGTTTGAATATTGTTGGAAGTGCATTTCATTTAACAGATGTTAAAGTAAAAATTTTTTGTTTAGTTGTGGTAGTGTTGTTATGTTGCTGAAATTTTTCTATAACATAAGAGTTATAAAGTTAGTTGTAGGTTAAAATATGGTAATGTTTCTTAGTTTAGTATTGAAATTTGGGATCATTACAATGACAATTGTGCAGCTATGGTAGTTGTTTATGGGTTGAGTTAATTTCTTTTGTTATTTATAAATTGCTTATATTAACACAACTTATATTTGTTTGTTTATACACTCTCATTTGACATCGCTTACACGAGTACAAAAAGGTTCTAGATAGAGGGCATAACAAATTCATCCATAGAATAGAGAAAAGAATAGTAAGTTTTGCATTCATTCTTTTTGGTAAGTTTTTATAAATATAGTTTTCATACTTCATGTAATTTCTTTTAATATGATTAAATTATTTTAAAATTATCCTTGATTTTATATACTTGAGCAAGTATGTCTTCTTTACAGATTTTTTGGGATTATAATGACACTCCAAAGTAGACAACTAGCTCTCTCAATTTTTAGTTAATTTTTTGTATTTGTTGAAAGTTAAGTTGTATATACAAAAGAAATTAAGATTTTATTTTAGAAATTTTTTTATACGTAAGCAGCCAACTACTGCTTTGTAAGTATAAATTTTGTTATTATCTTTGGGAACTAACTATTATTCGTACTTTGTGAGCAAGACTTACATTTAAATTTTTGTGTTTGTTGAGATCTTAGTACATAAAAACAATTATTGTTTGTGGATAACTTATTATATTGTCGTTTTTATCTTTTTGACTGGCATTAAAAATGGATTCGACAACGGTATTTAAAAAAACGAACAATAATTTTAAAAAAATGGACAGGGATTCTAGGCTTTAATGTCGGTTGACAACCAACATTAAAGATAGTGTTATAAAAGGTCTTTAATGTCGATTTTAAACCGATATTAAAGAGGGTGTAAAATGTCAGTTTAAAACCGACATTAAGGACAACCAACATTAAAGACCTTTTATACTACTATCTTTAATGTTAGTTGTCATCCGACATCAAAGCCCAGAATTCTTGTAGTGGCGGCACGTCCTAGTAGGGGATCGGGGCAATGCCTCTAAAACATAAGTTGAATTTAAATTTAGCATATTTTATTATTTATGGTTAATTACAATTATGACATTGAAGTTTAGAAGAGTGCACTGTATAAACTCTCTAACCCTAGAGATGTCAGTCATTCTGTATTCCATAACATTCTCTCTAATTATATTCCTCTCACTGCCTTGTGGATGTAACTTGTATACTGTTAATGACCATGTAAATTTGTGAGTAGATCTTCTTTAGTCTTTTATGTTTTTTTTTTTTTTTTTTGTATTCTTTACTTGTCGATTTCGTAACATTTTCATTAATCATTAAAAGAAATCTAGGCTTTAATGTCGCTGGAAAAAACTAAAAACAGATGTACAATATCATTTCTTTTTTTAAAACAACAGATCTTTAATGTCGAGTTTAAACCGACATTATAGTCGTCCTTATAATGTCGGTTTAAAGCTGACATTGTAGGTGATCCTCTCTTTTGAATCCCAAACAATTTTTTTATCTTCATTTTTTATTTCCCTCCCTCACCCATTTTTATTTCTCTCTCAAATTTATTTCCTTTTTCCCTCTTTCGTTACCTGCATCACAACCCCCTTCCCCTCTCCTCCTCCCTCAAGGTTCTCGTTGCTCAGTTTGTCTTCCAGCACCGTTCCACCCAAGTCTTCTCATTATAGCCCATGATATCGCCGTTCTAGGTTGTCTTCCAGCATCGTTGCCCACAGATCCTTGGTGACACGAGCTTTAGTTCTACGGTGAAAATGCTCGCTTACATTTGATCCACACAACCCCGACGGCGTCTTGTTGTGCATGACGACGACAACCTCAACGTTCAGTTTTAGAGACGCTACTTTCCAGCAATTTTTAGAGTTCTCATTGCACTTCGGCACAAGTAGCTTCCACACACGAACAATAATGACCCTAAGCTTGCCGACTCCACGCGTTTATTGGCTAAATAGAGACATTCAGCTACAACCCAATCCTTAATTGACTTCGATTCGGCTTGCCCATATTTCGTAGGGGTAACATTGGTGATTTTCAACTCAATCACGTTCTAGCAAAGATTCAAGTCCTTTTGGTAAAGTTTCATGGTTAAATTTGCTCTAATTTGTTTTGTATTGAATTTAAATGTTTGGTCAAGCTTGCTAGCATGTTTATTTTGGTTGTTCAAATTCTTATTTTCCAATTTATTTTATAGGTCATTTATTTTAAGCTTCTGTCGTGATGATGCATTTAGATTGATGGTTGTTAGGCTTCTTTTTTCTTGTAGCATGAAGAGTTTATTTACACTGTTCAAGTTGAATTCAGAAGAAAGCAATGGATGTGGGTCCTATTTGGGTGAGTTTTAGTTGTTGAAAACTCTTTTTAGACCCTCTCAGATTAGATTTAGATTCTGTAAATTAGTCATTAACTCATGGATATACTTTAATTATAGTTTAGACTTGGTTCTAGGTGTATGAATTGATGTTTAAGGTTGTTTTGGGTAAGATTACCCATTCTAAATAATTTTTTAGTCTTTGAATCAGTTCTCGAACTAAGTTCTAACATTGGGACTTTGGTTTTATTATTTCAGGAGTCTTTTGATTATTTTAGAAGTGCTTTTTAGGTAAGTAGAATTATAGACAACTCAACACATTTTAAGGTGTTTTTGGAGTGCTTTAATTGGTACTTTTCTTAGAAGTGTTTAAGGTATTGAAATAGGTACTAAATGTCTTTCTTTGGTAGAGACCTAATTTTTTTGGTTGTGCATTAGCTCATGTTGGTGGAATGGACATGTTGCGATTCTATAGGTTGATAATAGGTTTGTTCACACCATAAAACAACATTGATTTCTATGCATGAGTCGTGTGTTTAACCAAGTAACTGGCTTTAGGTTATGTCTGGTCTTTTGGTTATGGTTGTTCATAACATTGAGGAAGAGTTCGTGACTAATCAAGCGAGTGAAATTTTATTCTCTTTTATCAGTCTCGAATTTTAATGCCTTTTACTCTTTATCGTGTTCATATGTATGACTCCCTTCCCTCGTATTTATAGCTTTGAGTTATGTAATCTTGCGCTAAAAATTATTTGTTTTCATGCGCTCCTTGCCATTGTTACATCTCTTCAGGCTAGCACATTGGCTTGGAGATATTTAGTGGTAACCGACTAGCTAGAAGCATCTAAATTTGTTGAAATCTATATTTTCTTAATATAATCAAGTTTGTTGCATTTGTACGGAAGGAATCGAATTCTCACGTAAGTGTGTGAACGCCTTGCATTTAGACATTCAATTTTTATTGGAAACAAAAATTATAAGCATGTTAGAAAAGAGGAAGAAGAGAAGAAATCAAAACTCACCTTTGTCGATTCTTCTAATTTTTCTCTTCCACCGTTATCAATGATCTCAAACTTCTCTAATAAAGAAAGACACCATCAACAAAGTTACCTTGCTATTCTCTAGGATTCCAAAGAACTTGAAAGAGTGGTTTCCAAGAACTTGGTATAGAATTTTTAGAGAGAAGTTAGAGAGAAGGTGGAAGGTTAGAGGCTAGGTTTTTTTTGTTTGTTGTAATCAAAACCTTTTTCCCTAAGTGGGCTATAAGGATATATTTATATGGAGAAGGGTTAACCCCTTCTCCATGTATTTCCGTCTATACCCTTAGTGCTAATTAATTAAATAACCCTTGTTTAATTAATTAGAATATTAATTAAATGACCATATATTAAATCATATTTAATATATATTTAATTAATTATCATAAATATCATCTATTTATACTAACCTCCCATCTCCATTATTTCTTAATCAATTAATTAGCCATTAATTAATCAACTAAATTATATTCAATATGGAGTTAATTAATATATAAATATCATATATTTATATGTATACATCTCTTTATGAATCCAATTCATATAAATCTAATATTTGAATCTTATTCAAATATATTTGTTCTACATAATTTGGATCATAAATCATATCTATAATTAACCATTAAATATTAGTTACATTAATATAAAATTCTCTCATTTGATTTGAACAATTTAAATAATTCCTCATTACTATGCTTTAGTGAGCTAACAATGGGATCTTATGGACCTATAAATTAGAAGCTCCAATGATATGAGATTAATTGATTAAACTTCTTTAATCCAATTAATCAATATTCATTAACTACCAATCATACAACCAAAGCCTGATAGCTGCACTCTTCACATTATACATATATTTATGTGTCCATGGATATAACCAATCAACATAGCGATGATCCTTTACAAATGCTCATAACTACAGCTAGGTCAAAATATCGTTTTATCCTACAGTTACATCTAAATCCTTAAGTACCACCGATTCCTCTAATGAACTAACAGTTTATAGTCCAACTATAAACTAAGATCTCTCGGGCCAGTGAGAGGTTAAGGCCTCATTGTTCAAGACCCGGAACTAGCTATTAAGGGAGCAATTTATCTACTTTTCCAAGGAATGAGAATGAGTGAGTTTCATCTTGTGTAGCTATGTTCCCAGCTCCCTAATCAGACAAATCCCAGAAAATGGTAGGTTTATTGAGTCAGCTATCATGGCCACTCTCACCCATACAGATCAAAGAACTGCCTTCATAGGAGTTCACAACTCACCCTGGATGAAGGTCAAGTATCTTATGGTCATCCTAGTGAAATATTAGTTTCTTCAAGTAATTGTGTTATAAAGATAAACTAATTATTTCGTGGTCTGGTCTATGTATAAACTCCTTTATACAAGATATCGTTACTCACATGTCTTTAAATGAACAATATGGTTCATATTGTTTGTAACAATCACATCTCATGTAACAATTACAAAATGGGTCGTATCTGCAGTATTACCAGGATAAGGTACCCAACCTTCATCCATTTAATAAAGACCTTTTAGGTTATTACTTGAATATGAACCACTGGTATATCAACCACATACTACTCAAGTGACATCATATATCCTTAGATCTTAATTTATTGGATTGAATTAATGTTGTCTAAATGTCAAATAAAATACCTCTAATTCTATTAGATAAATAATTTGTGTTCACAAAACTACAAACCACGAGATACACGAGATTTAAGATATCAATTCTAACAATCTCTCACTTGTGCAAAGTTAATGGAATGTATCAAAATACAATAAAAGACGAGTGAGAAAGAAAAATATCAATATAAAAATTAAAGTAAAGTATCAATATATAATACAATAAACTAGGACAGACAATATAGCCAATAAAATCTCCCACTTTCCCTAGCTTAGACGACTCATATCTCGTAGACCCAGACCCTCCAGGTGACCATAAAAAACTTTAGTCGTGAGAGCATTTCTAAATGGATCGATAATATTGTGCTCCAAGGAAATATTTGTGACAATTACATCTCTCCGTTGCACAATCTCTCTAATAAGATGATATTTGCGCTCTATTACGTTTCACGTTTATGGCTACGATGCTCCTTGGAGTTGGCCACAACACGATTGTTATCACAATAAAGTGTGATGGGTAAGGATATATTTTAAACAACTTCCAAATCTGTGAGAAATTTTCTAAGGCAAATGACTTCTTTAGTAGCTTCACAGGCAACTACATACTCAGCCACAATACGACCTTGCTTAATTTGCACCATATTATAGCTCCTCTATTCAGAGTGAACATTAATCCTGATGTGGATTTCCTTGAATCCTTATCAGTTTGTAAATTAGAGTCAGTGTATCCTATAAGGATCAAATCCTTAACACCATACACAAACATATAGTTTCTTCTCCTCCTAAGATACTTGAGAATAGCTTTAACTGTTGTTCAGTGATCAAATCCTAGATTGGATTGATATTTACTGACTACTCCCACTGCATGATAAATGTTGGGTCTACTACACAACATGACATACATAAGGCTACCCAATAGTGATGTATGGGGATTCCATCTCATCTTCTCTACCTCTTGTGGTGTCTTAGGACAATGTTCTTGAAACAAGATAATTCCATGCCTGAAAGATAACAAACCCTTGTTGGAATTTTGCATTGAATATCTGCCAAGCACTTTGTCAATATAGGATGCCTGAGACAAGGTTAGTGATTTGTTCTTTCGATCCCTTACAATTGCTAGAACAAATTGTGCTTTCCCTAAATATTTCATTTGGAATTGAGTAGTTAGTCATTCTTTAGTGGTAGTCAGGTAACCTACATCATTCCCAATGAGTAGGATATCATCAACATACAACATAAGAAAAGCTACTGAACTGTTGATGATCTTCTTGTAAACACAAGACTCATCAACATTTCGATTAAAACCATAAGATTTGACTGCAGCATCAAATCTTATATTCTAAGATCGAGATGCTTGTTTCAATCCATAAATGGATCGAATAAGCTTGCAAACCTTTTGTTCTTGACCTTATTCAATGAATCCCTCTGGTTGGGTCATGTAGATGGTTTCGCCAGGATTACCATTCAAAAAGACAGTATTGACATCCGTTTGTCATATCTTATAGTCATAATATGTGGCAATAGATAAGAGATCTGGATATACTTAATCATAGAAATAGGTGATAAGCTTTCTTCATAGTCCACTCCCTCAATCTGGGTATAAGCCTTTGCTTCTAGTCTACCTTTAAAGGATGCACTTTTTCATCTACACCCAGATTCCTCTTGTAGATCCATTTGCAGCCTATGGGGTTTAACTCCATTAGGTTGATCTATAAGTACCCCAATAGAATTGGGCTGCATAAACTCCATTTCTTGATCCATGACTTTAATCTATTCATCTTTGTCAATATCAACCATTGCCTTCTCGTAAGATGATGAATCCTTAACCTTATCATCTAATATGACCATTTGAGTTTCTGTTAAACCCAAATAGAGAGTAGGTTGGGTTAAAATCCTCCAACTATGTTGAGGCTCTCTCAACACTTGAGAAAGATGTGTTTGACTAGATGAAGCAACATTAACAACTCTTGTTGAAGTGCTTGCCTCTTCAACAACTCTTGTTAAAGTTTCAATAGTTTCTCTGAAAATTTCATTTAATACGATTTGGCTCCTTGGCTTATGTTCTCTAATGTAGTTTTCTTCTATAAAAGTAGCATTTTTCGATACAAATACATTTTTTTCTTTTGGATAGAAGAACAGACTACCTCTCATTTCTTTAAAATAACCTACAAATAGGCATAATCTTGAATGTGGTTCAAATTTCTTTGGATTTGTCATAAGCAGATGTGTTGGACATCCTCAAATCCTAAGAGGCCGTAAACTACTTTTCAACTTCTCCATAATTCAAAAGGTGTTCCAATAGCACCTTTTAATGGAACCTGTTTTAAAAGGAAAGCTACAGGCTGCACTGCATAACCCTAGAATGAGATAGGTAGAGAACCATAGTTCATCATAGAGCGAACCATGTCCAACAGGATTTTATTTATCCTCTCTGGTACACCATTTTGTTAAGGTGTACCAAGTGCTGAGAGTTGAGATGTGATTCCATGTTCTATCATATAGTTCTGGAATTCAATATTCATGTACTCTCCAGCTCGATCTGATCAATATTTTATTTTTTTTACCTAACAAATTTTTAACTTCAACCTTATACTCCTTGAACTTTTCAAATGTGTTAGACTTATGTTGCATTAGGTAAACATGCCCATATCTTGAATAATCGTCCGTAAAAGTGACAGAATATTCAAACCCTCCTCTGGCTTTTACACTCATCGGACCTCAAAGGTCTAAGTGTATAAGCTCCAATGGTTCTTTGGTTCTATAACCTTTTATAAAAGATCATTTTTTTTCATTTTTCCTTCTAGCCAAGATTCACATACCGGTAAAGAATTTTCTTCTAACTCATTTAGAAATTCATTCTTAACCAACCTCTCAATCCTGTTGAGCTTAATATGACCTAGTCTTAGATGCCAAATATGAGTATTATCTTTAGGAGAAAATTTTCTTTTCTTAGTTTTAGTGGTTGCAGTGTTGAACATTTCAATATTGAATCCTTTCATAAAATTCTCAACTAATATTATCAACTAATCAGAATGGTTCGTAGATACTAATGGCCTTAGTACATATAAGTTGCTTTCTTTTGTTACAGAACAAATATCAATACTATTTTTCGAGACAAACAATTTATCTCAAATAAAAGATATATTAAAAGGGTGCTCTAACAAACATGAAACTGAAATCAAGTTTCCTTTAAAATTAGGAACATAGTAAACATTATCTAACAACATAAACTTTGATTAAAAAAGAAACTTCAAACTCTCAACTGCAACTGCCGAGACAACCTCTCTTGTTTCAACTTGTAGAGTTATCTCTCAAGCTGCCAGCTGTTTCTAGGAACTAGTTTCCTGCAAAGAAGTGCAAACGTGGTTAGTGGCTTCTAGATCAAGTATCCAAGTGTGGTATCATTTTCCAACAAACACGTTTCCAAAACCAGTAAATCATATCTTCCTTATTTTTCCTTCTTTTTCTCGAACAAATATCTTGGACAATTCATTTTCCACTACCCATCTTGGTTGCAGTGATAATAGTTGCTTTTGCAATTTTGACCTTCTTTCCCTTACGGGTAGCAACAATAGCAGTGGTGGCTATATTCCCCTTTCTACCCTTCTTCTTTTTCCACTTCTTGTCGAACCTCTGATGAAATTTTTCTTATTGGAGAAGGCAACATTTGCTTCCCAATTATTTCTTTTGGCTTTCATTAAATACTTAAAAATCTGTAGCTCGTTAAAGGGGGTGGTGAGGTTGTAGTCAATTTTGTTCATAACACAATTACTAAAGAATTGCAGAAAGCTATCCGACAACGATTGCATGATAAAGCTCATCTGTCTGGCTCATTTATGAAACTTCCATTAATCTCAGCAGTATTGAAATGGTTCATCATGTTAAGGACATGTTCCCTAATATATGATCCTTCAGCCATCCGCGCACTAAAAATAAACTTAAGAGCATCATGCATGGCTTATGAGGAAGGTTTTCCAAACATGTCACGTAATGATTCAATGAGCATGCAGTGATCATGATCTCATGCTTTTTGACCAGGACTTTAGATAAGCCTTCAAAAATATAGACCTTTTCTTTATCATTGGCCTTAGTCCACTTCCTATAAACATTACAAACACTTCGTGATGCGTTGTGCCCAGGGACTGAAGGATATTCCTCCGTGAGAATGAATTACAGTTCATTCATTACCAAAATCATATTCATTGTATTTTTCCAAGTTGTATAATTTTCTCTAGTTAATTTTTCGGTTACAAGCAAAGTAACGATTGAGCTAGACATGTTGATAAAAAAACAAATTACTAATATTAGATACTTGCACAAAAATTCATTTTTCATTTTAATCCAATCAGTTTAGCAAAATTAATGAACCCCAACATCATTGAATTTTGCAATGATACATTCAGTAATTTGGAATAAAGGTCACCTTAGGGTGTATAGTTATTCCTATAACTGAAATAAGACATCTCAATCAAATACTATCCCAGAATAACGCCTTATTTATATAATATTTAATTACCATTCATTTGGTCAATAAATTATTAACTAGCTTAATGCTTTATCGTGAGTGTAACCCTTCCTTTTCAACCCCATAACCCCATTCCAACCAGTCTGCCTCAAGGAAGAACATAACTGGTGCAATTGATTATAGTGATCTTATCCATTTCTGGAGTTTGTAATGTCCTTCCCCCATGCAAATACCTTCATAAGGGAGGGTGCGCCTAGGACAGCACGAGGCCGAGAATGAAGGAAAATTACAAACTAACAAAGGAGATCGCATGATATGTTGTCATTTGCCCTTCTCCCACTTACTATAAACAATTTCTCCATTCATCTTGATATTGACCCATACAAATACCTTCCCCTTATGGTGTGTCTAGCACACCACGAGGTCGATCATGAATCTCACCCTGCGAAATCTTTAGGAGAACGTGGGTAGAAAAACAATATATCATATATATCTTTTTCCTCCTACTAATATATTTTTTTTCTCCCACTGAGTGTTCTACCTTTTGGGTTTATTAGCTTAGCAAAATGGCTAAATTATTTTAACTAAGTCATTGTTAAATTTTTTCAATATAATACTTATATTAAATAGTTTGACAATATGTGTTTTTGTTCATTAAACACTTTTAATGGAAAATAATCACTTATTGCATGCTTATAAAATATTTGCCCAATTCACCTTCCAAGTTCGTTTCCAGGTAGAGGTGTTTCGTTTTCGTCAGCTTAAAAACCTCAACCTAGACAAAACATTCCTTAGACAAAAGTCTCTTATAGGCAATTATTTTATAAATTTAATCTTTTAACCAAGTTCATTTTAATCCTATTAAAACGAATTAAAAGATTAACATATTTCTAATATCATTAGAAATACGTTTAACATAAGTCTAGGTGAATCAATTTCAAACCGTTCAAAAAAATTTGAAATTATATTTACATGCAACTCTTGATTATCAATTTTAATATAATTCTTTGAACCTATAACCTTTATAAAACAATGAATTTGTCAAAATCCTTTTTCATTTTCATTATGACGACTTTGATTAAATATCATTTATATTAATCTAAGTAATGTCATGCTCAATGCAAAGTGCATTTTTCATCTAATTATAACACTTATAATTATCATACATGAAAAATATTTATACATATTCATTTCTCTACATCATACATTACAACTTTTATGATGCATGAATATGCTTACTCAAAACATGCACTCAAATAATATAACAATTATATTATAATGCATGAGCATACTTATATTAGTCATGTAACCATATAACATTTATAAGATGCATGATCGTATTTATCCTAAGGTGAGATTTTAAAACAATATGACATACACTATGTAACAGATAAAACACACAGTTAAATAATACATCACATGCATATAGAACTATATACAATCTATGATAAACCAAATATTGGCACCCTAATTTTAACAAAATTAAAATTACAACAGAAAGCTGGCATCTATGAATTGAATTCCATGCTGGGTAGACGAAGTTCTTGATGCATGAGTTCGAGTATTGCATGCGTTGGACAATGAAGCTCAACGCATAGGCATCGTCCCTCTACATGCGACTGTGAGCATTGCATCCACCACTGCAGAGAAAGGAAAATGTTTCCACTGCAATGAACAAGGGTACTGGAAGAGAAATTTCCCTAAATATCTTGCAGAGAAGAGAGCAGAGAAAGGAAAACAGACTGCTTAGATCCTGGAGACCATTTGCTCAGCTCATCCAGTAGGAGAAGTTGCTGATGAAGATGTAATTACCTGCTCTTGTTAATCTTGTAATGAACCTTTATACATATTTTTGTTTTGAATGAAATGTTCATTTTCAAGAAATAAGTTTGTTCTATCTCATAACAACTTCTGTTAAGAATCAAATTGTTAAAAGCCATCTACGAATATTCAGATGTTTAAACGGCTGAGATCAAAGTATAATAAGTTTAAGATTTCTAGCTCTGACTGTTAGCAAGAGTTGTTAAGGTAGGTCAGACGCATCTTAATCAAAGAGTTGAGAGTACCTCAATGTAGTGGGAGGAAAGTGTGTTTCCTGGCCATTATTGAGAATTAGATGCATTCCCCATATAGTTTAATAAGAAGCCTATTTGTACACTAATATATTTACAATGATTCTTTCGGTTAAAGTGTTTAAGAATCATCTAGTAAGACTAGAAATATCAGAGGTTAATAACCGAGGGCAAGTGGGAGAAATATTGAGTATGAAATACTGAATGGTAAAACCATGGGTATGGGATGCCCTAGTTTATTGTATTTCTCTATAAAACTTAGAAACTCAGTCTTATATATCGGATATATAGTTACCACTAGAGTTTTAGTCCAAGTGGGAGTTTATTGGGTTTTATGTCCTAAAACTCGTGGTTTGTAAACAGAAGAACTTATTCTAAGAATTCAATAAAGTTGTTATTGAATATATTGTTTTTTAGAAATCCAATAAACCTAAGTCCCTTGACTAGTATATGAGTACTTGAACTTTATGTGGAGACATACAAGTGGATAAGGTTCGAGTAAATAGTCAAAAAGATCTATAGTATATGAATAAGGTTGGGTACCTTATTTTGGTAACACTATTGGATGTGGACTACTCTGTAGTTGTTACAAAGAGTTTTAAAGTGCTACAAACAAAGTGTCCTAATTCGTTCATGTTAGGACATGAGGAGTGGAGGTGTCCTATGCAAATGAGTTTTGTGTGAGATCGGACCATAAAACCAGTCACTCTTACTTTATAACGTTGTTTACTATTTAAGAGTGACTATTTCAAAGCGATGACCTAGGTAACTTAACCTTAATCCTGAGCTACCTATGAACTCCTATTTGTTCGGGATTATCCTTTGATCTGCAAACGGTAAGAGTAGACCAATTGCCTCTGCTCAATAAGCTTACCATTTTGGGGATAAGACCAGATGAATAGCTGGGAATATAGGGTGCAAGAGGGAATTCACTCCCACCCGATTAGGGTTATAGAGAGGTTGTTCCCTTCAAGTGCTGATTTTGGGTCTTGAACAAGAGGCCTCACCCTCTCATTGGCCCAAGAGGGATTCGATTTGTTGATTGGATCACAAATAAATTGTTCATTAGGGGATCAATGGAACTTAAGGAACAATAGGTAATTTCGGGAGGTAAAATAGAGATTCAACCCAACCGTTATTACGAGCAACCTGTGAAGGGTTAACTTATTAATCATGGTTATATCGAGTGGACATAATATATCTATAGTGAGGGGAGTTCAGTTATGGACTTTAGTGGAATCACCCATTAGTTAACGAATGGGGATTAGATCGATCTAATGAGTTTAGCCGATTAATCTCGAATCGTTGGAGCCCATGATTTGTAGGTCCGCGAGGTCTCCCTACTAGCTCGTAAATGGATTAGCTCTAGAAATAGTGTGATAAGTTAATTTGAAGTATTCAAATTAGAATTAAATGAAATTGGAGAAATAATATTTAAACATGATTTAAATATTTGAAGATGAAATTGTGTAAAAATTAATTTAATATTTTAATATTAAATTAATTAGAATTATTTAAATTGTTTAAATAATTATTTATTAATTTTATTAAGAAAATTAACTTATGAAATTTAATAATATTTTCAGTTATATTAAATAAAATTAATTTATGAAATCAATTTTGATAAAATTGAAAAAGAAAAGAAAAATATAAAGTTGGAAAATTGATTTTCCATTATCTTCTTCATGTACTAGCTCACCAACAGCCCACTTTAACTCTTCATTAACTCCAACTATGAGTTGCATCTCATACAGCAAATTGTTTTGCATGAATGTCTGCAATATATTGAAGAGATTGGAGTGTTTTGAAGGCAAAGCAACCGAACAATTTTTTTATAAAAATTCGAGAGAATAAGGTTATTCTTATGTTGGGTTGCTGCTATGAGCTTCTCCAAATTCCCTTATTTCCGGTTTATTTTGAGTCTCACTACTCAATCTTGAGCACCAAGAGGATAGTAGGGAAGATCTTGGGGTGATCTACTACAAGATTATGTGGAGATTTGCAGCTAATTCAAAGTTTAAAGGAAGTTTTTCAAAGGTATGTCATGAAACCCATTTATTTCTGTTGAAGCATGTTTTCTTTTCCGCCAAAATTAATGAATTAAAGTGCTTATGGATCATGGTTTCTTCCGTTGTGCATTGGTGCCTTCCAACAGTGCCTAAGTCCCTTCTCCGCATGGGCTTCGACTCGCCGAATGGGTATGCTACCTTCTGCATGGGTTTGCGTTCAACCTTGTATGCATGGTATGCATTGATGCGCTTACCTTCAAGCTCCTTTACTTTGTAAGGCCATCACCCCATCGCATGGAATGCGTCCTGCCGCAAGCCATCATCGCATGCCATCTCACCACAAGCCATCATTGCATGCCTTCTTGCTATAAGCCATCATCGCATGCCACGATACCAGGCGATGCGAGATAGAAGCAAATCCTCTATTTTTTTCTGAAAAACTTGGCTTCGAACAACTTTGTTTCTGACCCCAAAAAACCCAAAAAATACATATTCAATTGCAAAAATAAAATGCACAAACAATAGGTACTTACATTGATCAAAACAACATAAAATTTTACAATCTATGGTACCAATAAATGAAATTATCTATCAAGCAGACCTTATACATTTTCAAGCAAAATGTAGAAAAATAACCCACCTCATGAACTGATTTTTGTTTTAAAAAAAAAAAAAATCAAAATGCAAGAAAAACTGGCTTTGATAGTAACTGAAGCAATCGAATTACCACAGAAGCATGTGAACGCCTTGCATTTAGACATTCAATTTTTATGGAAACAAAAAAAATAAAATAATACATGCATTTGTAGGATAAACATTTAAACAAAACTATAAGCATACTAGAAAGGAGCAAGAAGAGAAGAAATCAAAACTCAGCTTTGTTGATTCTTCTAGCTTTCCTCTTCCATCATTATCAACGATCTCAAGCTTCTCTAATGAAGGACACCACCAAAAAATTTACCTTGCTATTATCTAGGATTCTAAAGAATTTGAAAAAGTGGTCTCGAAGAATTTTTGAGGAGGAAAAAGGTAGAGAATTTTTAGAGAGAATGTGGAGGCTTGAAGGCCTTTTATTTTTATTTTTATTTTTTATTTTTTTATTTTTTGTGTAATCAAAACCTTCTTCCCTAAATGAACTATAAAGCTATAGTTATATGGAGAAGGGTTAACCCTTTCTCCAAGTATTTCCTTTATACCCTTAATGATAAATAATTAAATAACCTTATTTAATTAATTGAGACATTAATTAAATGACCATAGACATTTGCAGAAGAGTTCTGTTTTTCCTTTCCACAATTCCATTATGTTGTGGTCTAATAGAAGCTAAAAATTCATGAAGAATCCCAGCTGACTGATAGAACTTAGTGAATTGAGAGTTTTCAAACTTCCTACCATGATCACTTTGAATATGTATCACATTTAGATCTTTCTCACATTGTAGTTGAAGATAAAGAGCACGAAAAACAGAAAAGATGTTTGATTTTTCACGAAGAAAATGCACTCAGGTGTATCTGAAGAAGTCATGAACAATAACTAATGCTCTTGCTTTTTCTTATCAATCGTCCATAACATATTGTTTACCTCCCAAACTCTCAGATTGCATGGGTTCCATCTGTCACACCCTCTCCCAGATTACCCTCTTAACCTGGAAGAAGATGTGACGGCAGCCGTTACTAACCCTAATCAGCACTTATTGCCTACTCTTAACTTGACTTCTGGATTTTGCACCTGATAAACAATTCAATAACATCTACACAATTTCTCAAGCCAGATTAAAAACAGGAGTTCACATAACTTCATCCATACGTTCATTACCTCCACATACAATAGTCAACATATTTACCGACAACATGACTACAACTGGGACCAAAACTATATAGATAACTCCTGACACTTCTCACAACATGTGTACATATATACAACTGCTAACCTAAGTTTCTTTTGCTAGTCGGGTCTTTATGTGGCAAGCAGCAACATGATCAATCTCAAGGAATCTGACCGCTACCTGGGAAAAGAAAACATTTGAAAATCATGAGTTAATTTCCCAGTGAGTGATTATAAGAAAACATAACATGTCATGCTTCTCATTTATATAAGACAACATACTGAAATCATTTTAGGAAAATTTCTTTCAAAACGTAAACATAGTCATAACATCAAGCTTTTGAGAAGAAAATTCATTAAACATCATTAAACATTATTAAACCTTAGTTGAGAACGAGCATACACCGCTCTAGCTCCCAACGTCTGTATCAGGTAAAGAGACCCATACTTCTACCTCTCATTCAGAACCTCCTACGTGCACGTGTAGTTACTAGGTATCGTCAACACCTTAGGTACTTCCTAGATACCTTCCATACCTTCAGTATTCGGCTTACTACAAACATATCATGCTTTAAATCGTATACATTAAAATCTTTCAAAACATGGCTTTTAGCATAGAATTTTGTAGAAACTTAGCTATAGTCTTTGAAATGCATGCTTCAACATAAAATACTTAATTTTAAATAAAACTAACATATCACCCTAGCATGCGATAAAACAAGTACATACTTAAGGAAAATTCTATGCAATCTCATAAAACATAGTTGCTTGAAAACATATAAGCTTATCATCAAACATCATTGAAATCACATGGTCTTTTATTCTTAAAACATTGAAAACATTGAGATTATCTAGTCACTCACGGGTCCTTCAAGTTTGCTTCCTTAAGGCTTCATAGGCTTTTCCAATGGGCGTTGAACCTACACGTATAAGCATACTACTTAGTGTTCATATTAGCCTTCCTTTTAGGCCTACTAAATAAACCAAGCTCACATGCATTTACACTTTGGCACGCCCTCGCACCAACGGTTGGCCTTCACGCCTGTCCTTGGCTGCTGCCTCTTCTTCCCCGCATGCACAACCTCCTCTCGTTGATCCTCGCTCAACCCGCACGCCCGTATCCTCCTTCCGATCGAGCTGCTAGCTTACTCATACCAAGCAACTGTCTGCTTGACTATCAAATTCCATATTCGACTTCAAAAATTCATAACTAAATTTCCAGAACTCATCTCAAGCAACTTCCTTGTATTAACAACATTATCTTAAAATTTTAGCTCAAAATCCTCATCGTTTGATCTATAGCTTCAAACCTTCATCATTGGCCCCAATTCAAGTAGTTGGCTGCTTGTTAAAAAAATTTCAAGTTTAGATTTCAAAAATATATAACTTGAATTTCAGGCCTCATCTTAAGAAATTTCCTTCCACAAAGTTGTTTGTAATTGAGTTGACATTACCTCAAATTTTCAACTCAAAACTTCTCGTGATTCGTCTTGGAGCTTCAATGCTTCACTTATGGCCCAGATTCACCCGAGAAATGGACCCTTCGCCCTTAATTTTGCTCCTCCGGCCTTATTCCGGCGATTTTTTCCTCCACCATCTCAGCCACAAAAAGTAGACACGCAGAGCTTTCAAATTCCACCGAAATAACACAAATAGCCCAAGCATTTTGTTCTAACCAATTAAATGAATTCGGCCTTCCTACTTACCACCGCCCAAAATCCTGCATGAAAACTCCTTGTGCCACCTTGCCCACTAATGTGATGAAGGGCTAGGATTTAACCAATTTTCCTTTCCTAACTCCACCCATAGTGTTAATTCAACACTACACCTCAAAGAATTGCATGGTCTCATCCATATGTTCACTATGCACTCCAACGTCAAACATGACCCTCCAACATCCGGCCAGCCACCTCATGCTTGGATTGGTACCTGATTGCAAACTACCACCCACACTTTTCCTCATCTCTAAGTCCATTGTGTGAGCTCCATCCTTAGCCAACACTTAGTGAAATTCAGCCGATCAATTCACCCTTCATTCACTTTGTCGCCTAGGCCATCTACCACATCATGGCTTCCTTCTTTCTTCCATACTTAGCCAAAATTGACCACACCTTTACATATAACTACCTGAGAGCTTTATCCTTCCTCACCTTGCTTCCATCTTCCATAATTCCTAAGACATGATTCTATCATAGCATATTAAAAGACATCACATTACTTGCTCTTACTTAAAGTAATTAGAGTTCGGGTTTTACACCATCAGATTCATATGAAGAAGTACCAAAACACAGGAAGAGCTTGAGTGGTCTGGTTGCTTGTGAGAAGCATGAGTTTGTTTACCAAATTGACAATCTCCACAAATAATTCCAAGAGAGACTGATAAAGAGGGGAGACCAGTTATAGCATTAGTTGCAAAAACGTTCTGAATAGTCATCATGCTTACATGCCCAAGACATTTATGCCATAGGCTCGCTTCATCATTTCTAGAGAGATGATAAACCTGCAAAGAATCACCAGAACTCCACAGATAACAATTATCAGAAGAACACAAACATGTCATAACGAGAGCTTTGACATCGTCTATGACAACACATTTGTCTTTGGTAAAGCTCACATTAAGTCCTCCGTCGCACAGCTAACTAATGGTAATAAGATTGGTAGTAAGTCCTTTAACCAACATTACATCTTTCAGTCGAGGAAGACCCGGATAATTCAGTTTTCCTTTCTTGATGATTTTTCCACAAGCAACATCACCAAAATTGGCCTTTCTAGAACTGACAGATTTGAGATCGGACAAATAGCTCTTTCCACTAGTCATGTGCCTATTGAAGAACTGTGAGGTCCGATGCAAAAGCGTGGATTGTGTCCTAATTGTAAATTTTGTACAAAATTAAAATTAAAGAAAAACATTACGCATATCAAACAATTTTACAACATGTTTTTGAATTAAATAGTATGATAGAATAGGGTTAAAGTTATACTAATGTTTGAAGAACTACTTCTTCACGATAATCCTCCTCGATCCGTTCACGAACTCTTCAAAAATGAACACTAAAAAACCATTGGAAAACCAACCCAATTTGGACACCACCAAGAGGTAATCCTCTGTATTCTCTTTAGGGTAGGGTGAGAATAATAAGAGTTATAGGATCTGTCTCTTTTGGGAGATGGAGGAAGAAATTTTTAGAGAGGAGAATTCTTTTGAAAAAAAAACTCTTAAACACTCTAATATAATCTTCTGTGAAGAAGATGAAAAAGTAAAAGTAAAAACTTCCACTCTCATGAATGATAATGAGAGAAAATAGGGGGAGAGGGTTATAACTCCCTCCTTAATTAAATTAAAATAATTTAATAAATAAATTTTAATATATGTGTGTGTGTGGTAACCAACTTATCATATAATATATATTAAACTATATGTTATATCGAATTAACACATAACCTATAGTTTTATATTATTTCAAATACAATATAATATATAATTTGAATTCTCTCAACCATTTATGGTATTTTAATATAAATCAAACTTATATTAAATTTAATTATATGAATCTAATCCATATAATTAGTATCTGAATCATATTCAAATATTTATTTCCTCTCATAATAATGTATCAAATGCAATATATTAATTATATTACATATAATTAATTTAAATTAATTAGATCATATATAATCAATCCTTCAATTAATTTGACCAATTCAAATTAATCCAAAATTAATTCTCAATAATCACAGTTGAGTAACAGAAGGGACTTTATGGACCTGAAGATTGAAGCTCCAATGGTACTTGAATAATTAATTAAACTCATTTAATTAAATTACTCATCATCCATTAACTGTCGGTCACTCCACTAAAGAAAGACAATTGTACTCTTCACATTACAGATATATTTATGTGTCCGTTGGATATAACCAGTCAAAAGTACGATGACTCTTCACAAATTGATCGTAAGTACAATTGGGTCAAAATTACAATTTTGCCCCTATAGTTACATCTAATTTCTTAAGTATCATTGATCCCTCTAATGAACAACAAGTCATAGTCCAACTATGACCAAACCCCTCTTGAGCCAAGAGAGGGTGTGGCACCATATTTTTCAAGCCCCGAAATCAGTACTAAAGGGAACAATTTATTTACTTACCCCAACATTAGGGAATGAGTGAATTCTGTCTTGTGTAGTTATATTCCCAATACCCCAATCAGACGAATTCCCAAACTGGTAGGCATATTGAGTCGACGATCTGACCACTCTCACCAATTCATTTTGGGAACAAGACTGAGTGGGGAGCTGGGAACATAATAATACAAAATATTCTCTTCTTCCCATCTTAAGGGTAAGTAGATGAGTGATCCCATAAGTAATGTCTTTGGGACTTGAACAAATTACCCTGTCCTCTCATTGGCCTAAGAAGGGTTTCTATTTATTGGTTGGACCATAAACAGGTTGTTCATTAGACATGCACTGGTACTTAAGGAGTCAGTGGTAACCCAAGGGTAAAACGATAATTTGACCTAGTTGGTGTTACGAACACTCATGAAAAACTAACTTGCTAGTATTGGTCTATATCCATGGACACAGAAATATATCTGTAGTGAGAAAAGTCCAGCTGTAGGACTTTAGTGGAGTGTATCCACAGTTAACGAATATTGATTAATTTGGTTAGTGAGTTTAGCCAATTAATATCATTCGTTGAAGCTTCTGATCTACAGGTCCACCAGGTCCCCTCATTAGCTCATTAGAAGATACTTAAGAGGGATAATTTGAACTGTTCAAATTAATTTGAGGAAACTGTATATTGATGTGATTAATATATAATTAATTATAGATATGATATGTAATTAAATTGGAAAGTAATATTTTAATAAGAATCAAATTAATTAACTCAAGTGAATTAGATTCACAAACAATTAATTAATAGAGAGGTTTTGCATATATACATGTGATGTTTATGATAACTAAATATATACATTAAATATGTATAAATAATTATTTAATTATTATGCAATTTAAAATTAAATAAGTGTTATTTAATTTAGCTGATTAATTAAATAAGTGTTGTATAATTAAATGGGCTAATTAATTAAATAAGTGTTATTTAATTAATTATAGGAAAGGAAAAAAAAATTAGGAAAAGAGCTTGGCCCTTTCTCTATATAAAGGCCTATGGCCCTTTGGGAACACATAGAACACAATACACAACACCATAGTGTTATTGTGCCGAATTTTCTCTAAGCCATAAAAAAAAAAAATCATCTCTACTCTCCAAAACCCTTTTCTCCCCTTCCTCTCTCAATAATTGGATACCACCTATCCCTCTATTGAATCCTAGAGAATAATGAGATTACGCCTGTGGTAATGTTCGAGATTGTTCAAGAAATTGTTCGTGATCAAGATCTTAGAGATCCATTCATTGGAACTAGGAGAGGATTGTTCGTTGCACTTGGGAATCTACAAAGGTATAAATTGTTCTAATCTTTTCCTTAAAGCATGCTAATTTACATGTTTATATTGTATTTTAATTCATTAATTATGTTTATATAAAAATCGGATGGTGGGATGTAAGACATTCTAACAAAATGCTTCCGCTGCGAGATTCGATCCCCTCACTTCTTATGTTTGTGACTCCTAAGCTCTCAAGAATTAGCCACAATACCACTATTATCGCAGTAAAGGGTGATGGGCTTAGATATTTCTGAAACTACTTCCAAATTAGTCAGGAACTTCCTGAGCCCACACAGCTTCCTTAGCAGCTTCATAAGTTGCTACATCAACCTCCATAGTGGAGTCAGCATGCATCCTTGCTTAGTGCTCCCCCAGACTACTACCCCTCCATTAATAGTGAACACTGATCCTTATGTGGATTTTCTGAATTCTTATCAATCTGAAAATTAGGGTTTAGGTATTCTATAAGGATTAAATCCTTAAAATCATATACGAGCATGCAGTCCTTCATTCTCCCAAGATACTTGAGGATGTTCTTAATGGCGGTCCAGTAATCAAATCCTAGATTAGACTTATATCTACTAATTATCCTCACTACATAGTAGATGTTAGGTTTAGTATGTCACATCACATATAACAGGCTAACTACGACCGATGGATAGGGGATCTATCTCATTTCCTCAACTTCATGAGGTGTCTTAGGACACTGTTCCTTAGACAAAATAACACCATGCTTGAAAGGGAAAAATCCTATCTTGGAGTTCTGCATCGAAAGTTTGAAAAGTATCTTGTCAATGTACGATGCCTAAGATAAGGCTAGCGTTTTGTTCTTTCAATCTCTAAATATATGAATGCTTAGAAAAAACTGCGCCTCTCCCAAATCTTTCATTTGAGATTGGGTCGCTAGCCAATTTTTAATTTCAGTTAGTAGACCTATCATTCCCAATAAGTAAGATATCATCTACATACAACATAAGAAAAACTACTGAGTTTTTGATCTCTTGTAAACACAAGATTCATCAACATTCTAATCAAAGCCATAAAATTTGATTGCAGTAACAAATCTTATATTCTAAGATAGAGAAGCTTAATTCAATCCATAAATGGAACTATTAAGCCTGCAAACCATGCAAACCTTTTGCTCTTGACCTTGGGTTATGAATCCTTCATTTTGCTCCATATATATGGTATCCTCAAGAATTCCATTCAGAAAAGCAGTCTTAACGTCCATTTGCCAAATCTCATAGCCATAATATGAGGCAAAAGGTAGGAGTATCCAGATAGACTTCAACATGATAATAGGTGAGAAAGTCTCCTCATAATCGACTTCCTCAACTTAGGTATAACCCTTTGCCACAAGTCTAGCCCTGAAGGTTTGCACCTTCCCATCAGCACCCTATTTTCTCTCGTAGATCCATTTAAAATCTATAGGTTTAACCCCATCAGGTAGATCTATAAGATCCTAAACCGAATTGAAGTATATGGACTTCATTCTGAGATCCATAGCTTTGATCCATTCATCTTTTTCAACATCCTCTATTTCTTTCTTGTAAGACAACAGATCTTCAACATTTTTGTTAGCTACAATAGCTAGAGTTTCTGTTAAACCCGTATAACAAATAGGTGGGTTCATGACCCTCCCACTACATCGAGGCTCCCTCAATGTTTGAGGTGGATTTGACCTACTAGATGAACCAACTTCAATAACTCTTGTTGAGGTATTGGGTTCTTCAACAACTCTTGACCATTCATGGTATTTAATATAATATATAGTTTGAATTCTCTCGACCATTCACGGTATTTAATATAAATTAAATTTATATTAAATTTAATTATATGAATCTAATCCATATAATTAGTATTTGAATCATGTTTAAATATTTATTTTCTTTCATTATAATGTATCAAATACATTATATTAATTATATCACATGTAATTAATTTAAATTAATTATATCATATATAATCAATCCCTCAATTAATTTAACCAATTCAAATTAATCCAAAATTAATTCTCAATAATCATAGTAGAGCAACAGAAGGGACTTTATGAATCTGTAGATTGAAGCTCCAATGGTATTTGAATAATTAATTAAACTTATTTAATTAAATTGTTCAACATCCATTAACTACCGGTCACTCCACTAAATACCAATAGTTGCACTCTTTACACTACAAATATATTTCTATGTCCACTGGATATAACCAGTCAACAATGCAATAGCCCTTCACAAATTGCTCATAAGTACAGCTGGACCAAAATTACCTTTTTGCCTCTATAGTTACATCTAACTCCTTAAGTACCACTGATCCTTCTAATGAACAACATGTCACAGTCCAACTATGACCAAACCTCTCTCGAGCCAAGACAGGGTGCGGCGCAACATTGTTCAAGCCTTGGAATCAAAGTAATTTATCTACTTACCCCGACATTAGATAATGAATGAATTTCGTCTTGTGTGGTTGTGTTCCCAGCTCCCCAATTAGACAAATCCCCAAAGTGGTAAGCATATTAAGTCGGCGATCTGGCCACTCTTATCCATGCAAATCAAAGGAGCGCCTTCATATGTAGGAGTTCACAACCCACTCAGGATTCAGGTCATGTCAACTATAGTCATCCTGGTGAAATGTAAGTCTTTATTATTAACGGCATAATGTAATGAGACTATTCATTTCGTGGTCCGGTCTTATACAAACCGTTTTATGTAGAACACCCCCGCTCACATGTTTCTACATGAACGATTAGGATCAGATCATTTGTAGAACTTTACTATAATTATAACATCTACAAAGTGGACCTTATTCGTAGTGTCACATGGATAAGGTACCCAGCCTTATCCATCTACCACAGACCATTTAGATTATCACTTAAACATGATCCATCTGTATGTCTCTACATACATGTTTAAGAAACAACAAAAGATAACCTTGGATGTTAGTTTATTAGTTTTGTGGATTAATGCTACCAAATGTCGAATAAAATACTTCATACTTTATTAAATAAATAAATTGTTTGTACATTACAATTACAAACTACAGGACCCACAAGATTTAGAGCATCAACTCCAACACCTAGAGTTTCCACTATCAAAATACCAATCACATATAGCAGAGAATCACATTACATTTGTTATAAACATTTTTCCCTTGCCATGCCTGTTTGACTCTTGTCTGTTTTTTATAATGGTTTTGTGAGAAGTAGGGAGAACTTCTGGAGTAGATGGGTCTCTAGAGAATCTTCAATAATTGATAGCAAAAAGGATGTTTGTGCCCCACCTTTCCACAATAATGACAAATCCACATTGGTCTAGTCAAGTGATTATCTTTCAATACAATGTTGTTGGTAGACGTGCCTGTAAAGCCATAAGACTCTGGATCTCCAGCTCTAATAAACTCAATATGTTACTTCCTTTTTAGTAATTATAATGCTGAATTCCTCTTTTAGAAAAGCCACGCTCAAAGTTATCACCAGTAGTTTTTCCTCCCATTAGAATTTTGTTTAGAGACTCAGCACCAGTATTCGACATTCTTACATTCTTGCAAACAAACTCCTTTTCAGCTTTAACTTGAGAGAGTTCTCACTTTAAATATGCAATAGTAGACATAAGTCTATGATTGTCAGTTATCAAAGTCTCAATTCCTACCTTCGGCCCATCAAGTGCTTTCTGATCATCTTACCATTTGAGAAAAAGAGTATGATAAGAATGATCTGTAGACTCAAGTCCTGCAGTATCATGATCGATTTTTGCATGCATATCATATTCAGAAATATAACATGATGAGGTGTCTGAGGAGATAGTACTAACAAGCGTTTTGACATCATCCTCGAGTCACTATTATCTTTAGATTCAGTATCAGACAAAGTTAATACATAGTCTTTGCTCTGTCTTTTCAAAAAAGTGGGACATTCAACTTGTATATGACCGAAACCACCACACTCTCTACATTTGAAGTTCTTTTCCTTGTGAGAAGTAGATTACCTGACTTTTCAGTTTCCTTTTTAGTATTATGAAATTTGAATTGATTGAGGGAAGCAGAGCCTCCAAACGTGTTACCTACACTCCACTAGATGTGAGATTCCCTCTCAACTGAACTTAAGCTCCCCCTAAATATGTTAATATTAACGTCTAACACTTCAGCATCCGATAGTGTGAGAGATTTCTCTCAACTTGATTATCTTCCTCTTATATCAACGTACTCCCTTCACTGAAAAATCTTAGGTCCTCTAAGATAGAGAACTCATTCTTTGAAGCTGAATCTTAGACTCTCCCTAAGACTGAGAATTCCTTCTCTGGCAGCAATGGCTTAGGCTCCCCCTAAGACTATGAAACTCTTAAAAGTGTTGCACTCGATAGATGAAGAACATGCATAGCAGAATAGTGAGCAAACAAGCAAGAATATGAACAGTTCACCTTTAAAGTGAGCAAACAAGCAAGAAACCTCACCTTTAAAGACCTTTTCTTCGCGTTTTCCTTTGAACAGTTCACGAACAACTTGAAGACTTTCTTCAAGATTAACCTCGAACAAGAATGAACACTACCATGAATGTTTCCTTGGTATTCTCAGGGTGAGAATCCAGGAGTAGTGGGCTCTGACTATTTTGGTTATGAGGGAAAACTTAATGGAGATGAAGAAGGAATGAGAAAAAACTCAAAAAAACCTATAACTCTTTTGTAGTTTTTCTTTTCTACTTGCAAAAAAAAAAAAAAAAAAAAAAAAAAAAAAAAAAAAAAAAAAAAAAAAACCAACCCAATTACGTGGGTAGAGAGAAAAGAAAGGGAAAGGAGTTGTAACCTTCCCTTCGTTATTATTAAAATAATAATAAATATAAAAAAAATATGATAACTAACTTATCATATTATATATATATATATATATTAAATTATATAACATATAACATATAGTTTTAATATTGTATCACATACTATATAAGCTATACTTTCTTTTCTCTATAATCTGGCATTAAATATAAATCATATTTATATTAAATTTAACAACTATGAATCCAATTCATAGAAACTATATTTGAATCTCATTCAAATACTCATTTCCTCCCATTAAGCTATATTGTATCAAATACATTATGACAATTATATCACATATAATTGAAACAACTTAATTATATCATATATAATTAAATACTTTTATTAATTTGAACAATTCAAATTAATCCAAAAACTGATTTTCAACTAAATCCTATTGAGCTACCAAGGGGACCTCATGGACCTGTAGCTTGAAGCTCCAGCGGTACATGAGTAATTAATTAAACTCTTTAATTACATTATTCACCATCTATTGACTATCGGGCACTCCACTAAAGACCAACAGCTACACTCTTTGCACTACAGATATATTTCTATGTCCATTAGATATAACCAATCAACAGTACGATAACCCTTCACAAATTACTCGTAAGTAAAGCTAGGCCAGATTACCATTTTGCCCCTGTAGTTACATCTAACTCCTTAAGTACCACTGATCCTTCTAATGAATAATAGATCATAGTTTTACTATGACTAAACCTCTCTGGGGCTAGGAGAGGGCGTGACGCCACATTGTTCAAAATCCGAAATCAGCCCTTTAAGGGAGCAATTTATCTACTTACCCCTGTTTTGGGGAAAGAGTGAATTTCATCTTATGTAGTTGTGTTTTCAGCTCCTCAATCAGACGAATCCCTAAAATGGTAGGCTTATTGAGTCGATGATCTGGTCATTCTCACCCATACAAATCAAAGGACTGCCCTCATAAGTTGGAGTTCACAACTCACTCAAGATTCAGGTCATGTTACCTATGGCCATCCTGATGAAATTTAAGACTTTATTATGAACGGCGTTATATAATGAGACTAAACATTTCGTGGTCTGGTCTTATACAAACTCCTTTGTACAGAATGTCCCCGCCCCCATGTCTATATATGAATGATCAGGATCAGATCATTTGTAGCACTTTACAACAATTGTAACATCTACAAAGCTGGCCATACTCATAGTATCACCAGGATAAGGTACCCAACCTTATCCATCTATTACAGACCATTTAGGTTATCACTTAAACATAATCCACATGTATGTCTCTACATACATGTTTAAGTTACAAAGATAACCTTGGATGTTAGTTTATTGGTTTGTGGTTAATGCAACTAAAATATCATATATTTTATAGACAATGAATAAAATATCATATATTTTATTAAATACATAATGAATTTGTTCAACAATGTTTACAAACTATAGGACGCTACGAGATTTAGGGCATCAACCCCAACAATAACAGACAAATATTTTCAGATAAGGAAAATGTTTTGCGGGAAAATATTCTGATGCCACAACTAGATGTTAAGACTTTATTTGAGACATTTGCAGAACCATTGTCTTAGAGAAAAATATAAAGCCAAAAGACCAAATCTTCAACAATAGATATTGTTGTTATTTGTTTCGATATAACTACAATAGTATATTATTTTAGTATTCTTTTTAGTATATTAATGTATCATTATAATAGTTTTTTAGTATATCACATATCAATCAAATAGTAATTAGTGAGCAATCAAATTGCAATTTGTATCATTAAGTATCAGTATCAAATAGTCATCGGGCAATAATCAATCACTAATTAGTATTACTGGCAATTAGATAACAATCAAAATCAAATAGTAATCAAACAACAATCAATATCATTAGTAATAATCATCATCAAATAGTAATATATAGCATTTGGATAGCAATCTTATGTTAATCAGATAAGAATCAAATGGTATAGTAGAAGTTTATATAGAAATTAGATGAAAATTAAAAGACAATCAAATGATAATATCAAAACTACAATTAGAAACTACTAAATGTGTGACAAAAAATAAAGATAATCAGATGTCAATCAAATGGAGATATTAGAAACGGCTAAATGTGAGATAAAATATAGAAGGTAATCATATGATAGCCAAAAGAAAATCAGATGACAATATGAAAACTACTACCTAACTGACAAAAAAATAAAGTAATAAAAAATAGTAAGGTAATAAGAAATTCCTTAGTAATTAGCAAAGAAAAAAAAGGTAACTAAATAGTAATTAAATGACGATTAGAAGGTAATCAAAATTTGCCCATATCAGATAAACTATGAAAGGTAAAAACTTATAGCCACATGACAAACAAGTATTTCTTCCGTAGTTAACATAAAACTAAACTCTCATGCTTAAACAATTGAAGGAGGAGAAGAAAAAATGATCACAATGGTTCTCTTTTAATGGTGTATATTAGTCGTTGTAAAAATGGAGGAAATGGGAAGTGAAAAACAGAGTTGAAATAACAAAATGTGTAAAAGTAAAAGAGAAGAAGAACTAAAGTTCAAGTCATTGAAAATGAAATAAAAATCAGATAATAATCGATATAATCGACAATTGCCATCAAATAGTAATAAAAAAGCAATCAGATAACAATCTATATCATTATATCAATAGCAATCATATAACAATAAATATCAAACAAGAATCAGATAACAATCAGATGGCAATCAAATTCCATATGGTCAGTGAATCAATGAGAACATTTTCAATGACTCAATTAAATTGGGTTGAGTTGTTCGGATTTAATATTTTTTCAAAATTTAAATTGCATAGACACGGGCCTAATTTTTATATCTTATTTTAAGTGGCCCAAATAATATGTGTATTTAGCCATACCAAAAATCCTATAAAGAACATGGTATCCTAATGAAGGCAAATTGGGTAGAAAGCTATAACTTCCCACTTTCATATTGAATAAATTTATAAGAGTTAGGCATGTTATATATATAAAAGAACAAAGATTGCTTGCAAAGTCCCTTTTCTTTGTTTTTTCAATGTCTAGTATTCAACCAGCACAAGTTCCATTCATATATACTGAATATCCATTGTAGGCCTAATAAAACCAAACATCTACCAATAAAATGTCACCTTTAATAATTGCTTACTTTGATTATATATATATATTATTGACACATGACTTGAGTTAAATTTCACTACAACTTCTTCTGTGCAGTGATGGCAACAAATCCCATACCCCATAATCCTTGTCTTTAAATATATTATTTGGTTCAGAAATGACCTTTCTTATTTCTTCCTTTATCATGTTTTATAAAGTGAAAGGAGCTAGTGAAAGTAATGATCAATACAATTTTTTTTCCTTTTTTTAATTAGTTATTATTTTAATTCAAATAATCAAGCTTAAATTAGAATTATTTAGCAATGAAATAAACTAATAAAATAAACAAAAAGAATCACATTTAGATTTAGATTTAGAAAATTTTTTTAAAGGATAAAATTACTGCAAATATTTAAAATAATAGTAAAATATTATAGTCTATCTGTGATAAATTGTGATAGTCCACGATAGACTACAATATGTGTCTATTATGATACAAATAGATAAAAATAATAGTCTATCACGATCTATTGTTGATAGACAGTATAATTTTGTTATATTTGTAAATATTTTAATTCATTTTTCTATATTTGAAAATAACTTTTATATTTAGATTTTAGGTCGTTATCTTTTATATATACTATTTATAAAAATTGTGTACGGAGTAAAAAAATTGCGAATAAAAGTAATATATATACATATTCATACATGAAAAAAATTAAGTTCACTTTTTTCTTGGAAAGAGGAATTTAATTTCTAACTTTACGAGAAATGTGTGTTTTAATCTTTGAGTTATTATTTTATTTATTATTATTATTATTATTATTATTAATGTTAATAAAAAATGAGAATGATGATTCAAACCTTTTAACATTTTTTGTCATATGTATAAAGTTTTAACCATTTGAACTCTATTTTTAAGGTCAAGGATTTAGCCCGTTAATACATGAGAACAAACTTAATATAAAGGAATTAAAAAAATATATATATCATAATTGAAGAACTTTTTAGACTTAATTTAATTAATTAAATTATAAATTTATTAAAAAAAAAAAAAAAAAACTCTTATTAAATCATGTTAAATCATGAATTCAACTCAGCTTAACTGTGAAACATCGGATTGAATTAGATTGGATTACATGGGTCATTATTTAATTTCTTTAAAAAAAATAGTAAATTTTTAATATATAAAATAATTTAAATTAAGATTCACACATCAATTTTAGTTTATTTTATGAAAATTTTCTTATAAATATGTGTATATATGTTAGTGAACTGTTCAACCCTCGCAACTAAAATATACAAACTAAAATTGGAATTACATGACCTATGTATTTCGCAATCTTATTTCATAACACTTTTTTTCTTTTACAATTTTTTTTTTTTTAATACTTTTCTTCATGAGGTCGATAAAATATTTAATTGCTAAAAATATTTTTGATAAATATATGTTTTAGGTTCAGGAAATGTTTGGATTGTTTCTATAAATGGTAAAAATTGATGATGATAAACTTTTATATGTATACATAATACCTTGTATATTAGTAGAAAATTTACAGAAGGAAAGATCATATAAGAAATAAAAATTTGTAAGATAACTTGGTACAAATTTTGAGTATCTTTCTGATTAGATAACTTTTATTCTTATTATTGTTCATTCATTTTAGTATTGTCTCATGTAACTTGAACATCAACAAATTTTATTCGTCGATGACGGACTTTAAATTGAAAGTTATGTTGCACTTACAACATAAAAGGACTAGTTTAAAAAGAATTATTTTTAAATATAAGAAAATGAACAAAAATATTTACGAATATAGTAAATTTTCATTGTCTATTTGTGATAAATCGCAATACAATACGATATACTACTATCTATGTCTATTGATATCATGATAAACACAAATATTAGTCAATCGTGGTCTATCGCAGCCTATTATAGATAGACTGCTATATTTTACTATTATTTGTAAATATTTTTAGTAATTTTATCATTTGAAATAATTTTTCTCTCAGAAACGTAGAATTAAGATTAAAACATATATTTAATGATCTTTTAGAATCATGGAATCCTACATGTGTTGTAGTGATATTTTAACCTAAGTAAAGAATATTTCTCATCTCTTCTTTATCATGCTAACTGAGTTCTAATATTAAATTTTTTGTTCTAAATATTAATTGGTGAATAGGCCTATAAATTAATTGGTGACTTTTTTTACCAAAGTTTTTCATCCAATATGCATAGCTATAAAATTATGTATTTATTGTTCTTTTTTTAAAAAATCCTTATTGATAAAAATATTATCGATATTTTATATGCACGTATTAATCACAGTCAAATGAAGAAAAACTAAAAAATAAACACAGTGATAAAATATAAGAAAATAGTTTCATTTGCATTACAACAATGAAAATCATAATTAATTGAAACTTAATGAATTTAAGTTGTTTCTTAAGACAATTTTGTTTCATCTTACAGTACTCAATGGGTTAACAATTGTCTCTCAATATAGGACGAATTATTAACATACGTATGAACATTTTTTAAAAACTAAAATAAAAAAATCATGATTCCGTTTGATATCCATTTAATTTTTAGTTTTTAATTTTTAAAAATTAATCCTATAAACACCTTTTTCACTTCTAAATTTTTTGTTTTGTTATGTACTTTCTACCCATGTTTTAAAAACCAAGCCGAAATTTAATAATTAAAAAAAATAGTTTTTTAAAACTTATTTTTTGTTTTTAGAATCTTATTAAGAGTTCTACTTTTGTATTCAAGAAAGATGCAAACCATTGTAAAAAATGAAGAAAATAGATTTAATTTTCAAAAATCAAAAACAAAAAACATTTCTATTATCAAACATAAATGATTATTAAACGACCCCCATAGAACAACTATAATTATTGAATAATTTAGGCTAACATGTTTTCTTTAACATTCAAGTGAATGGTGAGATCATAAAAATAGTGTCACACCATTAGCCTATAATTAATACTCATTATCTTTTCTATATTATACATAAAATATAGACAAAAATAAAAAACTAAAGAAAATTCTTTTTAAAAATATAATTTTTTTAACATAGGAGCATATATATATATATTTATGTTTTAAAAAAAGAATGGTAAAGAATTCATGAAAAAAAAAAAAGTAAAAGTAGGACAATCTCATCACAAGATTTGAAAGATATGACCACTAAAACAAAACATAAAACAAAAAGTACGAACATGGAAATGAAAGTTTAACAATAAAGAAAAAGGAAATTATAAAATCTTGTGATCAAGTGTAGCTCTAGAGAGTACATATAATGATGTTATGATTGTTAAATGAGTAATTAATTAATGAAGATGAATGGTGATATGCAATGCCAAGCAAAACCAAAACAAAAATGGGAGACAACCATGTGGCAAAAATGAGGATGAATGTAACGAGGCTCCATTTCCCATACCACACCCATTTTTCAAATCTCTCTCTCATATAATGTCATCTTCTTCTTCATATCATATGCACTTCTATACCCTTCTAAACCCTAAACCCTCCTCCATCTTTTTCAAAAAAACTAATAATAATAATAATAATAAAATAAGTGTCCAAACCAGTTTAAACACATCTCTACTAATTTCACAAGACAATTCGTTTAATCCTACAATATTTGGATGTCAAGAAAATCTATAGACTATTAAATCTTACGTAGGTGACTACCATCGATTTTATCGCTATCTCTTAGTCTTTTATCAAGGTCACATTCCCTTATTTACCACTAGGCCAATTCATGATGGTTTTTTGAATTTCAATTATTAAAAAAACTCTCTATATAGAAAGTGTGTTTATTTATTTAGAGAGAATCTTTCATAGTAATGTCCATATTTTTTTTATTACTATTTTGTGTTGGTCATCTCATATGGAAATGTTTTATTTTTAACATCCTTTAATGGTGTTTTTTTTTTTTTTTTCAATTCTTTTCTTTATTTTTATAATTAATTATTTAACATAATTCTAATAATGTTTTAAATTTTGACATTGAGTGAACACAATGTGGTCCTTCATATTTTGATAATTTCAATTTTACCCTCAAAGTAATAATATAATTGTCAAAACAAGTCTATGTTTCAATAACATTATAGAAAATAAATAAAGAAATTGTGTGACATGGCATGAAGGTTCAAAAATATTGTTAAAAATAGCAGAAGATGCATATTTAATATTTAAAAAATAAGAAAGAAAAGGGCATAAAGGAATTATGACTCAATTCAAAACAAATAAAACGAATATTATTATGGGAAAAAAATCAAATTATTGTATGACAAGAATTTACAGGAGAATGAAAACAAAAAAACAAAAATAATGTACTATTTTTAAATGTAAAAATAATTCACTAGGAGTTGAAAAATAAAATAAAATAGTGAGTGAGGAATGGGAAGCACATTCTCATCCACAAAAGCCATCTATCAAAGGGTCCCTCCTTTCTTATCCATCCTTGTTGGCCCAGCACAATTAAATTAATACATAATATTTTTCAACTCCATTTTCATTCTTTCACAAAACAAATATGGCTATCAGTTAATCTGAATAGAAGGGAAAAATATACCATTTTGTAGAAGATCCCAAAATATATATATATCTGATTGATCCTAAATTTTAAAATATTAAAATTTTAATCGTTAAATTTATAGTTTGATTTCAATTTAATCCCTAAATTTCTAAATGTTATAATTTTATTCAAGAGAATTGAATCTTGTTTTAATTTAGTCTCTTGGTTTCGAAATTCACTTTTAGCCTCATTTTTCACTAAATAGACATGTTTGATCTTTGACACTAGTGTTTATTAATTAATTTAAAATAAATATGAAGTAAAATTTTAAATTTAATTTTATTAGTAATGAGAAAAATAATGAAACTTAATTAATTTAAGTTCTTCTAAATCCTTTAGATTAAAAAGTTGAGTATTCAATAAAAGTTTGAGATTAAAACTTTAGATGCTTGAATCTTGAGTTGATAAAAATTATCAATTGAAACCAAACTAAAAAAATTAAGGATTAAGGGGGTGTTTGGATCACCAACTTGAGTTGATAAAAATTATCAATTCAATATTTGATCTACCGACTTTGCTTGTTATATTACGAATTCATCCCAACTCAACATATTTCTCCCTCGCTCCAATATCTCCAATAGCTCCAATAGCCCTACTTGTCGGCCACCAATGACGATCGATTCCAGCAATAACCACCATCTCACTTTGTTGATGCTATCATGACCAACTCTAATAACCACCTCCATCTTCTGAAAAATACTCACCTCAACAATCAACTTCAACAATTACCTTTAATGACAACTCTGCCGACAATCACCTCCGACAACTACCTTTGGTGGTTAACTCCAATGATCACCTTTGGAGTTCCACTCCATTGATCATATCTAACAACTAACTCTAATGCCAAACTCTATTGATCATATACTAAAAGAACAAAACCAAAACCAATAAACTCAATCGGTGAAAGTTTTGATAAATACAAATTTAAAATTATTAGTTCACAGTATTTAATAGTCGTTACTTGACATTAAACAGAAAAATTTTGAGTATCTATCAAACCAAACAAACTTATGTATAAAAACCTTTTGAGAAAATGTAAACAAACACATAAGACAATGAAAAATTCTTTTAATAGACATATTTTCATTAGATAATCCAAACAAACCCTAACTCAAGTTTTTTTTATGTAGTTAAAAATGACATTTTATATTTAACCTACATAATAAATATACACTTGATAAAGGCATTTGTTTTAAACATGGATTCTCAATTTTAGACATATATAATAAACCTTAATCTACAATTTGACATAAGATACCAAAAAAAAAAAAAATCTTAAATCCCTCAATGACCTATTTATTTTTTTTAATATTTCAATCATACATTACACTGATGTAGAAGTATATTGTAATTTTCTTATTTGTGTGAAACAAAAGTATTTATTAACCTCAAATATAAGGGTTACAAGTAGAAAATTATAAAATATAAGTAAAGTTCTTAAATTGACATGATCTCAACTAAGTGAAAATTTGGGAAAAAATAAGCAAACAAAAATAGTGCTAGTATAAAATCAAACTTTTTTAGATTGCAAAAGACTCATCAAATACTAGATTTCTTAATAGCTCAACTCAGCACCAGAAATGTTATAGTCTGGATGGGTATATTTGTTTAAGGTTGCTTAGTTTTTTATCTATGAGTTGTTTTGCTGATTGTTTCAGGAAATGTATTACAGAATATCTCTCAGAATGTTGATCATGTAGATTATTTTTTCCTTATATGGAAAATCCTGCATAATTATTCTTCTCGATTTTTCCCCTTATTTAACCTTTGTAGAATTTGAATGGGGCTATGTTTTTCCTTTTTTGTTGTGCTTATTTAAGACAAAGCTGTATGCTTACTAGGGTTGTCCATTTATGCCTTTGTATTGAAGTTTTGTTCTATGAGTGGCCGAATGACTTGGTTGTATGTTAATCTTAAATATTATGAAGCATGGAGTTTTTATTGATCATGAAATGTTGCTTTAAAATGTCTTATGGAGAAGGTTTCTTTTATCTTTGGAGAAATCTAGGATTTCATTACTTGAGAAGAGATTCTCAAACTTGGGGAGCCTAGATTTATCAAGTAGAGCTTTCTCCCTTTGGAAGTAGAAAGATTATGGTTAAGAGGGAGCCTCATGGAGCCTAAGTGATTGCTTACTAATATTGTTGAGCTTAGGGAGAGACTAAATCTCTTTGAAAGAAAATCTCATGCTTAGAAGGATCCTAAGTGATTATTATCAAATTGAGTTATGTGTATGTTACTGTATTTGCCATTTATTTACAGATAAATACAATGTTGTAATTACTTGAATTTATATTAGTAAAGGTATCTTTCCCGGGCATACTGGCCCCATAATAAATTATGTATATATTGTCAAAAACTAGGTTATCAAACTCCGTGTTTTGTCTTTTAAAATTTATCTTTGCTTTACTGTTTGTCCTTGCAATCGTTGGAACATTGTGTATAACAAATTTATACAGTATGTTAGATAATGTTATTTTCAAGAAACATAGGCTTTTTAATTCAAGTCAACTCAATTCTACACTCCACAAATAATTATTTTCAATTTAACTAACTCTAGGCATCAAAAGATCCCTAAAAGATAACATTTTGAAGTTTAAGAATCATGAAAAGTAGACAAAAAACTTGAGGTCCAATATAATTATAGTGTTTATGAGAGGAGTTGAATGCTACAGTTCATCATGTAAAGATAGAATGTGGTGATGTAATGCAAATAGCTAGTCTTAATATGATTTCTTTTCCTTTCTAGTTCCATGTCCATCTCATTTTGGAGAAGAGAAAGAGGACAGCAACTGAAAGAAGCATTATCATTAATGCAAAACCAAAGGCAAAGAGGATGCAATCAGAATGATCCATCATCACCTACCCATGACCCCATTACTTCACAGCCTGTGAAAATTTTCAAGTTTCAAGTTTCAACTTCATCTCACTGAAAAAAAATCAGTATCAGTGATGAAGAAAGCCGACAATTCAACAATATAATTCCAACCATCCCATGTGGGTTTCTCCCATTTCCCCTTCTCTATCTCTCTTTCTTCTTCATATCCTCTCCCATTTTCCCCCTTTCTTTTCCACTCTCACTTTCCCCATTTTTTCTCCATCATGTGGGAATCTGAGAATGATTCTGTTGCTGTTGCTCGAGATTACGCCAATGGCGTTCCCCCTTCCGCCAAACACGCTCTCAAAACTGACGGTTTCGAGCTCAGAGGAAACTCATGGTACTACCCCCTTTCTTTTAACCTTTCAATTTTTGGCTTCTTCGTACTCAACCCCTTTCTCTCTTTTCTTATTTTCTTCTGTTTTGTTTTAGGAATTTGTTGCTTTGATTTCATTGTGTAGTAATGATGTTGTTTTAGGTATGTTGCAACTGATATCCCAAGTGACCTTTTAGTTCAAGTTGAGGGTGTCAATTTCCATTTGCATAAGGTGTTGTTTAAATCTTCTCTGTTTTCAGATATGGATGAAATTGTTTTTTTGTTTTGATTTCCTAAATGGGGTTGTTTTGTTTTGTTTTTTTTGTTTTTTTTTTTTTTTTGTGTGTGTATGAACTATAAAGTATCCTCTTCTTTCTAGAAGTGGAAAGATGAACAGATGCATATATGAATCTAGAGACCCGGATTTGAAGAAGGTTGTTTTGGATGATCTTCCTGGTGGGGCTGAAGCGTTTGAACTTGCTGCTAAATTTTGTTATGGAATAGCTGTTGATTTAACTGCAGCCAATATATCTGGCCTTAGATGTGCTGCTGAGTATCTTGAAATGACAGAAGATTTGGAGGAAGGCAATTTGATTTTCAAAACTGAAGCATTTCTCAGCTATGTGGTACTCTCTTCATGGAGAGACTCCATTGTTGTGTTGAAAAGCTGCGAGAAGCTCTCGCCGTGGGCTGAGAATCTACAAATTGTTAGAAGATGCAGCGAGTCCATTGCTTGGAAAGCTTGTGCTAATCCTAAAGGAATTAGATGGGCATACACTGGAAAACCCCCAAAAGTTTCTAGCCCCAAATGGAATGATTTGAAGGATTCAAGTCCTAGTAGGAATCAGCTTGTTCCTCCTGATTGGTGGTTTGAGGATGTCTCAATCCTCAGGATTGATCACTTTGTTAGAGTAATCACAGCAATCAAAGTAAAGGGCATGAGGTTTGAATTGATTGGATCATCGATTATGCATTATTCGTCAAAATGGCTTCCTGGTTTGGTTACTGATACGACGAACGCCGGTGATGAAGGAAGTACCAGCACTACTAGTAACACAAGCAGTGGCAGCAGCAGTTGGAAAGGTGGGCTCCATATGATTGTGGCTGGCAACAAGGAAGATCACTCGGCGATTCAGGCGAAAGATCAACGAATGATCATCGAGAGCTTGATCAGCATCATTCCTCCACAGAAAGATTGTGTCTCATGTAGCTTTCTCCTTAAGTTGCTGAGAATGGCAAATATGTTAAAAGTTGCACCAGCATTGGTCACTGAATTGGAGAAAAGAGTTGGAATGCAATTTGAACAAGCCACACTTGTGGATCTTTTGATCCCATCTTACAGCAAGAGCGATACAATGTATGATGTCGATCTTATTCAGAGGCTGCTCGAGCATTTCCTTGTCCAGGAACAGACCGAGATTTCGAGTCCAAGCCGACAATCGTTTTCCGATAAACATATGTACGATGGATCTCAAAGAGGGGCTGTCCCAAATGCCAAGATGAGAGTGGCAAGGCTTGTTGATAGTTATCTAACAGAGGTGGCAAGAGACAGAAACCTTTCCTTGACAAAATTTCAAGTACTGGCTGAAGCTCTGCCAGAATCTGCTCGGACATGTGACGACGGGCTTTACCGAGCTATAGATTCCTATCTTAAGGTAAATAGTTCACAAACTTCTTACAAATCTCCATCAAGTGCTGATTTAATTACATGAACATGTTTGTTAAAGCTGCCTTCAAGATAAAAGAGTTTCAAAACATAATGTGTTTTCTAAGTGAACTGGTGATGACAGGCGCACCCTACGCTCACCGAACACGAGAGGAAGCGTCTATGCCGAGTAATGGACTGTCAAAAGCTCTCCATTGATGCCTGTATGCACGCAGCACAAAACGAAAGGCTCCCATTACGAGTGGTGGTCCAAGTCCTGTTCTCCGAGCAAGTAAAGATAAGCAATGCAATTGCGAATTCGTCGCTAAAAGAAGCAAGTGATTCGCAATTCCAGCCGCTCGTAACGAACCGAAAAACGCTGCTGGAAGCCACACCACAATCATTCCAAGAAGGGTGGGCAACTGCCAAGAAAGACATTAACACACTGAAATTTGAGCTTGAGAGTGTGAAGACCAAGTATCTTGAACTTCAAACTGAAATGGAGAGCTTGCAAAGGCAGTTTGAGAAGGTTAACAAGCAAAAGCAGAGCTCTGCTTGGAGTAGTGGGTGGAAAAAACTGAGCAAACTGACTAAGATTTCAACTTTGGAAACCCCAGAAAATGAAACACAACATCCAAGCATTGGAGAACAGACTAAGAAAGTACACAGAAGATGGAGGAATTCAATATCATGAGAGATAAGCATCAAAGTGCAAATGGGATATCACTTTCATACTTCAACATTTGGGTTATTCTGCCTTCCATTTTCTTTTCTTTTCTTTTCCTCTCTTTTCCTTTTCCATTGGGTAAGAGAAGAACACAACAGTTTACCTTTTCTTTTTCCCAGCAATCAATCACTTCATGCTGGTTGGAATAGGCTTTATATAATTCATATGTTTCCCAAATTTGTAATTGTTTCTCTTCACTTCTGATGAGTTTTATGCCATTGTTTCAAATAATTTCTCAGATAACTTTGTAGAAATTTCAAGTTCTATTCTCTTAGATAACTTCTCTAATAAATTTTTGTTCATTCATTTAGGTTAAGAAACAACTATAATTCATGAAAAATTTATTCTTATATGTTCTTCTTAACATTAACTAGGGGTAGAGTGTCGCATTGACATGGTGGTTCTCAATACGAATGAGTTGATTCTAGCCCTCTACCGTTCCTTCCCACTGTTCTATCTTTTAAAATGGCGTGAATTTTGTATTCTTCAGTATTCTCTCTCGTAGGTAGAGATAGTTTTTTTTAGCGAAAAACTAAGGGTGCTCTTTTGGATGCACCTATCTTGATGCATCCAAAGTATAGTCCAATAAAATTCTGACACGTGGTATTTTTATTTGTTAAAAAAATAATTTTTTTCTAATTCTTTTTTCATGTGGTAGAGAAGGGGAGCATAAATGATAGGCTGTACCTAATTATTGCTATTTTTTTTATTATCCAGATATATTAAGATTCACTATTCGATGTCTTTCGAGGACATATCAACTATCGAAAAAGCTTTATATATAGAAGGTAGACTTATTCATTTAGACACAATCGTTTATATGAATGTCTACATTTTTCATTTTGGTTTGGTTTCTCGATATTTTTACTATTTTGTGTTATTTGTTTTTAAAATGTTTTCTTTCTTTTTCAACACTCCCTTCAATGGCCTTTTTTTTTTTTTTTGTCAAAAATTTGTTTTCATTTTCGTAATTAATTATTAAATAAATCTAATAATGTTTTGCAACTTGACAAACAAACATATCCACAACATGGTTTATATACATATATAATTTTCACTTTCAGTTTTTGATAATTTTTCTTTTATCGTCAAAGTGAGCATAACTCAACTGACTTAAAGTATGATTTGAATCTATGATTCAAATATCCCGCCCTTATTCTAAAATAATTTCAATTTTACCCGCAAAGTACTTATATTTTGAATGTTTTGAATAAAATTATTGAAAATAAATAAAGAATTGTGGCATGGCATAAAATTTAAAAATATTGTTTACATATATTATTTTTTGGACAATTATTTTAAATGACAAAACTTTTGAAAATATTTTCAAATAAAGTAAAATATTGCTATCTATTACTAATAGACAACAAATAAATTGACTCATTTTTTATATTTGAAAATAATTCTTGTTTTTTTACGGTTGACGTATATCCAATAACATTATTTAATGAAATAGGACAAGATGTTTATTTAATATTTAAAAGATAAGAAAGAAAACGATTTGTTAAAGGAACTATTTGAGTAAACAACTCAATTTAAAAAAATAATATTATTATGAAATTAAACAAATTATTGTATGACATTAATTCTAATGGGAACCAGGGAAATTATTGTATGACATTAATTCTAATGGAATTAGGGGTGTTTTATGGGTTGGGTTGAGTTGAAAGGCTTTTTAGATCCAACCTAATTGTTCGGGTTGTAAATTTCTTCAACCCAAATAACCCTTATTAAAAAAACGAACTCATCCCAATCCAACCATGAAATATTTGGGTTGGATTGATTCGGGTTAATTGGATCATTTATTTAAAACTTTGTTCTAAAAATGAGCCAAATGTAAATATGTAAAAATCTAATTTAATTATTTTCATATATTGAATTAAGATTAAAATGCAAAGAAACTGCATTTAAGAGTTGTTGAAGAATAAATTATTCAAAAAATATTGAAATTAAATAAAATTAAAATCAATATATATATATATATATATTAAAGTTAATAATAAATTCACCTTGGTTTGAGTTATATATTAGGTAAACCCATGAACCAACTCAATCTACAAAATTTTCATTTATTTGAATCCAACTCAATTCAAATGCATTGATAACCCAACCTAAACTGCACAGGTTGGATTGGGTTGATCGATTTTTTCGGATTGTTTTTTGAATACCCCTAAAGAGAACGACACATAAGAATAAAAACAAAAAAAACATAAATATTGGACAATTCTTAAATATGAAAAATTATTCATTACAAATGGGAAGCACATTCTCATCCACAAAAGCCATCTATCAAAGGGTCCCTCTTTCCTTATCCACATCCTTGTTGGTCCAACACAATTATTATTTAAATTAATGTGTATAGTATTAATTTCAACTTCATTATCATTCTTCTCAAAATAGATATGTCTATCAATTGGTTATGTCATTTTAGTCTAAATAGAAGCCAAAAAAATATCTCATTTCATAAAACATGTATACCAAAAAAAATATCAGTATAGTGTTTATCATATATGAGTTGAATGATATAGTTCATCATCTAAAGGATAATAGAATGTTGTGATGTAATGTATATAGTTATTCGATCTTTTGTTATAATTAGATTTTCTACACGTGGGTTGCACGTGGTTTTTCTTTTTAAAATTTATTTTTTATAATAATATATATTTTGTTGGAATTAGTATAAATATTTAAACATTAAATTAGAAATATATTATTATTAATAAAAAAAATTTAAAATAAAAGAGTAGATACAAATATCTCACAAATTAGTTTTCATTTTGGTTGTCTATCCAATAACTTTTCCGACGAATTTGTAAGACAAAAATTAGAACATACTTATCAAAATAAAATGCTATATAAATCTTAGACAACTTTACTTTATAATCAATACAAAAAAAAACTTAGACTATTGTTAAACTACCACATCATAATCTATAAACTTTGAGAACAGTAAAGTTAAAAAGAGGAAGAAATACAAACTAAGTGAAGATACAAATTATTTTATTACCTCTTTAAAAAGTTTTGATATTCCATTTTTAGTTATAATTTAAGATAAAATCATAAATTTATAATTAGTTTCAAAACCCCTTTTATATTCAACATTTATGGATAGTAAAAGTTCATTTGAGAGAATTATTTTAAAATATAGTTGCTCAACCAATTTAATACTTATAATTTAAGAGGAATATGATAATAAAAGTGGAGGTGATCACATGAGTATCTAATAAAAAAGATTTGAAATAATATATAAGATTATATTATATTTTGATATTATGATTTTTTTTCCTATTATTTATGAGATTCCAGATTTCATCAACATAAATATGAAATGCTAAATTTACCTAAATTTGATTATTTTTTTCGTATGTAATTATATGTAAATATAGTCAACTTAAATCACACTTTCATTAAAATTTTGTGTGTGAAAAAGTCAAAGTCCAATTAAGAATAATATATGATCAAACAAACATTCTCAACGTAACTTTGCAAATATGAACTTCCTATGTCATAGTTAAAAATTTTATAGAAAATAAGGATGGATATACAATTTTGTTTTCAAAACTTTTTGAAATAAAATTTTACCATCCTCACTATATAATCAAAATGAAGAAATACTACAATAAATAAATAAAGAGACATGAGTACTTTAATTAAGAAAAATACATAATATATAATATATATCTTTTCAAAACTTAAATGAGAAGACATTATTACTGATATAAGAAAAATTCATAAGCCAATAATTTGAGGGAGAAAAAGGAGAGTCCCACTCCACATGATGGATAAAGTTTTATGCTTTCAAAGTGATGTAGTAGTGTCTTGGCTAAAGGAATAACATAGCTTCAATCATTTTCCATCAATTTGAAGATATAATAACTTACATAATTTATTAATAAAATTGACTCATAAATTTCAGTATATAAAATATAAAAATTGGAGAAATTATGACATCATGGGTTGGTTGGTTCATAAACAACAAAAGGGGACAAGAGACATTGAATCCAACCCTAAAACAATCTTTAAACAGGAAAATCTCCCTTTACTTTTGGCCAACCAAAATTCAGTGAGATGAAAGAAAAGATGTGTTATCAATCAGCAACACCCTTTTTTTCCAATATATAAAAAGTAAAATCAAATATTGCATTCATTCAGGTGGTGAATAAAGTTGGGGATATATATAGAGAAGATTAGGACATAGTTTGAAAGTATCATCTCAATCCCCATATTTCAATTAATTCCAACGTTATTTTATTTAACCGGGTATGTTAGATGATATATTATTAAATTTGTCGTCACCTATCAATTTAATTGGATATGCTTGTTAAACGTGGTTCTTCTAGAATTGCCTTTACATGATAATCAAAATTTCATGATTGGATGATCTTGATACTAGGAACTTTCTCCTAAGCCCTGTGGATGCCCGACTGTGATTTTCTGTGTGTTCTATCTGGAAAAAAAATATTTGGATCAATTTGTGATTTAAGATGGCATTAGAGTACCAAAACCCTATAAATGTTATTCCATCTCAAATTAGTAGCTTAAATAGAAGTGTATTTTGAATATGATAAAAGTGATTTTAATAATTTCAAAATTACTACCAAACATGTAGTCAGACTATCAAGACATCATTTAAATTTTCGTGTCGAACCTTTTTTAAGACTAATCAAATTGCAAGGATTAATCTAAATTAAAGAGAAACTCATGAACGAAATAGATAGAATAATTTCTTTTCCATAAATTTGAATGATTTTTCATTAATTTTTCTCTATTTTTTCTACTGATTTATAAAATTTTACAATGATAATTTTAATTTGAATAGATATATTTATAAATTTTGAGTTTAAATCATCATATAAGAATTGATTTTTTTTCCCGATATTCTTTTTTATAAAAAGAACAATAAATAGATCATATTATCCATTTTAAAACTAGATGTCTTAATTATATAATCCCTATCTAGCTTTAAATGAGAATGTTAAAATGAAGGCAGAGATAATATTAAGCAAAATATTTCCAGTTTCTAATTTCTTGAATGAAAATGAGGAATGCTATCATAATTTGAGTTGACTTCATCTTGATCTATCCTCCCTAACCCTTCTTCTCAAATTTTATATTTTAATCATTAATATTTTCTCTTTTTTCTTAAAAAAAATAGAAAACATTAATATTTTCTTAACATTACATGAACATTCATGTTTTAGTCAAGGTCCGAAATATCGATGTCAATGAAAATATCAAGATTCTTATTCTATAGAATTATAGATAAAAATATAGATGTTGATGGAAATTTTGAAAATTATGAAAATGGATGAAAATTGTTATAATTAGTTAATGAAACTTTTATTGTGGCTTAATTAAACTATATTTAACATTTTTAATCACAATTTTTGTAGACAATATTTAGATGTCTATTGTAAATATATGTGTAAATGTTGATGTGAGGGCAAAAATTTTAAAAAGAAATGGAAAAATAATTACAAAATAATATAAGGTTTAGGAATATTTTTTAGGTGAAATAATGTGAAAATTATGAAAGTTTTGGATGGTAAAAAGAAAAAAAAAACTCACGTTAATTCAATTTTGAGGTGAAATAATGTGAAAATTTAATGAAAAAGTTTGAATGAGGTTAAAAATAAATATAGGTTGATTTTTTGTTTTTTTTTTCAAATTCACTTTCTTTAGAAATCAAAATTTTGGACTGAAAATAAAGCTAAAAATTGAGAAAAGTTAGAAATTTAAAAAAACAACACATAAAAAGACTTAATTCTTTGTTGATGACACTGGTATGTGAAATTATAGAATTGTGTGTAATTAGGAACATAAAATTTTTAAGATTTCAAGAAATCTTAAAATTTTGCCGAAATTAGGGGAGAACCAAATTTCCCCCAATCAAAATTTTGTGCCTTTTGAAATCTCGAATTTGAGATTTCGATGGAAATTTTAACCCATGGTTTTAGCTCACATTTTAATATAAGATTATGGATATAAATGCCGAAAATAAAAAAGCACACCTATTTAATTAATTTTATTTTTTATTTTTTATTTGATAACAAAATATTACTATATTGGGATTAAAGTTTAAAATATCTATGTTGATAAAAAATTTAAGGTCTCAATATAATAGAAATATCAATTCACTCCTCGTGTCAATGTCGAATCCTTAAAAATGTGAAAATATTGATTGAAATGTCTGACATACATTGACAAAAATTAAATATCTTTTTTGTGAATAAGTAAAATATCGAGATATAGAGATTTGAACTTAAATGGAAGGGGCCAAAATGCAATTAGAGGTAAAATTGTTGAATTTAAAAACTCAAAATTAAACCACATCAAGAAGAAAAATAGTATTTTTTTTCCCCCTAAAATATGAAAAATTGTTAACACTATTGAATACAAAAGGGACCCATTCACCAAACATGAGCAAATCCAGAGGCATGTGCAGTTTGTACTATCTAATAATGAGAAGCTGAGTACAAAAGTTTCTAAATTGTCCCAAATAGCTATTGCTTCAAAAGTATGGTCAACTACTCTCCCAATGTACCATCATTTTGTGCCCATTCCCAAAACCAATATTATTTTGTGCCTTTCACTATGTTAAATGCTTTTCTTTTTGCCATTGTTTTAACTCCATCTTTCAAATTTTATTTCTACCTTGTAAATAATTAATTCTAACATGTCTTGTTTACCTATATGATAGTTAAATTATTCCAAACTTTGAGAAATTAAAGCCCTTTTAGTAATGTTTTCATCTTTTGTTTCTTCTTTATTTTTTTTAATTATAAAAAAATAAAAATATACTGTGTTTAATAACTATTTTTTCTTTTCTTTCTATTTTATTGAAAAAAACACTTGTTAGGTAATTAATTTTTTATTTTTTTATCTTTGAATATAAATTAGGGTAGGAAAATTTAAATCACAGACCTCTTGGTCTTTAATATATACGGATGATAGTTGAATTAAGCTCTTTTTGATTTTTTTTTTTTTTTTTTATCTTGAACTATGACATTTTAGGTTAAAAGTGCATAAACTTTGTGTTAAATATCCACAATTCTTATGTTGTATTTATGTTTAGATATATATTTATTGTATATGTTATTAAATCAAGAATGATGAATTAATGTTTTTCTTTATGTTTGTAAAAAAAAAAACTTGAAACATAAATTGAAAATTAAACTCTATTTAATAATCCTTGGTTTATTATAAATGTATTATTTAATGTGGATATCCATAACCTGGAGGTTATCAAATATCATAAACCTCCCATTAAATTTCATGTTGTAACATATACCCTCTATTGAATTTTATATTGTAACATGCACCATTCCATGTCCTATAAATAGTGGTGTATGACGTCTTTATAAGACACACCAATTGAGTTCAATATTAGCTCTCTACTTTATTTTCTTATACTTTTCTCTCTTTATTTTGCTTTTATTGTTCTTGTGTTGCATATTATTCTTATTTTATTACACGTTGTCAGCACGATTCTACAACTTTCATTTACAAGAGGTAAGTTAATTTATTCTTTAATTATGTTTCGTCTTATTGATGTATGAGAATATAATATATTATGTATAATATGATTGCCCATTTTCTATAATATGATTGCCCATTTTCTATGAGATCTTATATCCGTGATTCTTTTTATTTTACCTTTGTGTCATCTATAGTATTTATCTAAATTATTATACCACTTTTGTCTAAGCAGGTTGTTGATTGTGTTTTTTGTTTTTTTTTATGAACATGTTTTAAAGCTTATTATATATTGCAATTTATTTATTTGAAGTATCACCAATATATGGATAAAATGTGCATATTTAAATTCTCATGATAATTTAATTAAAAAAAATTGGTATATTTCTATATATTAATAATATGTTTATAACTTTAATGGTCCATTGACATGTATGTTTTATATCATTATGTATTAATTTTGTTACATTTTGTATTATGTACAATGTCGTTTATTATTATTTTTATATATAAATATCATGTTTACAATACATATATATATTGAGCATGTTATTTATATTGGATATATACTTTAAAAACAAAATGTACTAATAATTACCTACATTGTTTAGAATGCATGTTTGATATGTTTATTAAATTTCTAATATAAGTACATTTCTTTGCTATGGTTTTACCTTGAGAAGTTTTACCAAATTAGAGTTTCAAGCTCTTTACATCAATAGTAATGATTATTTATCATGGTGTTTGATGCTGAAATTCATTTGGATGTCATAAATCTTGGAGAAACGATTAAAAAAGAAAATACGTCTTTTTATCAAGAAAAGGTAAAAGCCATGATTTTCTTTTGATATTATCTTTATGAGAGACTAAAGATTGAATATCTTACAGTAAAAGATCTCTATGTCCCATGGCAAAGTTTAAAATAAAGATACGGTTATAAAAAAAAAAAATAGTAATTCTTCCTAAAGCTTGTTATGATTGGATGTACTTGAGGTTGTAAGGTTTTAAATCAATAAGTGATTATAATTCCAAATTATTTAAAATAAGTTCAAAATTGTTATTATGCAGAGAGAAAATTGTTGTTGAAAATATACTAGAGAAGACATTTTCTACATGTCATGTCTCAAATATGCTCCTACACCAGCAATATCGAGAAAGAGATTTTAAAAAATATTATGAACTTATATCATGTCTTCTCGTGGCTGAGCAAAATAATGAGTTGTTAATTAAAAAAAAAAAAACCATGAGTCTCTACCAACTGGAGCAATACCATTCCTTGAAACGAATGCTGTAATTTCTAATAATCATGGTTGAGGTTAAGGTCGTGGTTGTGGTCATGGTCCATTCCGTGGTAGAGGAAGAAACAATTATTCTTTTCGTGGTAATAATCATTCAAATTTTAAGAAAACCACAAATAGTGATGATCATAGAGGAAAAACTCCTCAAAATAAGAGCTCTAAAAGTGTTGAAAATCAATTCTTTCGATGTAGTATGAAGATGTATTGGTCCCATACCTGTCGTACGTCCAAACACTTAGTTGATCTCTATCAAGCCTCATTGAAGGAGAAAAGGAAAAAAGTAGAAGCAAACTTTGCATATCAAGATGATATATTTGACCCTTCCGACATGATGCATTTGGATGTTGCTGTCTTCTTTAAGTCTTCGAAGAGACAATTGGTGCTATTCATGGAGTAGCAAATACTTCCTTTAATTGTGATAATATCCAAAACTTATATTATTTGATGTTTTAGTTCTTTTTCTATATTTGCAAGTTAATTTTGAATATTTATATTTCAAGTTTTGTCTTTAATTTTGAGATTTACTATTATAATGAAGAATCATGGACATTTCTCATATTTTGGCTGACTCAAAGATGAATAATAAAGAATTATGTTTGGCAGATAGTGTAACTACGCACATAATACTTAAAAGTAAAAAATATTTTTCTAAATTGACAATGTTTGAAGCAAATATCAATGCAATATCAGGTTTTACAAACTTGATTGAAGGTTTTGGAAAAACAAACCTTATTTTACCTAGAGGAATAAAATTCACAATTAATAATGCTTTGTTCTCTCGTAAGTCAAAAAGAATCTTATGAGTTTCAAAGATATACATCAAAATGGTTATCATGTTGAAACTAACAATAAAAATAATATAAAATATCTATCTCTATATTACATCTATCCTTTCACATGGAAAACGTATATTGGAAATACTACCTACTTTTTCTTCTGGACTATATTATACTCATAAACGAGTAATTAAAACATATGCAACCATGAATCTGAATTTCATGAATCTAGATATATTCAATGTTTAGGATGATCGATTGGGTCATCCTGGGTCAATAATAATGAGAAGGATTATTGAAAATTCTTATGGACATCCATTAAATAACCAGAAAATTCTTCAATCTAATAAATTATCATGTATTGCTTGCCCTCAAAGAAAACTGATTATTAAACCATCACCAGCTAAAGTGAGAAATGAGTCATCTACATTTTTAGAACGAATTAATGGTGACATATGTGGACTTGTTAATCCACCAAGTAGACTATTAAAATACTTCATGGTTTTAATTGACGCATCTAGTAGATGGTTACATGTGTATTTATTATCAAATAGGAACTTTGCATTTGCAAGATTACTTGTTCAAATAATCAAATTAAGAACATGGTTTTCTGATTATACAATCAAAAGCATTGGACTTGATAATGCTGGTGAGCTTACATATCCCAAACATTTAATAATTATTGCATGTCAATTGGGATTAGTATTGAATATCATGTAGCTCATGTTCATACACAAAATGGTTTAGCAGAATCATTTATCAAATGTTTACAATTAATTGTTAGACTATTACTTATGAGAACAAAATTTCCAATATCTGTATGGGGTCATGCTATTTTGCATTGTAATGCCCCAAATGTGTGGGTAATTTAAATTCAGTATTTTGTAAGATTTGAGAATATTTTGAATTTTAGAAGTTAAATTGAATTGAATTACTGTAAAAGGATAATTCAATTTTATTATTTGTTTAGAAGAAAATTTTGAAATTTATATTTATTTAAAGGAAAATTTGCGAATGTCACATTATCTCAATTTTGTTATAGTTCGAAGAAATTGAAATTAAAATTTGGAGAAGATATTTGGAATCAAATTGAATCCATTAATTAAGATAATTGGTTTAAATTACTTTTCCAAAAAGATTTAGATTTTTTTTTATCCAAAAAGGGATTTGAAATTTGAAGAGGAAAAAAGAAAGGGATTAAATATGTATATATTTATATATATATGTTGGATTTGGAATTAAAATATATATATTCTTTTTTAGTTTGAGTTAAAAAATTAAATAAATAAGTAAAAGAGATTGATTAAAAGAACCTTTCTTCAAGATTTGTTTCTCAAGCAACCATCCACATAAGCCCCACCTTCATCTTCAACCTCACGCACGCAGTCCTCCTCGAGACAATTTCTTCAACCAGTCACCAATGCTCATCGTTAACTCCTTTCAGCCACTCTTCGCCACCAACTATTGATTCCATCTCCCTCTCTTCTTTGTGTGAAGCTCCGACCATCAACATACCGTGAGTATATTTCATGAAAACATGATGGAGCAAGGAATCACTCACCATAATCGGCAAGGAGGACAGTGGGCAATAGACACTTCTCAGTTCAGACAGTGAATAAAATGGGGAAAGAAATTATGTTCAATAGCAAATAAATATTAATGGAGAGGGCATTAAATGAAGTTAGTTGAAGTAAATATTACTATTGAAACAAAGGCGAAGGGCATTAACTACAAGCAACAGCAAACTTAAGAAAAAAAACAAATTCATCAAACCAGCAGAACACAGAAAGAAGCCAAAATCTCATGTCAATATGCAAGATCTCAAAGGACGATCGATTCATAATATGTAACGAAGAAATAAAGCCTGAAAACCAATCCTTATCCAAAACATTTTATATAATATGTAAAAAAATGATGGCATGAGAATAAGCATCATTGGCCAATGTTAGGGTTTCGAAAACATACCTCAATTACGGTTGACCTCCCCCCATCAAGTCTCGATTCGAACACCATGGACCCCTACCAAGCATTCACCTCATTTTTTCGGAGGTCGAACATACATCGACCCCAGAAACCCAACACACAGAACGAACGAGATGTGAAATCAAATGCATGACGAGCACGAGGAAAGCGATAAGGGTCTGTCGTGGGTATTCGAGAAAGAAGCGGTGAGGGAAGTGAGAGGCTGGGGTGGAGTTTCAGATCGCTCGAAAGAAACGAAGCTTTAGGGTTTCAAATTGAGTGCACCGAAAAGGAAAACTTAAGGAAAAAGGGGGAGAGAGTGACAATCGAATTTCAAAAGAGGAAGAGCATGCGGGGGGGAAGAGAGTGACAAGAGTGACGATCGGGTATGAGAAGGGAGGAGACATAAGAAGTGAGGGGAGGGGGTGGAGAAGCCGAGAGAGTTGTTAAATGAGAGTTACTGTATGCACATATTGAAGGAATTGAAAAGGGGAGATGATATATCAGTTGGTCAAACGGTGATATAGGGGTTATATCATCTCCTCACATAGAATATTGAGCTCCCAAACAGGCTCTAATAGTTACATTGTATCTCATAAGACTGGTGAGAGAATTTTGAGGTTAATCAAATTCAAAAACATACTAACATGAATAGTATGTTTGTTATTTTCATGACGAAATTTCGTATTTACAAAATCTTTAGAAATTTCATGAAATTTCAATTATATCAATGGCTACCACATTTAATACTAAGCCATCTTTTAAATTAGGAAAATTTTAATGGGTGGCAATTTAAGAACAGGGTTTAGCAAGTATGTCTTCAACTTTTGAAATTTTGCAAATATGGCAATATTTTAATTATGATATTTCACGTTTCTTTATTCCAAAAGTACCCCTATTATTTTCTTTTCTCAAACAACTCCTAAAAACCTGCAAGCCGAGACCACCCACACCGAAATATACCATTGAAGCAAGACCTTCGACGGCGAATATCCACTACCGTTCATATCCTCTAAACCGAGACTCAACTGGACGACAACAAATTCAATCTCTCTTTCTCTCTCTCATGGCTACAGATTCAAGTTTCATTGTCTAGATGTGTGTTCTTATGTGTGCAACAACCCCTCCCTCTTTTTTAATTTAAAGTGATATATAAAGCCCTAATTAAATGGAGACTCATTTAATTACAAAACTTCCCCAACCCTTTATTTACTTTACTTAAATACCTTAAATCTTAAACACTTAAGGGTCTCTTTAGAAGAAAATTTGAAAACAAGGAATTCAATGAAAACATATTTGTATTTCATATTTTCAGATATGTGTTTGTTAGAAGATCTAGAAATTAAATTATAATTTAAACAATTGTTTAAAATGTGTTTGATACTATATATATTTATTAATCACAAAACTAGTTTTTGTTATCCACGAATATTTAACTGACAATAAACTATTATTCATTCATTTTTAATATGATTTATGTTAAAAAATTGTATGATTATTATTCTATAATATTATAAATTTATAATATATTACATAATACATATTATATTTTTTAAAACATCGATTGAGTTTATAACCTGACATATTATATTTCTAAATATTTTTATCTTTATTTAATATAATTCCGCATTTTAAAGTTTAAAATTCAAAATCTAGATACAATGAAAGCAAAAAATGTTGTTTTCAAAATTTACATTGTTTGGATCACAGAATCTGAAAACAGTTTTCAAAAATAGAATTTGAGTTGTCTATCAAACACATATTTGTATAACTTAGTGAATCTAAAAAAAAAAAAAAAAAAAAAATAGGAATTCTCTACCAAACAAGCCCTAAACAACTTGTAATTTTCAATGGTATATTAGTAAGCTTATTTATTTAATATCAAAGTCTAGAAGCACATTATTCACATAATTAATATACCTAAAAGGTAGTATATCAGTTATGAAGGTATCAAATATTGTTGGAAGCATGGGATCAAATTCTTTGATTTCCTAAACGAATTAAAATACTAATAATCAACAAAAATGTTAAGTAACATACCTTTATCGATCCACAATTGCAGGAAATCTTCTTCTCGAACCGGTAGTCTTCTCCTTGAAGTCTTCTTTCTCCACGAGATCTTTCCTGCTATGACTCTGGCAAGGATCCGATTTGTGAGAACCACTCTTGAAAGATGAGAGAGAACAAGGAAGATGAATTTTTAGATAACATTTCTCTAAAAATTGGGAGAGAATTCTCTACATAATGACCGTAGAGATTATGTTGTAGAGAGTAAAAGTATAGAAATGTGTTCCATGAGGTCTCCCGTGGGCCCTATTTATAGATCTCTACCCACTCTTAATCCTATTAAGAGAATCCCTCTGTAGATATTTTAAATTAAATATTCGATAATATCTAATTAAAAAATATCTTTCCATTTAATATCTTATATTAAAAAGTTTAAAATATTTAAATTATATTTAAATATTTATCTTCTGTTGGTTCTATTTAATTTGAAGTTCATTAATTTAATTGAACCATAATCAAATAAATTAATTCTCCAATTATCTATTTAATTTGAATCTATTCAAATTAAATAATTTATTTATTTATATGAATCTCATAAAAACAAATAATTAATTATTTGAATCATATTCAAATAAATTAAGTTTTCATGTTATAAAGTTATAATTTGAATCTTATCCAAATAAACTTTTAATAAAATATGTATTTAATTGTATTCAATACAATTAATATTTTCTCTCATAAATTTGAACACTTTAAATTTTTCTTTCAACGTATTTGATCTTTGTTGGTCTTTGGTGAGTTATCAAGGGGACCTTATGGATCTATAGATTATAAGCTCCAATGATCCAAGATTAATTAATTGGACTCTTTAATTTAATTAACTTTCATTCATTAACTACAGAGAAAATCACAATAGATCCATAGTTGAACTTTTATGCACTATAGGAAAAGTTGTCTATGGATATAATCAATATAACAAGTTGGTTCTTCACGAGTTGTTCATAATTATAGTTGGGTTAAATGTCCATTTTACCGCTATAATTACTCAGACCACTCTTACTTGTGCAAATCAAAGGAATGACCTCACAGACAAAAAAAATCATAAATCACTTAGGATTAAGATCGAGTCGCACATGATCATCCTATAAAATATTGATATCATCAATTAATGGATTTACCAAGAGAGATAAAATATTTTGCAGCCCGGTCTTATACAAACTCTTTAGATATGATACCTTGCTTACATATCTCCACAAGAATGGTCTCTTACCAAGTGGACTGTATCCATAATATCACTAGGATAAAGCACCCAATCTTATCCACATACTATAGACCTTTAGGTTATTTTTTGAACACGATCCACCTTGTATGTCAACTACATGTTGTTCAAGACAACATATAATAACCTTGGATTTTTTCGGTTAATGGTATTTAATATTGCATAATTAATAATTAAATTAATCAACTAATAAATTACGAGGCTATATGGTATAAATCCTAACAATCTCCCACTTGCATTAAAGCCGGTGAGACATAGCCGGTGAAACATGTATCCTATGGTATACTCTATACTCAACATATTCTCCCACTTGCCCAAGCGAAGATGAGACATGTCTCATAATCCTAGACATTCTAGGTAACTCTCATACACTTTAAACTAGAGAACCCTTTTATATAAATCAAACCATATGTCATTCAAAGTTATCTTGGTCACTACCATGATATTTTTTCTCAATATGTCTTACTCTAGGCATTGGTGTTTACTAATATTCTTAGTCATAGTTTTTGCACCACTATTATCTCACAAAAATGTGATAGACTAACTCAAAAATGAAACACATTCAAATCTTTAAGGATATTTTATGACTACACAAAGTTTTGTTTCACAAGAAAAAACAATCGTCTTATGTACCAATCTCCACCACATAAGATAAAATTTATCTTACCATAGATTTCTTTAAATCTTTTTTTAAGACCTAGTGTATCTTGTGAAAGATCAAATCTTAACACCATATACAAAATTTCTTATTATCTATAGATATTTTGAGAAAAAATTTAATTTTGTACTCAATGGTCACACCATTAATATAATAGATATAACAAACCAATTGTTGTCAGGTCTCATGTATGCATTAATTGTCTTCTACCAAAGGAAAGATAATTAATAATTTATCCTCGACACTTGAAGTGTCTTAGTATATTTTTCCTTAGACTTAACTTCACATCAAAATGATCCATTATCATTCTTTCGAAGTTGTGCATCGAATATTTGACAAATATTTTACAAGTGTAAGATGTTTGAGATTCATTTAATATTATGTTCCTAATTAGTTAGATAGTCAAATTTTTATGTTATATTACATCATTCACAATGAGTAATCTGTCATAAACATAAAACATGAGAAATATCTACTTGTCAACTAATGATTCTCTTATCTATACAAGATCACTAATATCTGTTCAAAGTCATAGGTTATGATAATTCTTATCAAACCTTATATTCAAATATCTCTAATTTTCTAATTCATTTCTCAAATGAATGCATACAATTATGCAAACTTTTTGTATTTGATCTTTGAAAGTTGAACTCCTTTGTTTATCTGTGTAGATGCATTCTTTAAATTCTTTTCATAAAAGAATCTAAACATTCATTTTTACATATCTCATATGCAACAATGAACAATGCATAAAGATCCACTATGGCAACGAGTGAGAACATTGACCCACGGTCTAATTTCTCTCAACAGGGTTCACCCTTTGCTGCGAGTCTTATTTTGAAGATCTCATCTTATTACCTATACATGAATGTCTCTTTTATAGATCTATTCATATCCTGTGGGTTTTACCCCATCAAGAAAGTCTACAAATACATAATGAGATGAAGTACAATTTTATCTCGAGGTCATGACTTTGACCTAGCAATCATTGTCAGCATCCTTCAACATGACTTTGGGGACGATAAGCTTTTAATTTGTCAACCAATATGATAGCTTTGACTTCCATTAAGTAATTGTAAAGGTTGAGTTATCTCATAACTCTCCCACTACGATAAAAGCTCATCTTGTTTGACTAGGATACATTTGACATTTAAATGTGATTAAATGGTTAACACTTATTTACTATTTAATGGATTTACTTGGAACCAAAAAATCAACACTATCCAACCTTAATAAAGGTTTGTAGTCTACTATTTAACATTCTTTATAGAATTAATATTTGTTACCGTGGGGTATACAAATTATCTTATTTATGATTGCATAAAATACCATTCTTTTTTAGGATAACCTACTCTTAGATCTTTGAACACATCTATTTCTTTTGGGTTTGTTTCAGCATATGCATCTTAACATACCCAAATCCTAAGATGTTGTAAACTAGTTTTACTACACTTCTATAATCCAAAATTGTTTCCTAGACAGTTTTGGAGGGAATAATATTCACAATGCAATTTCTATTGGATGTCCTCACCAGAGTATGACAATAATATGTAACTTATTAATGATGTGACCATGTCAAACAAAAGTATTCATCATTAATGTGACCAAGTCTAACACAGACATCTGTCTCCTCAATTTCACCCAAATTGTATCTAATGCTTAAGGTTGAGATACAATCTTGTTTCCTATTAATTAGGCATACTACTGAAATTTCTGTACTTTTATGATATAATCATAATATGCCTTGATAGACTTGCTTGATTGATTTGAACTTTAGTCTAACTTCTTTGAACTCTTCAAGAAAAGACTTTAGCTGCATTAGATAAAGATTCTCAGACACTAAATATTTATCGATAAGATTAATGACATATTTACGGTGTTTGTATGGTGTTTACATTCACTAGACCACCTGGGTTAAAATGTGTAAGCCAAACATGTTCTTTGGTCTTTGTAGCCTTATCCAATAAGATCTTATGACAATCTTGCATGAAAGGCAAGATCTTCAAACAGGTAAAGTAATTTAACTCTAACTCTTAGAGAATTACTTGTACTAGTCATCTTATTAAAATTGATGATAATCAACTTTAATTGGCAAAGACAAGTATTTTTAGAAGAAAATAATATGTATTTCTATTCTGGATTTAATAATCCTGAATGTCTCAGTATACTATTTGTATGTGTTAAACATTCTAGTATTTGTATGTGTTAAAACATTTTAACACATATTGATTGTACTTATTTAAGGATGAAAATATTTTCAAACAATTTTTTAAAATGCTCTTTATTACATTAAACATTCATACCCTATGAATAGTAACAAAATTTGAGAGATCAAATCTCTTATGATGATAGAACCATCGTATTTAGCATCAGTAACAATTATGACATCTTGTGTCTCCTACTACAAAAATCGCGATAGGCTTTTTGGTGCCAACTATAGAATCCATGCTATATCTTTAAGTATTTTCCAAAAATTACAATTTGTTTTGTCACACCCTATCCCAGATTACCTTATCTGAACCTAGAATGGGTTGTGACGACCGTAAACCCTGCATGCAGTGTTACTATCAAAATCTTCTTGAACTTGGAACAAAACTTGAATTAAGTATCTTGTTTACATGTACATGTCGCAACAAATTGATGAGTTGGTGGTAGCTTCTTATTATCCAATTCCTGTTGAAACTTATGAGCAACTTGGTTTAATAGAAACATTTCATATCATCTTTAGTGGTTTATAAATAAGCAAATGTTTCATCTCATAATAATTTTGAACGGGAGATCATCCGACCATATAAATTTAAAATTTGAGAAAAACAATGTTCATAAATAATATCTCGAATTGGTAAATCATTTCAAATCAGTAACATTTCAAACTCAAGATCGTCAAACAAGAAATTCATAAAAAAAATTCAGGAAAACAGTTGTGAACAGTGATGTAAGTTGAATAAGTCCATCACCAAACCTGTAACCAAACCTTTTTCGTGTAAAGTAATTTCGATACACGCAACATAAATATCACTCGTCAGATCTGCTCCCAAAGGGCTAAGCACTCCAACCCACGACTCAAAGCCTATATGTGTGCTCCCAAAAACCAATATCATATACCTCTCTCGCAAATTTCAGCATTTGGATTTCAGTATACTCTGGCCTCTCTCAGCCCTAGAGATCATCTGAAAACCCGGGCAGATAGCTACAAAAACAACTTAATGTAGTATATGGACAAAGTCACTACGGGTACACAGATCCAGTGTTTTGAAGACTTTTCATAAATCATCACAAATATTCCCTTTCCACAAACATTTATGAATAGCATTTACTAAATCATTTTACCAAATCCATACCTAAACATGGTTTACATAATATAGACCACATTACGCATAAATTCTTAGAACAAATCCAGGAGGTTGGAAATACCATATATACATATACTCATAAAAACCATAATCGAAAATCATGATCAAACACATGGTCATTTCAATTCGAAAACAAATCAAGCTCGTAATTATCGTATACAAAATTGTAAAAGAATTTATTCTCAAGAACAGTCACTCACACTTAAATTAGTCTCATGATAGTTTTCTAAATCATTTACAAATTTTCACAAAACTCCATGATATCAAACTAATAAAAATATTTAGTAAAATAACCACTCAGAACGTGAATTATTCGAGTTATAAATGACTCCAACTTTCGTTTCTCCTGAAAAAAAAAAAATTAATCAATTATATCACCACTGTTTCCCATTCCAATCACCTTACTCCAATCAACTTAGTTTTCTCTATAACCTCTATTTTAGGACACTTGAGACCCAATCGAAGCAAGGAACTAACTTAAGACATTGAGGATGAGAAGGATTTTGAATTTCGATCTTAGAGCGAGATTAATCAAGTGAAGAAATGAAAATTCAGTAACTAAAAGCATGAAAAACAACAGCAAAATTATGAAAAAACAGCAGCAAAATCGACTCATAGCAGATCTTGAACCAGTTTCATCATTTCCTCAAATTTTGAACAAAGTACAGCCTACCCAAATTCGATTCCTTTAATTTAAAAGTGTAGAGTCAAAGTTTAACTCACCAAGTATGGGTCCCAAGTTTAAACTTCTCCAAATTAGTCAATTTCCTACTTGAAAAATCAAAATTCTGTTGTGTCTTCATCGTTTTCTGCAAGCTTAATGTTGTTCATGTTTTTGTTGCAATTTGAATTACTTTCAGCCTATCAATGCCATTTTCTTCAATTTAAAGTAGTAATCAATGAAATTCTCAAACAACCCTTACCTCTTCAAAATAGCCAAGTTCCTTCTTCGAAAACAAACTTTCCAGCTGCCATCTTCTAGTTCGTCAAGCTATTCTATTTTTATTTCCTACTTCTTCTTCTTCTTCTCCCTCTCTTCCCTTTCCATTTTCCCCTTTAAAATTTCCTACCACAGCTGCTCCTCTCTCAGCTATTGTCATTCTTTGCCTATCTTTCTTTTTTTAACAAAAGGTATCGTCCTGTCCCGCAACACTAGTAATTTTTATGGTCACTATATTCATAATGACATACTTAGGAAGTTCTATTTCATATCTTACTGTTCATTGTATCCTTGAACCAGCCCAAGAGAAGTTATAATTTCCACTTCATATCCTTTGGGCATCCTGATATATCAATCAACATTCTTACTTGTCCATTTACACCACTACACTAATAAACTTCTTCATTCCAATGATTATGTCAACTCAATCAACTTCTACTTTATAATTTTCTGACATTCTTTAAAGTCCAACAGCATTTCCATCGCAAATTCACCATATAAGCAAGTATCTTCACATACTGTTATTATTCATCATTCTCACTTCTTAGATGTTCTTTTTCAACACTTGATTTTTAGTTTTATCATTAATTTTCTTTCCCTATTTTCATCTGACTATTATCATTCTCTTGTATGTTTCATTTTTCCAAACATATCCCTTCACCAATTGGTTTTGTCTACTAGTAGCTCATTGAGTTTCATTTTCTTGTATCCAAGAATATCTGCCACCTAGGAATCATAATACACATCCATTTACCACTCATGTCTTCCCGAATCTTACTGCTTTGGTACCAAACTGTCATACCCTATCCCAGATTACCTACCTGAACCTAACATGGGTTGTGACAACAATAGACCCTGCATGCAGTGGAGCCTACCGTCGAAATCTTCTTCAACTTGAAACTAAACTTGAATTTAGTATCTTGTTTACCTATATGTTGTAACAAACTGATGAATCGGGTAGCAACTTCTTATTGTCTAATTTCTGTGTAAACTCAAGAGCAACCTGGTGGAGGAAAATAAATAAATAAAAAGAGCTAAAAGCCCAGTGAGTGGTCGATCGTAAGAAAATAGGTTTAACAGAAACATTTCATATCATTAGTAGTAGTTTATACATAAGCAAATGTTTCATATCATAATAATTTTGAACACGAGGTCATCCAACCATATAATTCTAAAATTTGAGAAAAGTTTATAAATAATATCTTGAGCTGGTAAATCATTTCAAATAAGTAGCATTTCAAACTCAAGATCGTCAAACCAAAAGTTCATAAAAAATTCAGGAAACAATTGTTTAACCGTGATGTAAGTTGATTAAGTCCATCACCAAACCTGTACCCAAACTTTGCTAGTGTAGAGTAATCTCAAAATGTAGCATAAATATCACTTGCTATACGTGTACGCAGAGCTGTCTCCAAAGGGATAAGCACAACCCAAAGCCTATATGTGTGTTACGATGGGTCCCAAAAACCTATATCGTATACCTCCCTCCCGCATGTTTCAACATTCGGATTCTAGTATACTCTGGCCTCTCTCAACCCAAAAACTGAGTGGATAGCTATAGAAACACATTGATGTAGTAAATGGGCAATGTCACCCAGGGTACACAGATCCAGTGTGTTGAAGACAACTTTTCACAGCTCATCACAAATCTTCCCTTTTCACAAGCATCTATAAACAGCATTTACTGAATCATTTCACCAAATCCGTAGCTAAACATGGTTTACATACTTCAGTTATTTTAAAAAATTAGCTCATGCCCGAACCACATTTCGCATAAATTCTTAGAATAAATTCAGGATGTTGGAAACACCATATATACATATAAAAACCATAATAGAAAATCATGATCAAACACATGGTCATTTCAATCCTAAAACAGATCAAACTCGTAATCATCGTATATAAAATAGTAAAATAATTTATTTTAAAAAATAGTCACTCACACTTAAATTACTCTAATAATAGTTTTCTAAATCATTAAGAAATTTTCACAAAACTCCATAATATTGAACTAATAAAAATATTTAGTAAAATAATCATTCACGGTTTAGGAGTGTGAATTATTCGAGTTATAGACGGTTTCAACTTTTGTTTGTCTTGAAAAAAAAAATTAATCAACTATATTAACACCATTTCCCATTCCAATCACCTTACTCCAATCAACTTAATTTCTCCATAACCCCATAATCTAAGACATTTGAGAACCAACCCGAGCAAGGAACCACACTAAGACATTGATGAGTTTTTATATGATTGTAATGAAAAAAAATTAATATCGAATCCTCATTTAACTTTCTAGATGTGAATCTTTATTCTCTACAAAGAATCAAGTAAATCAAATTTACTTTCATTCGTAGTTTTCTTTCCATTGAGGTATTTTCAAAATTCCTCGTTGTGTGACTCCCCAAACTAATATGTAAACAGTTTCCTTACCACTCTAGTCACTATTTATTTTCTTGGAACATAATTCTTAATCACGAGGTTATTTAGATAATTATCTAAATAAAGTTTATATTGACTTCAACATCTCATATGTTGTTGTCTTGATCTTTATCTTCCAAGTTAGACACCTAATATATAAATTAGAAGATAAATATAAGCTATCCCTTCAATTGGGATTCATCAATCACATGATTCAGGAATAGTTCATGAATTGGCAACATGATTTTTTAGAACATTTCTCAATTAAAGACAAATTCACAAATTACACTACCACAATATAGTGTTAATGGTACTTTTCCAAGTAACATTCTTTTTTTCAAGTTTTGACTTATATCAATAATTCAAAATTAAAAATCATGAGAGAAAATGGCACAACATTGAAATATATAAAATAAATTAGTTAGCATGCAATAAAATATCCATTTAAATTTAGCATTAAATTTTATGAATCCTATAAATATTATCTAATGCAATGATCTCCAATAATTTAGAACAAGTGTCATCGAATGGTAGATCAAGTGCTCCTTCACTAGATTGAAACATTCTCAATCAAACATTACACAAGAATCGCTCTTATTCCTATAATGTTTAGTTACCATTATTTGATCAGAATACCATTAATAACTTTATGTGTTCTTGTAAGTGTAACCCATCATTTTAGATCTTATACTTTGGCCCCAACAAGTCTGCCGAAGGGAAAGTCAATATTGAAAACAGAAAACTATAGTCCTATATATTACTGGAGTTTACTTTGATATTGACCCATGCAAACATCTTTCGAAGGGAGTCGGAAGCAAAGCTGCCACGAGTCTCATGGTGTAAATCAATGATGGAGACTGCATGATATGTCAACACATGTCATTCTCCGACTTACTATAAATATTTTCTCTAATTCACCTTGATTTTGACCCATGCAAACACCTTTCAAAGGCGGATGGAAGCAAAGCCGCCACGAGGCCAAGCATGAGTCTCACAGTGTGAATCTTTCCAGAGATCATAAGAGAGACGACATATCATGTACATCTATTCTCCCACTAAGTATTTTGAAAAAGGGCTTCATTACTTGGACAAACTTAAGCTACATCATTTATCCAAGTTTTAATTTTGTTTATCCAAACATAACTCTTATGTTTGGATAGTTGACATAATGTAAAATATCCAAATTTATTAAACTCTTTAATAAACTAATTACATTATGTTATACTAAAAGTTCGACTAATTCAATTATCAGGTCAATTTCCAAGAAGGGGTATTCCGTTACTATCAACTTGAATATCCCAATCGTAGACAAAAACTTCCTTATATATAATTTCCTTCTAGGTAACCTTTTATTATTTAAATATTTTAATCTACCCATTTCAAACTATTTAAAACTAAACTAAAAGATCTATTTTAATGTAATCTTATTAGACAAGCATGCAATTTATTTTATTCTAATCTCATTAGTATTTTAATAAAGATAAATCAAAGTTTTAAACTATTTAAAATTCAAATATAATTTTATCTTTATCCAAGTAATATCCAGATCTCATTAGGCAAGCATGCAATACTTCTAATCTCATTAGAAAAATATAAAGATAAAGTAAAATTAATTTTATCTTTAAGTAACCAAAATCTTAATCTTATTAGGTAAGCATGCAATATTTCTAATCAATTTATAAAGATAATGCTAAAATTTTAAACTATTTAAAATTTAATTCAATGATCTTTATCTAAACATATAATCTTACTTAATTCTTCATTTTAATTATCTTATACAACAATTATATGTTAATTACACATTTAATTATGAAATTAAATGAAATTGAAAAAATGGAAAATATTTAAATTTGATTTAAATATCAATTACATGAATAGAGATTCATGATTGAGGAATTGATATTTTATTAATTTCATATTTGATATTAATTTAATTTAATTATTTAAAATTAATTTTATTTGAAAATTAATTATTGAATTAATTTTTTTATAATATTAACGAAATTTTATATTAATTATTGAATTAATAATGAATTTAAAGTTAATTTTGAAAATTAAGTTCAAAATTAAAAAGAGAATTGAATCGGAAACTATTGAAATTCAAATTTTAAAATTCTGAAAAACCCTTTAGTGGGTTTATCCAACTTTTAACACAATTCTCACTCGCATTGCACCCAATTTCTCAAGGAGTTGGTGTCATCTTGTAATGCAATTTGATTGCATGAGAAAATGGAACAAAACTCAATCGTCTGTGCTGAGATTTTGGGCATGCAAGCTGATTTTTTCCTAGTTTTCTTGATCAAAGAAGAGTTTTTCAAGCTTGAAGAAAAACTAGCTTTTCTCCTAAAATTATCCTCAATTACAAACTCATTTTGAGTCCCACAATTCAATCTAAGATCCAAGAGTAGTAGGGAAGATCAAGTGGTGGTCTATAACGAATTTCTAGGGAGAATCAAGCTCGAACTTGAAGAATTTTGAAGTCTTCAAAGGTAATTTCTGAAACCCTCTTTTTATCTTATGAGCATGTTGTCTTAGTTGCTAAAATTGATGAATTAGAATGCTTAACTATCTTGATTTCATCTGCTAATTGCTTGCTAATTCCAACATCAGCTTACCTTCATTCACGGTACTCCATCAGGGAAGAAGAAGAAGTTTGAACAGGCCAATGCGAACTACCAATGATCACAGCGAACGTCATGGAGATTACGACCAGCTCAAGCATAGAGGTAGCAATTGAATCGCGATAATGAGAAACCATTGTGTGGCAGTTGCAATCATCATCACTAGGGTAAATATCTTGTAGGTTACCACCAGTTGAGGATAATGGAGGAAGATATCCCAAAGACAGCTTTCAAATCGAGATATGGGTCTTATGAATTCATGGTAATGTCATTTGGCCTAATGAATGCACTAATAGAGTCTTCATGGAATTAATGAATCGAGTGTTGAAGAAGTTCCAAGAGAATTCCATAATCGTTTTCATTGATGATATACTAGTCTACTCCAAATCAGATGAGGAGCAGAAAAACATCTCAGGGCAGTTTTAACGAATCTAAGGGTGAACAAGTTGTATGTCAAGTTCTTGAAATGTGAATTTTGGCTTAAATAGGTTTTGTTCTTGGGGAACATGGTATCTAAGGATGGAGTACTAGTAGACTTAACGAAAGTAGAAGCAGTGACTAAATGGTCTCACTCGAACACTGAATGAAGGTATGCAGTTTCTTTGGTTTGGTAGGTTATTACAGACGATTCACACATGATTTCTTCAAAATAGAAATGCATCTATCCCAATTGACTCGGAAGGGTAATTCATTCACCTAGAATGGTGCTTGTGAGACAACTTTTTGGGAACTCAAATAGAGGTTAGTTTCGGCTCGACAAGAATAGGTGGTTTTGTAGTCTACAGTGATGCTTATAAGAAAGGTTTGGGTTGTGTGTTAATGCAACATGGCAAAGTAATAGCTTATGCTTCTCGACATCTGAACGATTATGAATGAAATTACTCGACCCATAATTTGAAGCTAGCAGTAGTAGTTTTTGCTATGATGATTTCGAGACATTATCTATATGCCAAGAAGATCCAAATCTACACTAACCATAAGAGCTTGAAGTATCTCTTCACTCAAAAGAAACTAAACATGAATAACGAAGATGGCTTGAGTTAGTGAAGGATTACAATGTAGAGATTTTATACCACATGGGTAAGAAAAATGTGGTTGCAGATGCCCTTAATAGGAAGATAGCCCCTACTTTGACCTTGATTACAAACCAAGTCTGCATACAGATTAACATATAGCAGGTAGGAATAATAGTGCTAGTGAGAGAAATTGCCTCATAGTTAGCCCAAATGACAGTACAACCAACGTTGAGACAATGCATTATAGAATCCCAAAAGAAGGATCTCAACTTCAGTAACCTTTTCTACCAAGTAAAGGCAGGTCAGGGGGATGAATTCTCCCTATCCACATATGACGACCTTCTCTTTCGAGGGCGGTAGTGCATATCTGAGAATAAGCTCAAGAACGAGGTTTTGTCTGAGGCTTATAGCTCACATTTGTTATTGTACCCAAGTAGCACAAAGATGTACCAAGACCTGAAGTAGTACTATTGGTGGTGAGGTATGAAGAAGGATATAGGAGATTATGTTGGTACATGTTTGGTCCATCATCAAGTCAAAGCTCTGAGATAGAGACCAATAGGATTATTACAACCTTTAGATGTTCCTCAGTGGAAATGGGAAGAAATGGCTATGGACTTTATCGTAGGTTTGCCCAGAACAATCTATGGCTTTTTAGTGATCTAGGTGATTATTGACAGATTCACTAAGTCCACACACTTCCTTCTAGGAAGGTCTACTTATTTCATAAAGAAGTGGGCTAAATCATACATGGAGGAAATAGTTAGACTTCATGGGGTTCCTGTTAAAATTTTTTCGATCGTGACCCTCGTTTTACATCTAACTTTTGGAGCATTTTCGAGAGTGGTTTTGCATACCTGAGAATAAGCTCAAGAATGAGGTTTTGTCTGAGGCTCATAGCTCTCATTTTTTGTTGTACCTAAGCAGCACAAAGATGTACCAAGACTTGAAACAATACTATTGGTAACGAGGTATGAAGAGGAATATAGAAGATTATGTTGGTAAATGTTTGGTTTTCAGAAAGTCAAAGCTTTGTGACAAAGATCAATAGGATTATTACAACTTTTAGATGTTCCTCAGAGGAAATGGGTAGAAATGGCTATGGACTTTATCGTAGGTTTTCCCAGAATAGTCTGCGGCTTTTTAGTGTGATCTAGGTGACTATTGACAGATTCACTCAGTCCACACACTTCCTTCTAGGAAAGTCTACTTATTTAGTAAAGAACTGGGCTCAATCGTACATGGAGGAAATAGTTAGACTTCATGGGATTCCTATTAAGATTGTTTTGATCGTGGCCCCTGTTTTACATCTAACTTTCGGAGCAGTTTCTAGAGAGCTTTAGGCACTCAGTTGAATTTTAGCATTACATTGCATCCCCGAACTAATGGTCAAACAGAGAGGTTGAATCAAACATTAGAAGACATGTTGCGAGCCTATGCACTAGACCTTGCAGGTAGTTGGAACAACCACTTTCATCTAATGGAATTTGCTTATATCAATAGTTACTAGGCAACCATTGACGTGGTCCTGTTTGAGGCCCTTTATGGAAAGAGATATAGGTCTCCTATATACTAGGATGAAATAGGAAAATGTAAGTTGTTAGGGCCCGAGCTGATCCAAATCACTAATGAGGTAGTCCAGAAGATTAGGAAAAGTATGAAAATAGCTCAAAGTAGGCAGAAGAGCTACGCAAATACAAGGCGAAGGAACTTAGAATTTACAAGTGGTGACTTTGTGTTCTTAAAATTTGCACCATGAAAAATGTTCTAAGGTTTGGCAAGAAAAGAAAACTAAGTCCCAAGTTTATTGGCCCATTCAATATTTTAGAGAAAATTAGTCTTATAGCTTATTGTTTGGCCTTGCCACCATCTTTCTCGTCAGTTCATGTCAGAACCATGTATCTGTGTTGCGTTAATACATGTCAGATCCATCTCATGTGATTATCTTTGAACCCTTGGATTTGAATGAGAACTTAACTTATGGGAGAAGCCAGTTCATGTTATTACCAGAGAGTAAAAGACTCTTTGAAACCGTGAAATAACCCTTGTAAAAGTGCATTGGCAGAACCGTCAAACACAAGAAGAAACATGGGAAAGAGAAGAGAAGATGAAAACCAAACACCCAGAGCTTTTCGAGAGTTAGCAACTTTTGATGAAAATAGTTCTTAAAGGAGGGAACATTGTGACGTCCCAATGTATGTGACTGTATAACTTGACCCGGTGTGGGGTTACTAATATCTCTAAAAAATACCTACTTATCTCCACCTATATCATGTTAGTTCTTAGGAATTTAATGCTCCGTTGAATGTTTTGAGAAGAAAATGAGCAAAGGCAAAAATTAGGATGTTCCAGGTATAATTTGGATTGAAACGAGCACCTAATAGTAATCGAGAAGCAAAATTATGATTTTGCTCTTGAGGTTGGAGTAATGACGCTATGCACTACACTCGAAGGCAATAAGCATCAAAATCGTGCAGCATCGCGGCACTCCATAGATTGGTGAAAGATGAAGGTTGATGCACACATGTTTATTGAAACGCAGTAGTGCCCTGCAATACGTTACAACAAAGGTCATGAGTGCCACGGTGCTCTTTCTAAGCAGCATGGTGTTTGGGCTTCTTTTATGTATATTAGCTGCGTTTTTAGAGAAAAAAAGATGGAGAATATCAGAGAAAACCAACCCTCAACTCGTATTTTCTTTCTTTTTCATATTTTAGCTTAAGTTTTTCATATTTTTGCATTGTAACCATGGATTGGAAGCTTTTCCCACTCCTTTCTTTGTCTATCAAGATGTTTAGGTAAGTGTTTTTTTTTTTTTTTTTTTTTTTTTTTTTTTTTTATAGTTTTTTAGAGCAAATCCTAAGTAAATTTCTTGACAATTTTGTGTATTAAACTGAATGTATATTGGTTTATGCCTTCTTTGAATCTTGTTTCATTTAGATATATGTTTGTTGATTGATATTAAAAAGTGCATGTTTTTACCATCTATTTTAGTTTTTTTTAAAGTAAAAAGACACTTTTTTTCTGATATTTTGATCTTGAGATACCCTAAATTAGTTAAAATGAACTTTGAAGGGACTTAATGAGCATAAAATATGTTATTTTCTAATTTGATGCTAATCTGGAGAATTTTGGCAAGTTTTTTGCTGTTTCTGCAAATTTTCTAACCGCTGCGCCCGTGGCAGTAAAGTGATGTGGCTGCATCAAAAAGCCTAATTTTCTAAATTCACGCTCAATCGATTATGGTTGCTATTTTCTCGACCAAAGTTGTTATTCAACCCTTAAAATAATGAGTAAACATCCATACCATGATTTTAGTTCATTCGTCAACCAATTTGAGCCTATATGAAGGATGAGAAGCCTCCTCCTTCATCAACTAAATCTCCATCACTGAACTCATCACCATTTACCACAATTTCTGCCATATTCCAGCCCTTTGGGTTTCTTCTTAGTGTTTCAAGTTAGTTGTCTCAAGAACGGAAGTTCTTGTGAGGTGTAACGACTCTAAGATATCTCATCCTACAGAAGTGCGTGTTGAGGTACGATTTCACCTTGAAAAAGAGGAAATCATCCTAGGAAAAGACTTGAAGCTTGAGAATTTATCCCAAGTTATTTGAGTTGTATTTTTCTAGAATTTATTGTTAATTTATTTCTTGTAATTTTCTCTTTTCTTTATTTACCCATTGAACATCATCTTGTAGCCAGGATTTCTAATTTAATGAAATTCATTCTTTTATCCTTAGTCATGAGCTAAATTCTCTAAGGGGTACAGTTATGTAAATACCTTAGGGTTTTATGGCTTAAGCAATGCTTATGTTTCATACCTCTTTGACTTATGCATTTTCTTTGTTGTGTTTATGGAAAATTATTGTAAAGTTAAATTGATCACTTAATGTAGCAATCTAGTGGAGTCTTAATGTTGAGAAGGTCAAGATACAATATGATGTCACAAAGGAATATAGGACCAAGAAATTAGGCATAGGAGGGTCACGTCACCTTAGGATTAAGGGACATCTTAAGGTAAACAAACCAATCTTTAACTAATATAAGATTTAGCTACCCATGGGAATATTAGATAGTAGCTGTTTAGAACTCCTAAAGGAACTTGACATAAGACCGAATAGGTGTAGATTTCTCTCTATTCATATTTCATTAACTTGGTATGATGCAGTCGCATCACTTACAGTATAAAACCTGAAAGGTTGGAAAATAACTCATCCCTGTTCAGCATTCTTGTTTATTGCTTACCTCTTGGTTTGCATTGAAAAACTATTTCTTAGAAAATTTGGATTTCATAAATAGTCTCGTGGAATTTGACTCTTGAAATACTTCAAGATTTATTACTTCATTGACAGTATATGTTTGCAGTTAGACCATATTTATTCTCAACTCCATCACTCATACATATTTGGTCGATCATTTACGTGTGGATTGATGCCCCTATCATGAACGTAACACGAAGCCAATAGATTTAGGGGCATGTAGTTTAATTAGAGCTTAAGCTTTAGTTAATATTTAGGATGTTTGCTTGGTTTAATTGAATGATTTGGCTGCCATTGTGTCGATGAGTTTGGTTAGATCAAGTAATCGCTATACATGCATAGATCATTCTATCCTAGGTGTTACAGAAAGAACTGAAGACAAGAAACTAAGTTGCAGGCAATTGAAACGTTGTCGTCTTCTTTCTGTTATGTTATTGTAACCATCAGAGCTTCTTCGTTGACCATGAGCGCCTGTGTATAAAAGAAAAATGAATGAAAGAAGAACAAGAGAAAAAGAAAGAGAGCAAGGCATTCATTATATAATAACTTTGAAAAAGAAGTAATAAAAGAGACCCTTCTGATTTGCACAGTGGACATAGGCCTTTGACCGAACCAGTTAAACATTTGTGTTCTTTCTTTCTTACTCTATGATCATTTAGCATTTAGTTAAGTATCATTTACACGATCGCTTAGTTCCTATCGCATCGTGTACACGATCGTTTAGCTCCGCATCGCATCGTCTATACGATCGTCTAGCTCTTCAGCTATCGTCTATATGATCGTTTAGCTCTAATCAACTGTCATCTTACATGATCGTCTAACACTTCGTTCTATCGTTTACATAATTGAACTATCGTCTAGTTCATTGGAGATTCGTCTACACGATTGAGCTGCCATCAGGTAAATGGCAGAAGAGTTTTCAAGCCTTAAGCATACAACCTCCCTTGAGTCTTGAAGTGTACTTAACCATTAATGCTGAGTAATTTTTTATTGCAAACAAAAAGATCATAGTCATCTAGGACAATAATTGGCATTAAAGATTAGTGAACAGTTCAAGACAGATTTGAATTCTTGCATACTTCGAATCATATATGTCAATCTTGAAGATCAAGAATGGCAACAACCAGACATGAAATCGAGAAGTTTGATGGAAAGACAGATTTTGAACTATGGAAAGCGAAGATTAAGGCAGTCTTGGGACAGCAGAAGGCACTACTGGCCATTACAGACCCTGTAAAATACCCTGAAACACTCACTGATGTAAAAAAGAGATAATCATGGTAAATGTTTATGAAACTATTGTCTTGAATGTCACAGATAGTGTTTTAAGGCAAATTGTTGACCAGCCTACTGCTTATGCCCTCTGGAACAAACTGAATGAAATTTATCTCAACAAAGACCTACCTAACAAAGCTTACTTGAAGGAAAGATTTTTCACATATAAGATGGACGCTGCAAAGTCCTTAATTGATAATTTGAATGAGTTCAAGAGACTATCTTCAGAATTCAGATCAATAGAAGACAATATTGGGGAAGAAAATGAGGCTTTCATATTACTTAACTCTCTACCAGAATCTTTTAAAGATGTCAAGACAGCCATGAAGTACGGTAGAGAAAGAATAACAACAGAAACAATCATATCAGCAGAAAGAGTCAGAGAACTAGTTACAAATGAGCAAGAAAGATCAGCAAGGAGGTGAAAACTTGTTTTCAAAGGGGAAAACAAAGAACAATGGGAAGGGAAAGCAGAATGGTGGTGACAAGTCCAAGATTAAGTGTCATTTTTTCCACAAAATGGGACACGTGAAGAAGAACTGCTATGCCTTGAAGAAAAAGCTAAACTAATAGAACAAGGGTGGAAAACAGATCGAGGCTGCTGTAGGGGAGAATTCCCTTGTGTATTCAGATGCCTTAGCTGCAACTGAAGAGTGTGGAGAGCAGAATACTATGGAGACTCAAGACTGGGTGATAGATTCTGGTTGTTCAGTCCATATGACACCATCTAAAGGATGGTTTTGTACCTACAAGAAGGGGAATGGAGGGCTGATCTACATGAAAAATAACAATACCAGCAGAGCTGTTGGAATAGGGTCTGTATCCTTGAAGATGCAAGATGGTTCAGTGAAGTTGATTAGAAATGTGAGGCATGTTCCTACATTGAAGAGAAATCTTCTATCATTAGGGATGTTTGATGCTATTAGCTGTGAGTATAGAGGTGTTGGAGACGCCTTTGAAATAATTAAAGACTCAAAAGTAGTATTGGTGGAAACCAAAGTGAATGGGTTGTATGTCATTAAAGATGTGAAAATAGCACATTCGGCTTTGATGGAAACTGATGAAGAACCCACAGGAGATGAGCTAAGGCATAACAGGCTTTCTCATATCAGTGTGAGAAGGCTACAAGTACTCTCATAACAAGGGATTCTTCCTAAGGGTGTTGAAGACAGCTTAAAATTTTGTGAACATTGCACACTAGGCAAGACAATAAGGCAAGGCTTCCCTAAAGAACAACACACTTCCAAAAAAGATACTTGAATATGTGCATTCAGACTTATGGGGGCCAACTCACTCTCCATCTCTAAGTGGAGCAAGGTACTTTCTTTCCTTTGTAAATGATTACTCAAGGAAGAGTTAGGCTTACTTTCTAAAAACCAAAGATGAAGTGTTTAGTAGATTTAAAGAATGGAAGACCTTGATTGAAAAGCAAACTTTTAAACATATTAAACACTTGAGAGCTGACAATGGTTTAGAGTTTTGTAGAGAGGAATTCAACTTTCTTTGCAGAGAGAATGGCATTGTGAGGCACAAAACAGTGAGGTATACACCTCAACAAAATGAAGTTCCTGAAAGATTAAACAGAATAGTCCTTGAGAGGGTTAGATATCAGTTGTCCAATGCACTTTTACCTGAGAATTATTGGGTTGAAGTTGTTTCCTACACAATATACACTCTAAATAGGTGCTCAAATCAATCCATAGAGCTGAAAACACAGGAAGAAATGTGGACAGGACAGCCATTAGAGCTGGAACACTTGAAGGTGTTTGGATATGTAGGCAATGTGCATCAAAGCCAAGGTAAGTTGAAACCTAGGGCTGTCAAATGCATGTTTTTAGGCTTTACACCGAGAGTGAAGGGTTATAGGCTATGGTATCCTGTTGAAAAGATATGTGTAAACAGTAGAGATGTGGTATTCAGAGAGAACGAGATGTTTATGATGTCTGAATAACCAACTACATCTATGTCAAAAACAAGTAGCACAAGGTTTGAGGTGGAGCCTTAAAATGATCATGGAGCTTCTACTTCCTCTCAAAATCTAGAAGTTGAAAGTGATGACACTGCTGAAACTAGTGAACATGTATCAAGTGAACAGGTAGAGACATATGGAGACTTACAGAATTATTCCTTAGCAAGAGACATAACTAGAATAACCATTGTGCCAGCTAAATATCAAGAATCTGACTTTGCTAGTGTTGTTTTAAGTGCTGCCATTTCATTGAGCAACAATGAACCCACCAGCTTTGAGGAAGCAACAAACAGCCCTGATGCTAGACAGTGGATTGAGGCAATGAATGATGAAATGAAGTCCCTCAACCAAAATAATACCTGGAGACTAGTACCTTTGCCAAAAGGGTACAAACCTATTTCATGTAAGTGGATTTACAAGTTCAAAGAGGAAATTCTAAGGGTTCAAAAGTCTAGGTTCAAGGCAAGACTAGTTGCTAAGGGGTTCACACAAAAGGAAGGTATTGACTAAAGTAAGGTCTTTTCTCCAATGGTGAAACACACATCCGTTAGGCTACTCCTCTTCTTAGTTGTTCAAAAGGACTTGGAGTTAGACCAATTGGATGTGATGATAGCCTTTCTACATGGATTGTTGAACGAGACTATTTACATTAAGCAAGCTCAAGGGTATGTGAAAAAAGGAGAAGAAGACTTGGTGTATCTTCTAAATAAGTATATCAAGGCCTCAAGCAGTCACAAAGATGTTGGTATGAGAGGTTTGATGAAGTAATCTCCAAAATGGGATTCAAGAGAAGCTCTTATGATTGGTGTGTATACAAACACTAGTAGTTTCAAGGAACTATTTATCTACTTCTTTATGTAGATGACATATTGCTAGCCAGGAGTTCCAAAGAAAAGTTAGGGCAAGTTAAGATGCTCCTAAAGAAAGAGTTTGATATGAAAGACTTAGGGGAATCTAGAAGAATTCTAGGCAGTGAGATTGAAAGAAAAAGAAGAAATAGTAGATTGTATGTGAGTCAATGAGAATATTGTGCAAAAATATTGGAGAGGCTCAAAATGGAAGGAGCTAAACCAGTTGGCACTCCACTTGCACCGCATTTCAAGCTCTCAGCTACAAACAGTCTAAAAAGTTCAGATAAAGATCACATAAACCATATGAAAGTTGTTCCTTATTCCCAAGCAGTGGGATATCTGATGTACCTAATGACTTCAACCAGACCAGATGTCACACCCCGCCCCAGATCACCCTCTTAGCCTAGAGAAGGGCGTGACTGCAGAAGTTATCAACCCTTAGACTGACACTTACTACCTAAAAACTCTTACGGAATAACTCTGATACCACATACAAATTATATGCAACGGGGCGGCTGTAAGCCCATAATTTATTAACTTAGAAACTTAATATGTTTGGAGTATTTACAACATTAGATTTACAAGTCCCAAAACCCACAAACTCTAGTCCCTATATGAACAATAGCAACATGTGTACAATATTAACTGTAGCCACCTAGCAAACGGTTACAAGTCTTTTCGTCCTTTAGTGGCGAAGCAGATACTGAGCTATCTTCAGAGGATTTGACCGCTACTTGTGGGGAGGGGGGGGGACAAAATATTTGAAAACGGGGTGAGCTTACGCCCAGTGAGTGACCGAAAAAACATAGTAAATTTTCATGCATAATTTCAGAAAATAGTTTTATCTGAAATATAAACTTTTACAGCATAAATATTTTCCAAGCGTAAATTATATAAAGTTGTTTTAAACATAAAATAGTAAAATCATTTCTTAAATCAAAGAACTATATAACTGGTAAAATAATCCCAACACCAACTACTAGTCCAAAGAGAACCCTTTTTCTTAATCTCTAACTTTATTCACCTGTGGCCACATTAGGTACTACTACTCAAATACCTTCTCCTTGTACTTCAGTATCGAGCTACTAGGATACCTTCTCCAATGTACTTCAGTATCCCGCTGGCTTGGTACCTTCTCAAACGTACTTCAGTACCAATAGATACCTTCTCCTTGTACTTCAGTATCTAGTTGGGTGGATGCCTTTTCCTTGTACTTCAGCATCGTATTTTACCAAAATTATTTATAAACAACTTATCTCTTTAAAGCATGTACAGTATAACACATATACAACATGGCTTTAAAGATGGTAACGCATGTTGGATAAAATCAACAAATATAAATAGTTTTTCAACAATAGGTATGCGTTCACAACACAATTCAGATCTTGCTTGGCACTTTATAAAACTAGTAGGCATGAGAATTATTTTTGCAAACATGCTTTCTATAAAATGTTTGTAATCAAAACAGCTTAAAAACATTTTAGCCACTCACCTCGAAATCTTAGGAACTTTTCACTCTAGTAGCTCTTGGGGTCCCTTTTTCACCCCTAGAATCCAGATTCAACTTAAAACTTAGATTACTCATAGTTCCAAACCTTCTTTGGAAGTACTTCCTTCTACAAACTTATTCTAAAATGTCTTAGGAATCTTACCCTAAACTTTCAGCTCAGAATTTCTCGTGGTTTGGCCGCAATCTCAAAATCATCAAGACTGGCTCAGACTGATTTGACAGTCTAACCCTTCTGCATTCTTCTCAACCTCCAGCCCGGTTCTTTTGAGCCTTATCCTCCAGCAGCCATACTCTGAAAGACTTCTAGAGCTTTCAGATGGCTTTGAAATCACTCCAAACACACGAGTATGTTGGAAGATCTCCTTGTCTAAAGTTGACATATTCCTTTGAACCCTCACTTTTCTCTACGAAATTTATGATTTTTGTGTGATTTGAAAATGAAATCCCAACTCCCTATTTATAGTCGTTCAAATTGCTCGTGGGATTGACAGCACCTACTTGGCTGCATGGCCAAATGTTTAATCCTCCCTTTATCAACGTAAGCTGACTTCACCTTGGTTTAATGTGTTCTTCCCAAACGCATCCAACACAATTTCTTAGGGTTTAAGAATTTCTCTTAATTTGACACCTAGATTTTAATTGACGTTTGTCCTAACGTCTTCAAGCTTTGTTTGTATTCAAATTACGGTTTTTAAATGCATAATCCACCCCAACGCATCCAAATACATCGCCCAGAAGCTTGCTCGGCCGTTCAATGCATAAGCGAGGCATGGGTGTGACGTTCAAATGCAGCACCGGACAAGGCGTGGTTGACGCACAGGCTGCTCTCGTTCTCTCCACTCTCGCTCTCTCCCACTGTCTCGCTAGTCTCGCTCTCTTCCACTTTCTCGCTAGTCTCGCTCTCTCTCACTTTCTCGCTCAAAATCTCGCTCTCTTCACTCTCGCTCTCTACAACTTTCTAGCTCAAAATCTCGCTCTCTCTACTCTCGCTCTCTCTTACTTTCTCGCTGGTATCGTTCTCTCCCATCTTCTATCCAATCTCGCTCTCTCCCATTTCCTCTCCAATCTCGCTGGTCTCGATCTTAATGATCTCTCTCTCAACGATCTCGCTGATCTCACTCTCAACGATCTCGCTCTTAGCTACTGCAAATTGTTTGTCTCCATGCAACTTCTACACGTTTTTTTCTAGATTTTCCCCAAAATAATTTCCCATATTTTTCTCAGTTCTTCAATCCTTTCTTCAGCCATAACGCATTTCATATAACTTCTCTATACTTAGCCGGAATTTTCCAAACTCAATGTCCATATTTTTCTTTTCAAATCCCCATTCCTTCTTCACCATTCCACACTAACTTTCTCATCAACCTACTTATTATACAAATTTCATTATAATTTTATCAATTAAAGCTC
>NC_052359.1:30732827-30769774 GCF_009727055.1 Benincasa hispida
GCTTCCCGGTGTGTCATGGCATATACTCTACCCTACTGCTACTACGGTGGTCGTCCAATTACCCCCTTCTTCTTAGCCACATCGAATCCTTCTCCCCTAGTCCCAGTCGTTCTAGGTTGGTTCCCCGTCTGTGTTACTTGTCTTTGTTCATTTTGTGTTCCACAACTTAGCAGAAGACAATCTCTTCTGAAATGCCCAGTTTGTCCGCACTGGAAACACACATTCCTATTACCGTAGCATACGTCTGTATCAGGTTTACCACAGTTTACACACAGTGGTTTCCTCCTTGTATTAGCCATTGACTCACTAGCACGACCTGATACTGATCTACCACCTTGTTTAGCTACAGGTCTGGACTTCTTTCGACTCAAACTTTGTTGGCTCATGCCTCCAAAACTCCTTATCCCTAATTGTCTAGAGATCGAGGATCTAAATTTTTTACTTCTTATTTCTCCAGGCACTCTAAACTGTTCTTCTTCTGGTTGAAGTTCATCTTCCTTCGCTACACTCCGCTCTACTCGGATAGCGGTCTCAACTAACTGAGTGAAATTCACCTAATTAGATGTAGAGGTAACAGGTGTACGTATTTTTCTTCGTAGGCCACTCTCAAATCTCCTACACCTCTCCTTCTCTTCCGCGATGATCGGAAGGGCATACTGAGATAACTCAGTAAATTTTTGTTCATACTCAGCAACCGTCATCACTCCTTGAGTTAGCCTAAGGAACTCCTCCCTCTTCACATCTCTAAAAGAACTAGGGTAGTATTTATCCTCAAATACTCGTCTAAACTTAGACCAAGTCATAGTTTCTAAACTACCTCGTCTAGCCTCTATTACTTTCCACCACTTCTTAGCCCCTTTTTGTAGCAAGAATGTCGCTAACTCGACCTTACAGTCCTCAGGGCATCTCATAACTTTAAAACACTTCTCATTCCAATCCAATCAGATCTCAACATCAAATGGATCTGTGGTTCCATCGAACGTCGTGGCTTCTAAAGCTTTCAGCCTCTCGACGCCAAACTTCTTTTCTGGAACGTTTTGAATCGATCCTACACTCGCCGCTAATCTTTGAGTGATTCTATCAAATACTCGATCCTCCATCTAGGGTTCTACATCTACTTTTGGTGTACTAGACTCGTTTTCAGAAGTTGCCTCCTATTCTACTAAGTCTCTAACTCTTTTCCCCTTCGGATCTGGGTTTGACGAGACCTCAAGACCTTCACTGGTAGGGTCAATATTCCTCTTCTCAGTCTGCTTGCTCAATCTGCCTCTTTTCCTCAGCATCTTTGCCTAATTATTAGGTACACATGTTAGGGACTTATCTATGGGACTTAATCTAATGCATGAACTCTCTCTTTCACCGAAAGTCTTATGTTTTTAGTACTAAGCTAGCTTAAATCTTCCCAAACTTATGTATAACCCATCCTTTAATACCAAGTTGGTATCAACTAATTCCTCAGTTTTCCAAAAACTTATGCTCTGATACCAAACTGTCACACCCGCCTCAGATCACCCTCTTTAGCCTAGAGAAGGCGTAACTGAGCAGTTATCAGCCCTTAGGCTGACACTTACTTTGCCTTAAAAATATGTTGCGGAATAACTCTGATACCACATACAAATTATATGCAACGGGACAGCTGTAGGCCCACAATTTATTAACTTAGAAACTTAATATTTAGAGTATTTACAACATTAGATTTACAAGTCCCAAAACCCACAAACCCTAGTCTCTATATGAACAATAGCAACATGTGTACAATATTACCTGTAACCACCTAGCAAACGGTTACAAGTCTTTTGGTCCTTTAGTGGCGAAGAATATACTGAGTTATCTTTAGATGATTTGACCGCTACCTATGGGGGAGGGGGAAAACAACACATTTGAAAATGGGGTGAGCTTACGCCCAGTGAGTGACGGAGAAAACATAGTAAATTTTCATACATGATTTCAGAAGATAGTTTTATCTGAAATATAAACTTTTACAGCATAAATATTTTCCAAGCGTAAATTATATAAAGTTGTTTTAAACATAAAACAGTAAAATCATTTCTCAAATCAAAGTACTGTATAACTGGTAAAATAATCCCAACACCAACTACTAGTCCAGAGAGAACCCTTTTGCTCAATCTTTAACTTTATTCACCTGTGGCCACATTAGGTACTACTGCTCAAATACCTTCTCCTTGTACTTCAGTATTGAGCTACTAGGATACCTTCTCCAACGTACTTTAGTATCCCGCTAGCTTGGTACCTTCTCAAACGTACTTCAGTACCAATAGATACCTTCTCCTTGTACTTCAGTATCTAGTTGGGTAGATGTCTTCTCCTTGTACTTCGGCATCGCATTTTACCAAAATTATTTATAAACAACTTTTCTCTTTAAAGCATGTACAGTATAACACATATACAACATGACTTTAAAGATGGTAACGCATGCTGGATAAAATCAACATATGTAAATAGTTTTTCAACAATAGGCATGCGTTCACAACACAATTCAGATCTTGCTTGGAAACCACTTTATAAAACTAGTAGGCATGAGAATTATTTTCGCAAATATGCTTTCTATAAAATGTTTGTAATCAAAAAAGCTTAAAAAAATTTTAGTTCGAAAACATTTTAGCCACTCACCTCGAACTCTTAGGAACTTTTCACTCTAGTAGCTCCTCGGGTTCCTTTTTCACCCCTAGAATCCAGATTCAACTTACAACTTAGATTACTCATAGTTTAAAATCTTATTTGGAAGTACTTCCTTCTACAAACTTATTTTAAACTGTCTTAGGAATCTTACCCTAAACTTTCAGCTCAGAATTTCTCGTGGTTTGGCCGCAATCTCAAAATCTTCAAGACCGGCCCAGACTGATTCGACAGTCTGACCCTTCTGCATTCTTCTCAACCTCCAGCCCCGTTCCTTTGAGCCTTTTCCTCCAGCAGTCCTACTCTGAAACCTAGACTTCTAGAGCTTTCAGATGGCTTTAGAATCACTCCAAACGCACGAGTAGATTGGAAGATCTCCTCGTCCAAATTTGACACATTCCTCTGAACCCTCACTTTTCTCTACGAAATTTATGAGTTTTGTGTGATTTGAAAATTAAATCCCAACTCCGTATTTATAGGCATTCAAATTGCTCGTGGGATTGATAACACCTACTTGGCTTCATGGCCAAATGTTTAATCCTCCCTTTATCAACGTAAGATGACTTCACTTTGGTTCAATGTGTTCTTCCCAAACGCATCGAACACAATTTCTTAGGGTTTAAGAATTTCTCTTAATCAGACACCTAAATTTTAATTGACGTTTGTCCTTACATCTTCAAGCTTTTTTTGTATTCAAATAGGGTTTTTAAATGCATAATCCACCCCAACGCGTCCAAATACATCGCTCAGAAGCTTGCTCGGCCGTTCAATGCATAGGCGAGGCGTGGGCGTGACGTTCGAATCGGACAAAGCAAGGCTAACGCATAGGCGCTCTCGCTCTTTCCGCTCTTAACAGCTGTCTCTTATACACATCTAGATGTGTATAAGAGACAGATCTCACTCTATCTGCTCTCGCTCTCTCCCACTTTCTCGCTGGTCTTGCTCTCTCCAATCTCGCTCTCTTCCATTTTCTCTCCAATCTCGCTGGTCTCGATCTCAATGATCTCGCTCTCAACGATCTCGCTGATCTCACTCTCAACGATCTCGTTCTTAGCTACTGCGAATTGCTTGTCTCCGTACAACTTCTACACCATTTTTTCCAGATTTTCCCCAAAATAATTTCTCATATTTTTCTCAGTTCTCCAATCCTTTCTTCAGCCATAACGCATTTCACATAACTTCTCTATACTTAGCCGAAATTTCCCAAACTCAATGTCCATATTTTTCTTTTTAAATCCCCATTCCTTCTTCACCATTCCACACTAACTTTCTCATCAACCTACTTATTATACAAATTTCATTACAATTTTACCAATTAAAGCTCGACTTAAATTATTCAAGGAAAATCTACTTAACACTTAGTAATTTCCTTCCCCTTAACTTAATATTTAACTTTCACTTAGTCAATTCCTTTTATCACTTGCTTAAGTAAGGAAAATAGAAATTCGGGTTTCACACCAGATCTGTCCTATGCTACAAGTATGGTCAGTAGGTACATGGAAAACCCTGGTAAACGACATTGAGAAGAAGTCAAATGGATATTGTGGTATCTATGTTCATCAAAGGAAGCAAGGGTCTTATATAGACAGAATAAGCCTTCCAATGATGAAATGTATGGCTATGTTGATATAGATTATGCAGGAGATTTAGATAGAAAGCGCTCATTGTCTGGCTATGTTTTCCTATGGGGAAACAATTTGATATGTTGGAAGGCTAGTTTGTAGTCTGTTGTGGCCCTTTCCACAACAGAGGCTGAGTTTATAACACTATTTGAGGCTGTGAAAGAAGGTTTGTGGCTAAAAGGTTTACTAAACGATTTCGGCATTATACAAACAAAGGTTAGAATATATTGTGACAACCAAAACACAATCTACCTATCTAAAAACCAACAGTTTCAAAGCAGAACCAAGCACATTGATAATAAGTATCATTTTAACAGACAAGAGATTGAGAAAGAGGAAGTTGAGGTAGTAAAGATACATACCTCAGACAATGTTGCTGATATGCTGACCAAAACAGTTCCACTAAGCAAGCTTGGTCGATGCTTGGACCTTTTCGGGTTCGAGTTACCTGAAAAAGGTTAGCTCAAGTTAGCTTAACAAGCAAAGAGGGAAAGGTACTTTAAATGCTTACAAAGGTGGAGATTGTTACAAAAAGAACCAAAGACAAGAAACAAAGTTGCAGGCAGTTGAAACGTTGACGTCTTCTTTCTGTTATGTTGTTGTAACCACCAGAGCTTATTTGTTTACCATGAATGCATGTGTATAAAAGAAAAACAAATGAGAGAAGAACAAGAGAAAATGATTGAGAGCAAGGCATTCATTCTGTAATAACTTTGAAGAAGAAGTAATAAAAGAGGCCCTCCTGATTTGAACAGTGGACATAGGGCTTTGGCCAAACCACTTAAATATTTGTGTTCTTTCTTTCTTACTCTACGATCGTTTAACATTTACTTAAGTATCGTTTACATGATCGCTTAGTTCCTACCACATCATGTATACGATCGTTTAGCTTCGCATCACATTCTCTATACGATCGTCTAGCTCTTCAGCGGTTGTCTATACGATTGTTTATCTCTAATCAACTGTCGTCTACACAATCGTCTAGCGCTTCGTTCTACCGTTTATATAATTGAACTATCATCTAGTTCTTTGAAGCTTCATCTACACGATTGAGCTGCCATAAGGTAAATGATATAAGAGTTTTCAAACCTTAAGCATACAGCCTCCCCTGAGTCTTGAAGTGTACTTAACCACTAATGCTGAGTAATTTCTGATTGCAAACAAGAAGATCATTGTCATCTGGGATAACCCTAGTTTACTTTTACCCGCTACTTTTACATTCCTGCACTTAATCACTATCCACACCAAACCCCCCTCCTTCATTTACTGCTCTAATTACTTAACTGACTTAGTTTTGAGATGGAATCTCATACTATCAAATATGGTATCAGAGCATATCATCTAACAACCTATAAAATTTGCAAGAGATGTTTGCAACGAAGAATCTAGGAAATGTAATGCACCTCAAGACAAAATTACAAATTATGCACAAAGGAGGTTTATCTATTTCATTTGAGGATCAAATTTTACATATACTCTCCAGACTGAGAAGTGAATATGATTTTGTGGTTTCTATAATTATCTCATAAAAGAAATCATTTGATCTTCAACAAATCACTTCTCTTCTTCTTTCACAAGAAAGGCGTTTGGAAAAGGAGATAATAATTTCACACATATCCTATTTGCCATTTTGAATCTTGCTTTTTAAGATAATACTGAAAATAATAGTAGTGAGATGAATAGAAGTATGAATTTCGATGATAATAGAAACAAGAATTCGAAAGAAGGAAATAAAAAAATGAAACAAGAATAATCGTGTTCAATTTTAAATTTGTAGAAAGATGGGTCATGCTGCCAAGAAATGCTACTTCTGAGTTCCTGGACAATATTGAGGTCTAAAGAATTTGAATCACAACATATCCAGGAACTAGTTTTTACTCTTACAAAATAAATTTGTCCTATTTGTAACTGACTTGGTATGAACTATAAATACCAAAAATTGGATCGTATTACATAGAGAAAAACTACCTCATAAAAGAAAAATTGTACTTAACAATCTTCAAGAAAGAAAAGAGTCATTCCCATGGATGTAGGCATATCTTTGGCCGAACCACGTTACTTCTTGTGTGCTCTTCTTCTTTCCTTTCATTCTTCGTGTATGCGTGTAATCTTTCAACCTTCAAAATATCAAAACATCATTAGAAGATGAAGAAACCCTGGAAGAAGCTTAGAGAGAATCGTGACAGAAGAGAAAAAAATTTTTACCTACAGAATGAACTAAAATCCGAGATCCATCAATCTGATCAACTGAAGACATAATCTCCACCCTACACGTGTGAGCAGATTGCATAAAATTTGTAGCCTCTTCTCAGCCAAGTTCTTCACCTAATTCATCTATCTCGTAAGCCTCGGCTTCATCAACACTTTTGGGTCTTCTCTACAGATATCTTGGGCCTCAGTCATATTGTTTGGGCCTGAAAATTAAAGAGCTAGCCCAACAAAACTGGTATCAGAGCCAAGTTCATTAGGTTAGCTTTCCTTGGAGCATCAAGATATTCAAGAAAATAAATCTTGGTAATTCAAGACTAAAGTTTCATATGAAGAAATGGATAAATCTTGGTAATTCAAGACTAAAGTTTCATATCAAGAAATGGCTACGGCAAGAATTGAAATAGAAAAATTTGATGGAAATGGTGATTTTGGCTTATGGAAAGCCAAGATCAAGACTATTCTCGAACAACTAAAAGCTTACAAGGCCCTCTTGGATCCATCTACTCTGCCTTCGACAATTACAGCACAAGAAAAGGAAGATATGGAACTAGTAGCTCATGGAACATTAGCTCTCAACCTTACTGGTAGCATCTTGGGGCAAGTAATTGACCAAGACACAACTTATAAGATGTGGACTAAGTTGGAAGGTCTTTATACCACGAAAGATCTGCTTACCAAGATGTTTTTAAGAGAATAAACTTTACATTTAAGATTATGCTAAAACACCACCTAACAATTTGGATGAGTTTAAGAAGATAATTTCTGAGTTCAAGAGCCTTGGTGAAAATATTGGTGATGAAAATGAAGTTTTTGTCTTGTTGAATACACTACTCGTAGCTTATAAGGAGGTGAAAAATGTCTTGAAATATAGTAGAGAGTCAATAATCACTGATGCCATTATTTCAGCATTAAGGACTAGAGAGTTAAAGCTTCAAGTCATCAAGAAGGAACAATCTAATTTAGAAGGACTATTTATCAAAGGCAAGAACAAACAGAACCACTCTAAAGGTGGCAAACAGAAGCTTAGTGAAGAACACAAGCCTAAAACTAAACTGTGGTGTAACTACTGTAAGAAGAAGGGACATTTTATGTGAGATTGTTATAGTCTGAAAAGAAAGAATCAAGAAAAGAGCATGATTAGAAAGAGAAACAGTCTAAAGCCTTTAGTGAAGCATGATTGGGTACTAGATTCTGGTTTTACATATCATATGACACCTTTCAGACCTTGGTTTAACACCTACAATGATTTAGATGGAGAGCTGGTGTATATGGGGAACAATAAAGCCTGTAAAATCAAGGGAATTGGTTTAGTATCTCTAAAACTGAAAGATGGATCAGTCAAACTTCTTAGAAATGTTAGACATGTACCCCTATTCAAAAGAAATTTGATATATCTAGGCATGCTAGAATTCATAGGGCGTGAATGCAAGGAAAAGAATGGAATCCTAGAGGTTATTAAGGATTCTAAGGTGGTCTTGGTTGGTGAGAAGGTAAATGACCTTTATATTGTTAAAGAAGTTGAAATAATGATTGGTGCCTATGCTATTTCTACAACAGCCTTGACAGAATCAGACTTGTGGAATAAAAGATTGTCACACATCAATGCCAAAGGGATGCAAGCTCTATTTAAGCAAGTTTTACTGCCTAAAGAGATCAGTGAACATCTTTCCTTTTGTGAACACTGCATATTAGGGAAATTTACTAGGCAAAGCTTCAAAAAATCTCAGCATACTACCAAAGAAATACTTGACTATGTTCATTCTGACTTATGAGGTGAAGGAACGGTGAAGTTCTGCAGTAGAAGTGGGAATCATTCCCAATTTTAATTTTTACATAGAATCAAAATTTACAGAACGAAAATAATTATGCATTAACAATTTTATAGCATGTTAAAAAGGGAAAAAAAAGTAAGGTTACGAAGAAACTTATCCTTGAAGAATAATTTCTTCTTCTTCACGAAATCCCCCTTCCAAAATTGTCACGAACAATCACGATTAACTTGATCACGAACACCCAATGATGACACCACTAATGGAGCCTTCTGTATTCTCTGTAGGGGAAGAGAATTCTCATGAGGTGTAGGCTCTGAATATTTTTGGAAAAAGCATTGAGATTTGAGAGAGAAAAATTTTCTTTTTGTAGGGAGAACATGAGAGAGATTATACACAAAATGGCTATGTAACAAATCTTCTATGTAGAAGATGATCACAACAAAATTCCCCCACTCATCACGTTTTTTCCAGAGAGAATTAAGGGGAGGAAAGTTATTTCCCTCCCTTTAATTTTTAAAATTAAAATTAAAAATAAATTAATTTCAATTTAAATAAGTATCATGTATATATATATATATATAACCAACTTATTATATACATATATATATAACTATAGTTTTTATATTGTATCAAATACAATATAACCTAGAGTTTTTTATTCTCTCAATCAATAATGATATTTAATATAAATCACATTTATACTAAATTTAGTTATATGAATCTCATCCATATAATTAGTATTAGAATCATATTCAAATAATTAATTCTTCTCAAATAAACTTTATATTATAATGTATCAAATATATTATATTAATTATATCATATATAATTAAGCTAAATTAATCATTTCACATATAATTAATTCTCTCAATTAATTTGAACAACTCAAATTAATCAAAAATTGATTCTCACTAGTTCCTGTTGAGCTACAAAGTGGACCTTATGAACCTACGGGTTGAAGCTCCAATGGTACTTGAATAATTAATTAAACTCCTTTAATTAAGTTATTCAACATCCATTAACTGTCGGTTACTCCACAAAATACCGACAACTGCACTCTTCATACTACAGATATATTTTTGTGTCCATTGGATATAACCAATCAATAGTGCGATGACCCTTCACAAATTGCTCATAAATATAACTGGGCCAAAATTATCGTTTTGCCTCTGTAGTTACATCTAACTTCTTAAGTACTACTGGTTCCTCTAATGAACAATAAGTCATAGTTCAATTATGATCAAACCCCCTAAGGTTAAGAGAGGGTGTGGCGCCACATTGTTCAAGCCCCAGAATCAACCCTTAATGGAGCAATTTATCTACTTACCCCGACATTAGGGAATGAGTGAATTTCGTCTTGTGTAGCTGTGTTCTCAACTCCCCAATCAGACGAATCCCTAAAATAGTAGGCTTATTGAGTCAGTAATCTGGCCACTCTCACCCATACAAATTAAAGGATCATATTCATAGGCAAAAGTTCACAACTCATTCAGGATTTAGATCATGTCACCTATGGTCATGTTAGTGAGATGTGAGTCTCTATTATTAACGGTGCTATATAATGAGACTAGTCATTTCATGATCCGGTCTTATACAAATCCCTTTATATAGAACACCCTCACTCACATCTTCTACATGGTGATCAGGATCAGATCATTTGTAGCACTTTATAGCAATTGTCACATCTACAAAGCGAGTCGTATTCGTAGTGTCACGAGGATAAGGTACCTAGGTTTATCCATCTACTATAGACCATTTAGATTATCACTTAAATATGATCCATCTGTATGTCTCTACATACATGTTTAAGCTATATAAGATAACCTCAGGTGTTAGTTTATTGGTTTTGTGGGTTAATGCTACTAAATGTCTAATAAAATATCTCATATTTTATTAAATAAATAAATCATTTGTACGTTACAATTACAAACTACAAGACCCATGAGATTTAGGGCATCAACCCCAACAATCTCTCACTTGTCCTAAAGCTAGTGAGGTGTACATTATAAAACTCATACTAATATACAAGTACACAAAATAGTAAACTAGGGCATAATATGTCACACCCCCTCTCGTTCTTACTCCTTAAGCCCAAAAGGAGTTGTGAAGATGGCAGACACCACTTTTTGTGATATCTATTGTCCACTCGGACACTAGATAATTGTTATAACACAAATGTGTCTAGTTTCAAAGTTAATCTGACTAATTTCAACTATCTATACTAAGTAGGTTTACAAACATATTTTTTATTCTTTTTTAAGCCTAATAACTTTCTATTGTAGTAGGATTCAGGGTTTCACTATGCTAGAGTGGCAGATCCTAACCTCGAGTGGCACTTCCAGAATGTGCTCTTCCGCTACCTAGGAAGGGGGAAACAAAACATTGGAAAACATAAGCTAAAAGCTCAATGAGTGGTAAGGGTTTAAAGAAACTAAGTTTTTCTTTTAGTAATTCATTTTGAAATAACTTCACAGGAAATAAACACAAACAATGTCAACAAATAAGATGTAACCATCCCAGCCTGATAGCTGAGATAATATAGGCATGATCATGGGTAGTCCAGTCTAACCTAAGACACACATGCGAGGAAACAATCCCAGTATCCAATATCACCGTTGAATGTGAAAATGTCAATAACATCCCATTAGATGTGCTCGAGACACGCTAACAATTACTCAGGGTATAATTTCAGTTTCTAGACAAATCCTTATAAGCATGTTATCAAGCAAAAGTAAGGTTACATAGTCATTCATGCAAAACAACGGAAAATCAGTATTTTAAATATGAGAGGACACCTTTTCTAATCATTCCAACCTACCAAACCATACATATATATATCCTAACATATAGGTACAACAAAAACATTTGAAAATAAAACCACTCACGGTTCACCCACATAAGTTTCTCTTTCATGAGCTTTTCTCGCTTCCCTAGTTCCTTCCTGATTATGAACCTATGTTAATCCTAGAATTAACATAGGATTATATATTCTAGGGCTAAAACAATTTTAAAATTTCTTTTTGGCCTTTTTTCTATCTTACCAACTCCAACAGACGTTAATCCACACCCTAAGACAAACTAGAACAGTTGTGGTTGCAAGGGATAGCTTTTCTACAGACTGATTGGCATATGGAACTCTTCTTCAATGCAAGGCAAGCTTAATCAATGCATAATAGCCTTCCATTAATGCATCCCCTCTCCTTGAGCTCCTTAATTCTCTCCAACGTCCTCTCTTTCTAAGTCTTCTTGAAGATATTTTGAGTGTGAAATGAAATGGAATCTCCTCAAGTACTTATAGGCATCCCAAAGGGATTCTTGTCATCCCTCCTATGCTTCAATGCATGACACCTCAATTGCATGGTAAGTGTATGTGTCAACCTCATGCAAGGTCCAACGCATCCCCCTTGACATCTACTCCTTGCATGCAAATCATAAATGTCTTCACCATGCATAGGCCAACGCATAACTACTTTTGAGATGTCATTCTGACCTTTTGCATGTCTTACTATGCGACCACCTCATCCTTGGCTTGGCCAAGACTTCCCTTGGTTGAGCCACGTACCCCACTTTTTTATCAATGCAACATTGCTCCCCAAGTTTGTTCAAATCAATGCATGTTAGCTATGTTGAGCGCATGGTTGCTTCATCAACCACCTTATATGTGTTCAACAAGCTCCTCCTATGCACCCATGAGGTGGTTAACACATGGTCCCCTATCTATACTCTTATCTTGCCTCTAATTTCATAGCATAACTTCTTCTTTTGGCTCATAACTAGAGTATGCACCCAACCTACACTTCTCCTCCAAGGTATGCGCCCAACTAGGGTTCTTGAGTTTCCTTGGTGTAACTCTTTCCTAAGGGTTTATCTTGTGCTTCCATCTTACTCCTCATAGACCTAAAAATGGAATCCATAAGGCCCTCTATGCGCCAACCCTAACCCCTGTGCGTCCATCTTTCCTCTTCTTCCTTCTTCCTTGGTTTCTATCTTCTTTTCAAAGCATAGCTTCCTTTCATACTCAAAGTCATAGTCATGTATCCTCTTTACCTTACATTCCTCCAAGCATACGGCCATCTATACGCCTACATGGCCATCTATGCATCCAAGCTTCCATCTATGCATCCAACCCTTACCTCTTTAGGGTTTCCTCCACTTGTGGTGTCTTATTTAGTCCAACATTTAGCCAACCTCTCCCTTTAATCCCCTATGCACCCATCAATCTTTCCTTATGTGTTCAACCCTAATTTCCTCACTTGTTGATACATAGTTCAACGTATCCTTCCAACACAACCAGTTCTTTTCTCAGGTTTTCATTTGACCCCAAACATCTTACAAAACACTTTCTATGTGTCCAAAGTTCCCTTGGTATATGTCCATCATGTTCAATCCTACCCTAGTATGTGTCAAATATTTAGAATTTTTCTTAAGTACTTCTACTTCTTCCAAGGTATAGTTTTAGGTACTTAAGTATCTTTTCCTTCCAAGTATTGACTTTTTATTTTCTCTCTGCCAAAAGAATCCATTGAAGGTTCAGGTGTTACATAATACGCGCCAAGTACAAAATCTTCCACTTTCCCTAGACTAGTGATGCGTTATTTTATGCAGTGAAAAAATGAAAGGAAATTGCGGTGATGGAAAATGTGTTGTGCAACATGTTTTCTCAGAAGAATCCAAATATAAATCCTACTAAGATTCTTGGTAAGTCCAGGGTCAAACTCAGGTACTAAGGAAAACAATATGTGGTAATAATTTCTAAGATGCCTTTGTGGTAACCAATAAATCAAGAGTTGTTGGGTTGTTGTTTGTGGTAAAAAAAGTGTATGCGGTGGAGTTAAGAAAAGAGTTAACACTACGGAAGATGCGATGAATATGCGGGGAACGGTTTGAGAAGGGGTTCAGCTAACACTTCCTAGGATTGCATTCATGTTATGCGATCATGCAATACACATACAATAACAAATCATCTCTCAACGAAAATGCTATGGCTTCTAGTTTTTGAACGCATGCGATATATGCAATAAGTCTATAGAGCCTACACGTAAACCTCTATTATTTTCAATGCGATGACGAATGACACACACACATACAAGGCGACTGCATAATACCATAACCTATCTCTACGGTGCATGTGATGCATGTTGGCAAACAGAGCTTCTCTCTAAGTCCCTATCTCTTGCTTATGCAGATCTAATCTTGCTCTCTCGAGTCTAGATTCTAACCTAGCTCTCTAAAGTCTTAGGATCTTTCTTTAGACTCTCTCTCGAGTAGCTCTAAAGGGGTGTTAAGCGCAACATAAGACAAGATGATTGCATGCAATGAAAATCCTAGGTCATGTTAGCTAAATTGTTCTCAACCCATTCGATAAATTTAGCTACTCATGCGTGCTTTTAAGAGAATGAACAAATGTAGATAAGAAAGTTCCATTTTATATATATATAGAATTGAAATACAGAATAAGAATGCGGAATAAGAATAAAGAGTCTGGTAGCAATTTGTTGCTTCCCAAGGCTTACACTGTTCTTCTCTACTCTAATCAAAAGATAATATCGCTCTCATGAGAGTCAACCCTCTCTCTGCTTTTCCACGCCTTCTGGGTTCTCTCTCAAGCTGATCAAAGCGATCTTCCAGCATTTCTTCCCTTCTCTCGCTCCGCCTTTTAAGTAAAATAAAAACTATGAACAAGGCTAAGAAAATTATCTAACTGTCTAACTCTCCCACTGTCTAACTAGCTGAACTCCTTTACAGAAGGTGACCTCTGGTATTTATAAAGCTTCGGGTTGAAAGGCTTCTTCTCTCTCATGATTGCATGATGGGATGGCATTAATTCTCTGTCTGAAACGCCGAACATTTGTCACCGAAAAGTTAAGTGTACTTGCTACAGTAGATGGTTAACGGCTTGTCAACTTAATTCAGAATCGACCGTCATCAGCTTTCTGTCCCATCATGATTTATTATGCTTTTCACCCAGATGCGCCCACAAAGTTGCACCGGCTCTATGCGGCAACCTTCTTGAGCAGATATTTGCGAGCGTAAATCACCGCATAGCCTTGCGGTAACGCAATCTTTTGATGCGCCTTGCGTTAACGCAATCTCTTGATGCGCTCGGCCATTGATTTCTTTGGATCGCATTTTCTGCCTTCCGTCAACGTATATTCTGCAAAAAAATACATAAGTTAAACTGTTTTAATGCGATTGACGCATGTGACCTCAATATTGTGAACTTAATGCTTTTGGACGCAATCTTGTATATTTTTATCAACGCAAACCTGCATTGTTTAATAACTTAGCACTGAAATAACGTGCATTTCTGCCCGTTATTACACCCCCAAATTTAAACAATGCTTGTCCTCAAGTATAAGCTAAAGATTTTCTTTAGAAAGTCGACCGCAATCACTTTTCCTAGATTTCTCAAGGATGCCTTATTCAAATCCTATACACTAAAAATTTCCTAAATTTTTATTCAGATCTCTTCTTAAAATATTTCTAAAATTTAGGGACCGCAAGTTTAACCTTCAAAAAGACTTTACTAGATTCTAGGATATCGCATGATTTATTTCAAAAAAAACTTTATCACTGAGGTGTTAAATGATTTTTTATCCATGCGTATTTTAGACATTATTATTATTATTATTATTTTCTCTGACTTTGCGCTGATCCAAGTGCCTCGCCTTCGTCTTGGCTTGTCCTCACATATGTCATGCGGACATCCAACTCCGAGCAAGGTGTTCTTTCTCAGACTAAACTCATGCCCATTTGGTATCAGAATTGTGGTCATTTATTTATGCGTTGATCACGATTTCTACCTTCGTTTTGGCTTGCCCCCACGTGTGTCATGCGGACATCCAACTACGAGTAGGATTCGATCGCAACGTTATGATTTTTTTTTTTTAATAAATAATCAAGGCTAAAAATAGCAAGGTCGAAAATGAATACCGCACCCCCAAATTTAAAATGCGGTAATGTCCTCATTGCTAAAAGATTGAAAGAAGTCATGCGATGTTCTTAGGAAGTTTCATAAAGGGTCAATTTGAAAGAAAACTAGCAGACCACTAACTTCTAGAAATATTTCATGAGGTGACTGTCCTAAAATTAAGTTCACTCTAGTGTGTACGAAAAAAATAGAGCATGTGTTTCATCATTGAAATCATAATTGGCAAAGAGAAATCATGCGGTGACTTACTAAATTGATCAATGTTAAATGATTGCGGTAACCAAAGAGGATGCGGTGATAAAATTTTCAAAACTAAAATGCGATGCAATAACGAAATTTAGAATAAAGTCAAGGAAAGATACAAATGAAATTTACTAAATTGATCAATGTTAAATGATTGTCATTGTAGTATAGTGGTAAGTATTCCCACCTGTCACACAGGTGACCCGGGTTTGATCCCCGGCAACAGCGTCAAAAACTTGATGCGTTATTTTATGCAGTAATGAGAAATGCATTGTGCAACAAGTTTTGGTAAAAAAAAAAGTGTATGCGGCAGAGTTAAGAAAAGAGTTAACAGAAGATGCGATGAATATGCGAGGTGCGTTCATGTTATGCGATCATGCAACACACATACAATAGCAAATCATCTCTCATTTAGAATGCATGCGATAAGTCCATAGGGCCTACACATAAACCTCTATTCTTGTTTATGCGATGACGAATGACACCAATGAAAATCCTAGGTCATGTTAGCTAAGTTGTTCTCAACCCATTCGATAAATTTAGCTACTCATGCGTGCTTTTAAGAGAGTGAACAGATGTAGATAAGCAAGTTCCATTTTATAGATATAGAATTGAAATACAGAATAACAATACGAAATAAGAATAAAGAACCTGGTAGCAATCTGTTGCTTCCCAAGGCTTTTACACTGTTCTTCTCTACTCTGCTCAAAAGATAACCTCACTCTCGCGAGAGTCGACCCTCTCTTTGTTTTTCCACGCCTTCTGGTTCTCTCTCGAGCTAACCAGAGTGATCTTCTGTGCTTTTCACCTAAATGTGCCCACCAAGTTACGCCGGCTCTATGCGGCAACCTTCTTGAGCAGATATTTGCGAGCGCATATCACCGCATAGTTTTTCGGTAACACAATCTTTTGATGCGCCTTGCATTAACGCAATCTCTTGATGAGCTCGGCCGTTTATTTCTTTGGATCGCATTTTTCGCCTTGCGACAACATATATTCTGCTCAAAAATACATAAGTTAACTATTTTAATGCGATTGACGTATGCGACCGCAATATTGTGAACTTAATGCTTTTGGACGCAATCTTGTATATTTTTATCAACGCAAACCTGCATTGTTTAATAACTTAGCACTGAAATAACGTGCATTTCTGCCCGTTATCAACTAGATGTGGCCTATCCTGTACACTCATACTCTGCAGGTGACCATCAAACACCTTAGCTGTGAGAACCTTTGTAAATAGATCAGCAATGTTGTGCTCCGAAACTATCTGCTTGATAATTACGTCCACTCAATGCACCATCTCTCAAATGAGATGATACTTCTGCTCTATATGCTTCCCGTGCTTATGACTCCTAAGCTCTCTGGAATTAGCTACAGCATCACTATTATCACAATAAATGGTGATAGCTTTGACATACCTGGAACCACTTCTAGATCAGTCAGAAATTTCTTGAGCCACACAGCTTCTTTAGTAGCTTCACAAGCCGCTACGTACTTAGCCTTCATAGTGGAGTTAGTAATGCACCCCTATTTGGTGATCCTCCAGACTACTTCCCTTTCATTAAGAGTGAACACTAATCTTGATATAGACTTCTTAAAATCCTTATCAGCCTGGAAATCAGAGTCTATGTATCCTATAAGACTAAAATCCTTAGAACCATACATAAGCATGTAGTCATTCGTTCTTCGAAGATACTTGATGATATTCTTAATGGAATTCCAATGATCATATCCTAGATTAGACTGATATCTACTGACTATCCCCACTGCATAACAAATATCGGGTCTAGTACATAACATCACATAGTCAGACTACCAACAACTAATGCATAAGGGATCCATCTCATTTCCTCATCTTTTTAAGGTGTCTTAGGACATTGTTCCTTAGACAAAATAACTGCATGCTGAAAGGGAGTAAACCTCTCTTGGAGTTCTGGATCAAAAACTTGACAAACATCTTGTCAATATACGATGCCTAAGATAGTGCTATTGATTTATTCTTTCGATCTCTAAAGATCTAAATGCCCAAAACAAACTACGTCTCTCCCAAATATTTCATTTGGAATTGGGTCGCTAGTAAATTTTTAATTTTAGTTAGCATGCCTACATCATTTCTAATGAGTAGTATATCGTCTACATATAGCCCTAGAAAAGATACTGAACTGTTGATGATTCTCTTGTATACACAAGGATCATCAAAATTTTGATCAAAGCCATAAGATTTGATTGCAGCGTCAAATCTTATATTCCAGGTGGAGAAGATTGCTTCAATTCACAAATGGATCGATTAAGCTTGCAAATCTTTTGCTCTTAACCTTGGGTTATGAATCTCTCAAGCTACTCCATATAAATGGTATCCTCAAGATTGTCATTCAGAAAAAAACAGTCTTGACGTCCATTTACCAAATCTCATAGTCATAAAATGAGGCAATTAACAGGAGGATCCAGTTAGACTTCAACATAGCGACAGGTGTGAAAGTCTCCTTATAGTTGACTCTCTCAATGTGGGTATAACCCTTTCCCACAAGTCTAGCCTTCAAGGTTTGCATCTTCCCGTCAGCACCCCATTTTCTCTTATAGATCCACTTGTAACCTATAGGTTTAGCCCCATCAGGTTGATCTATAAGATCCCAAACAAAATTGAAATACATAGACTCCATTTCGAGATCCATAGCTTTGATCCACTCATCTTTGTCAACATCTTCCATTGCCTTCTTGTAAGACAATGGATCCTCAACATCTCCGTCAGCTGCAATAACTAGGATTTTTGTTAAACTCATATAACAAATAGGTGGGTTTGCAACCCTCCCATTACGTCGATGTTCCCTCAACATTTGAGGTGGATGTGACCTATTAGATGAACCAACTTCAACAACTTTTGTTGAGGTATTAGGTTCTTCAACAATTCTTGTTGAAGGTTCAGTATTTCATTAAAAAGTACACCGAACACAATTGGTATATTTTGTACTAAGTTTTTTGAATATGATGTAACTCAATCCCCCTTAGATACTCTTAGGCAGGTTCCCCTTTTGTCGTCAATTGACTATATAATTGTAGGCCAATAGAGCCTTCTTGAAATTGTTTATGTACGTACTTTCATAATTAATGTAATTCAAAATTTAAAGAAAAAATCTCCACATTTTCACTATTTTATCCTAAATGTCAGGGTAATATTGTCCCGAGAGTGCCTGAGATTTAAAGAAACTAACCATTCTGATAAAAATATTGGGGTAGAGTTTTAAACATTCTAACATTTCTAACTTAAATCTCAGTGTAACTTTGCACCGAGATTGCCCAAGAGTTTAACATTAGAACCGTCTGTTTTCAATTTCTGGGGAATTTTGTCCCGAGATGACCCAAGATTTATATTATATTTTCATTCTTGATGTCAATTTTTCCCAAGATTGACCGAGAGTGAAAAAAATAACGCATATCACTTTAACAAATGACTCTAACCATTCATAGTCCAAACGAAACTGAATAGAAATTATTTACATACTTCAAATGAATAATAAAAGATTCTAATCGTTCCCTACAATCTAAGCTCGACATGTCTTTCGATTGTGTCCAACGTTGCGACATCGAGTACACTTGTGAATCTATTTCTGTACTTCACCGTTTAATGGGATTCATATAATAGGATGACAACCAACTGTTCCAACAACCCTAGGAGGTAAGACTATTCTATCAACAAACCCAGGTGATGTCTTCCACTCTAATGCATGACAAACAAGAAATATAGGCTCTGCATAACTAGTCAGCCAGTTCATAACTGTATATGCACTTGAGCATAAACTATATGGATCAATACTCCTAACCTGACAAACGGCAAGAGCATGTGAATAGGGGATCTCATAGTAATCAAACTCAACACACATGCAAGTCTTCTCATTCAAATTAACCCAAGGTTTAAGATGATCGTCTATAATCTCAAACTCGTGGTGATCGATCAGTCGCACAATATATGTTCTAAAAATGATATATGCAAGTTTCATAAGCTTTTCCCCATGGTCTAACAAAATTGATTCCCACCTTGATGCTAATGTCCTGAGCTCAAAAAACCATTCCTCATGAAGACTTCTAATATGATCCAACAGTGCAGCCACCAAAAGGAATCGAGCATCCTTCAATACCGCATTATATACTCCGCAATATTAGTGATCATCTGATCATACCTCATTCCCTTTTGGTATACCCAAGCCTACCTTAACAACCCGACATTGGTAAGATATTTTTTAACACCATTGTAGGGAGCCAACTTTTTCTAATTGTTGGGTTTTATGTCCTAAAACTCGTGGTTTGTAAACAGTAGAACTTATTCTGAAAATTCAATAAAGTTGTTATTGAATATATTATTTTTCTAGAAATCCAATAAACCAAAGTCCCTTCACTACTACATGAGTACTTGAACTTTATGTGGAGACATGCAAGTGGATCAAGTTCGAGTAAATAGTCAAAATGATCTATAGTATATGAATAAGGTTGGGTGCCTTATTCTGGTAACACTATTGGATATGGCCTACTCTGTAGTTGTTACAAAGAGTTGTAAAGTGCTACAAACGAAGTGATCCTAATTCGTTCATGTTGGGACATGAGGAATGGGGGTGTCCTGTGCAAATAAGTTTTGTGCAAGATCGGACCACGAAACCAGTCACTCTTACTTTATAACGTTGTTTACTGTTTAAGACCTGTCTCTTATACACATCTAGATGTGTATAAGAGACAGCTACTACATGAGTACTTGAACTTTATGTGGAGACATGCAAGTGGATCAAGTTCGAGTAAATAGTCAAAATGATCTATAGTATATGAATAAGGTTGGGTGCCTTATTCTGGTAACACTATTGGATATGGCCTACTCTGTAGCTGTCTCTTATACACATCTAGATGTGTATAAGAGACAGATTTTGGTAACACTATTGGATATGGCCTACTCTGTAGTTGTTACAAAGAGTTGTAAAGTGCTACAAACGAAGTGATCCTAATTCGTTCATGTTGGGACATGAGGAATGGGGGTGTCCTGTGCAAATAAGTTTTGTGCAAGATCGGACCACGAAACCAGTCACTCTTACTTTATAACGTTGTTTACTGTTTAAGACCTGTCTCTTATACACATCTAGATGTGTATAAGAGACAGCCTGTGAAGGGTTAACTTACTAATCATGGTTATATCGAGTGGATATAATATATCTACAGTGAGGGAAGTTCAGCTATGGGCTTTAGTGGAATCACCCATTAGTGAACGAATGAGGGTTAGATCGGTCTAATGAGTTTAGCCGATTAATCTCAGATCGTTGGAGCCCATGATTTGTAGGTTCGCGAGGTCCCCCTACTAGCTCGTAAATGAATTAACTCTAAAATAGCGTGATAAGTTAATTTGAAGTGTTCAAATTAGAATTAAATAAAATTGGAGAAATAATATTTAAATATGATTTAAATATTTAAAGATGGAATTATGTAAAAATTAATTTAATATTTGATATTAAATTAATTAGAATTATTTAAATTGTTTAAATAATTATTTGTTTATTTTATTAAGAAAATTTAATTTTGTAAAATTAATAATATTTTCAATTTTATTAACAGAATTGATTTATGAAATCAAAATTGAAAAAGAAAGAAAAAAACACAAAATGAAAAATTAGTTTTCTCCATTATCTTCATGAAGTAGCTCACAAACAACCCACTCTTCAAACCTCATTAACTCCAAGCATGAATTGCATCTCATGCAACAAATCTCTTTGCATGAATGTCTGTAATATATTGAAGAGATTGGAGTGTTTTGAAGTGAATGCAACCGATAGAATTTCTCTGAAAAATTCGTAGAAGAAGGGTGTTCTTCACATTGGGTTGCTGCTGTGAGTTAGTCTCCAAATTCCCTTAATTTAAATTTATTTTGAGTACCACTACTCAATCTAGAGCACCAAGAGGATAATAGGGAAGATCTTGGGGTTTATAACAAGATTCAGAGGAGATTTGCAACTGTATTCGAGCTTAGAGAAAGTTCTTCAAATGTATGTCATGAAACCCATTTATTTCTGTTGAAGCGTGTTTTCTTTTCTGCCAAAATTAATGAATTAGAGTGCTTATGGATCCTGGTCACTTCCGCTACGCACGATGGTATGTTCCAACACTAATAGTATTGGAAGACGGACTCCCAACATGTCTTAGCTGCTAACATGAAGTTTGCACACATGTTATCATTGTTGAACTTCGTTGTCAAGTTCAAGCTCAAATGATGGATACAAAGTACATGGAATGCATCAGGAAAAACTGTAGCAATGGACTTTGCAATGCTTTTGTGTCGATCGGATACGAACACTAACCCATTAACCATAACAATGGTTGCTTGCAACTTTCTCATGAACCACGTCCACAAATCATCATTTTCCTTATCCCCAAAATAAAATAAAATAAATGGGTATATTTGCTTATTAGCATCAATTGATATTGCTACGAGCATAATACACTTATACTTCCCTTTCATGTGTGCAGCATCAACCACAATGACTAGCCTGATGCAGTTAAGAAAACCTCTTATCGCATCCCCAAGTGCCATATACACGTACTTAAAATACCCATTAGGATCAGCCTCCAACTCATATTGGGTACTAGGATTGGAAATCTTCAACGCTTCTCCATACCGTGGTAACAAACGAAATGAATCTCTAGGGGATCCTCTCGTTAAGGACAACATAGCTTCCCTGGCTTGCCATGCCCTCTCGTAACTAATGTCCATCCCGTACTCCTTGCGAAAGTCTTGAATGATCTCCCTTGGTTTAAAATCGTGACTAACATCCTGGTATTTTAACTTAATCAGTTCAACTATGACCCAACTCTTACCTTGTTTATGATCCTATTTTCTTAATATTTTTTTATATGTGTGTGTGCTAACATATTTAATAATTTTGAACATTTTTAGAGTCTTTCATTTTAATGGCCCCAACCTTCCATTGGAAAATCGGTTCTACGCATCTTAAAATATATAATTTCCTAGTAGATCTATTGACACGATAATGGAAGTTCTTCCTAATGGCAAAGACAAACGGTTTCCTAGCCAAATCTTTTTTGCTTAAAAACATATTACCAGCCTGGACATCTTTTATATAGACTCAGGTGAAACGAAAATGGTGCTTGCCATTAATTTTTCAATACGTTTCCTCTTGTTATGGTTGGCACAGGGTTCATCACTTGCTACTGAATCCATACACTGCTTATTGTTAGTCATTGGGTTACTATCATCAAACAATCCTCTATCAACCCTTGATTCTACATTCAACATTGATTCTACCTCTGTGGTCATTGGGTTTTGGTTCTTCATCGAGTCCACATGATCAATATTAACAACCACTTCAGATATATCTATATCCTCCACACTAACGTCGACATCAGAATTCATTAACATGTCCACTTCATATATAGACTCATCGTTAACAACAACCTCAGTTTGGTTCACATATTCCCTATTGAACAACCCATCTGTATCGTCTTTCAAATCTAACAGGCATACATTATTATTTAATGGACTTAATGCTTGCACCTTATTGGAACTCATATTCTATTCAGGAATAAACTCAAGTTCAAATGTGAATGATGGAACATTTTGGGCTATTTGAATTGGATACAACGGTAGCGTACTCCTAGATTTATGGACTACTACTGGTAACTTCGATAATAAAAGAGCCACTTGAGACACATCTCACCAATTAAGAAAAAATGAAAATATTTTTTATTACTAATCACAAAGGCAGATACATTCGGTCTAACATTGTACAAACATCTTATAATCAATTCAAGCTCAACAGAATTTGTCCCACTGATTCTATATATTTCTCGTAAAAACACTTCATATTTTATTTTGATGTTGACAATCAACCCTTTCAACTGACTTTTACATATTCTTTCTCATCCTCCTTCCATTCACCCGCAAAACAAACTATTATATATGAGGCATCCCTAAAAAAAATCATACACAAGTACAAAATTCAATAATCTGGTGCATCTATATAAATATCTCGCCTGAGATTTCAAACCTTACACTAAATCTAGGATAAATAAACTCAATTGCGGCCGAGATTATTGAATTTCCACCAAGATTACTTAAACAACCACGAAAACATAAACTATTGGGCTCAACAACATGTAAATAACAACTAAAGTACATTTACAAAAGACTATATCAATATATATACCTTGCTTTTCTTGATTATATGCAAAAAGATGAGATGTGAGGGTTTGAGGACTTTCAAACACTAAGAAAAGTTTTGGGTGACTTGTTTAAAAAACTTGTTGAGCAAGCCAATTGTAAGGTTTCTTAAAAAATGGAATATTATAATAATATAATAATATTGTTATTACTGAGGGCATATTTGTAAAATTCCATATTTGTAAAATTCATTTCCCATCAATCGAATTTGATATTCAAACGTTCAAAAAACTAACACAATCTCGGGCTCGATCTCGCTCGAGAAGGCTCAAGAAAAACCATTCAAACGAGTATTCAGAAAGCGTGCTATTTTCTAAATATGAAAAGTAAACAGGGTTATTTTGGACAATTTCACAAGCTAACGATCTCTAATGGCTTGGTTGTCCCTCCGCTTCGATTCTTTGTGGAGTACTAGAAGGCAACATGTGATGGGAAATAAAGACACGTGTTACGAGAAAATTTTTTGTACTATCCTAAGATGAAAAAATTTCCATACTAATGCTACATACGAAACTTTTAAAAATTACACGAGGTTCATGCAATAAATCATTTAATGACATGTTGAATAATAAATGGAGCTAATATTAGCACTACAAATTTTTCCAAGAAAGTACTAAGCTACTTTATCTATAATCTATAATCTATCTATAATCTATTAAAAGGTCATGATTTTTAAAATATATATTTTTGGACCATTTTATCCTTTTAATTATTAATAAATTGCAAATATACCATTATACATTTAAAATCATGTATGGACGCCTCCTCAAAAATAAATGTGTGTATCCTTTGCAAAATAAAAAAACAAACAAATTTATGTACGTTATTTAATTACTTCCTAAAATTTTACAATTTTCTTATTTAAAAAAGTTGTTACAATTTCTTCTAATAAACAAATAATTACAATTTTAATTGTTATATAATAATGGAAATTGAACAATTTTGCTAAAATTCTAATGCATCACTTTCTTTGAAAAAAAAAATCTAATGCATGAAATGTATAAAATGGAAAACACTTAGCCATAAACTTTCCAAATTCTCTGACCTTTGTTGCTACATCTTTAGCATATTACCTATAATCGTCCGTATTTTCCAATATAGCTATTATAACAAAAATACAAAAAACAGAACTAAAACTAGAGAACAACTTCATATTATGGCTTGAGACCACAAGCCAAAATTCAATAAAGAAGAAATAATTAGAAATCACTCAGACTAACAACTAAGAACAATTATGACCATCAAAGATTCAACAGAAGCCTAGCCTATACTCCTAAGTCATGAGTTAGCTTCTTGAGCTATGCCAGAACACTAATTCTTCATTCACTATCAAAATTATCACTTGCACTTTCATCTAAAAAATATTTTGAAACAACAAAGATGAGTACAAAAATACTCAATAAGCAACTTCCACATCAAGTTCACAATACATTTAGAAAAATAAAACATATTGAAACATGGAAGTTTTAAATTTCTAACAAACATTTTTTTTTATTCAGTCAAAGTCTTGTCTTACTTTCAAATAGTCTTGAAACAAAACCTAAACATTCAAGTAAGCTTTTAGGACTTTAAGAAACAGAATATTCATATATTTCTAAAATACGAATCAAACTTTCAATTGGTCAATACTTTCAATCGAACAAAATTTTCAATCAATCCATACTATTCAAGTCAAACAACTTTCATTCATTCAGAAGTTCCAAATACAAAATAGGAAAACTGTATAGTCAGTGTAGCCCAGCAAAAATTGGTACCTTCCGGTAACATCAGTTAGAAACATCGAATATCAATCGATCAAAACAATAGAATTAACAACCGACCAAAAACAACAAAAATATTGGTTAGCAACCTATCAAAACAAAAATTATTTAAGTATGAAGTCATGTGAGTGCAACACACATATGACTCTTCATTCTGAATAATGTCAAACCACAAAATTATACCTTCTCACAAATAAGCCTCAGTCAGAATAGAAAACCATCAATTCCAAATTGGCTATAATAAATTATCATACAATCCCCAGAACACAAAGTTGGCATATCTAGATAGCCCCAATCATATTAGTCATAAGCATCTAAAACACAACAGGTAGTTTCAAATATCAATTTTTTTGACCCATCAACACAGAGCCCTCCTTGACCCATCAACACTCCCTGCCACTGTGACAGCCCAAGAAAAAGAAGACTGAGAGCTGGCAGCCTATGGTACGTTGGTTCTAAACCTTAGTCACAGTGTTCTTAGATAAGTTTTAGATCAAGAAGCTGCATATAGGATATGGACTAAACTAGAAGAGTTATATGCTACTAAAGATCTTCCTTGTAAAATGTATTTTAGGGAGAAGTTCTTCACATTTAAAATGGATTCATCTAAAACTTTAACTGATAACTTAGATGAGTTCAAGAAAATTGTTGCTGAATTTAAAACTCTAGGAGAAAAACTTAGTGATGAAAATGAAGCCTATGTGCTTCTAAACTCCTTGCTTGAACCCTATAAAGAAATAAAAAATGCTCAAAGACCTAAAGACTAATAGTATAAGCACAAATACTATAATTGTTGCTGAATTATAGTATAAGCACAAATACTATAATCTCAGCCCTAAAAACCAAAGAGCTAGAATTACAGATTAATAGAAAGGATCATCCTAGTGGTAAAGGTCTATTTGCTAAAGGAAACTTCAAATAAAATCATTCAAAGGACAGAAAACCTCACAACTCGGAAGATAATAAATCAAAATAGAAAATAAAATGTAAGTATTACAAGAAGAAAGGACATCTAATTAAGGACTATTTTATCTTAAAAAGAAAGAATCAAGAGAAAGAAAAGGATTCAAAAGGCAAACAGCTTGAAGCATCTGTTGTAGAAGGATCCTTTATCCACTCAAATGCTTTAGCCTCAACTTTAGACAAATCCAATCATGTAAATCCTCTAGAAAAACATGATTGGGTCCTAGATTCTGGATGCAGCTACCACTTGACCTCAATAAGACCTTGGTTCAGGAGAAATGGTGTATATGGGAAACAACTAAGGCTGTAAGATAGAAGGCATTAGCTCTGTTTCCATGAAACTTAAGGATGGAACTATTAAACTTTTTAGGAATGTGAGATATGTTCCATTACTTGAGAGAAATCTAATCTCCTTAGGTATGATAGATGTAATTAGGTGTGAGTACAGGGGTAAAGGAGTAACCCTTGAGGTGCTAAAGGATTCTAAGGTGATAGTAGTTGGGGAAAAGATAAATGACTTATTTATGGTCAAAGGAGTTGAAATGATGACAAGGGCATATGTTACCACCACAAATGAGATCACAGAGGTTGATGTGTGGCACAAAAGATTATCTCACATTAGTACTAAAGGCCTAGAAGTCCTATCTAAACAAGGGACTCTACCTAAAGGTCTCTCAGAAAATCTAACCTTTTGTGAACACTGTGTTTTAGGGAAAGCCACAAGGCAAAGCTTCACTAAAGCACAACACACCACAAAAGTTATCCTAGACTATATACACTTTTACCTATCGGGTCCAGCTCCTACACCCAGCCTAAGTGGCTCAAAGTATTTACCTTTTTTTACTGATGACTTCTCTAGGAAAAGTTGAGTCTACTTCCTAAAACTAAAGACCACGTGTTTGATAGGTTTAAGGAATGGAAACTCATGATAGAGAAGCAAACTTCTAAAGAAATTAAATACCTAAGAACTGATAATAGACTGGAATTTTGTAATGAAGAGTTTAACAAAGAAATAGGACTGTTAAATTCACTTCTTAACAGAATGGAGTAGCTGAAAGACTAAATAGAATAATCATGGAAAAGGTTAGATGTCTTCTATCAGATGCAATCCTTAGTGAAAAATATTGGGCTGAGGTTACAAGCTATACTGTGTACACCTGAAATAGGTATCCACATTCCTCCCTATACTTTTTAACTCCTAAAGAAAAATGGACCACACATTCACCTAACCTAGAAAATCTAATGGTATTTGGATGTGTTGGCTATATTCACCAAAATCAGAGAAAATTAAAATCTAGGGCAGTAAAGTGTATGTTTGTTGGGTTTTCTGAAGGTGTCAAAGGATTTAAGATGTGGAATCCTATTGAGAAAAGGTTTGTCATAAGCAGAGATGTCACTTTCAGAGAAAAAGAGATGTTTATGCAAAAAGAAAAGACAACTTATGAAGTTTCTAATAGCCCTAATACTGCTAGGATTGAGGTGAAGACACCTAAAGTTTTTTCCACTAACCATAACCCTCCTATTGAATCAGAAGAAGAAGAAGAGGATATCTCAAATGAGAATACAGGGAATACTGAAGTTGTACCTGATTTAAGTCAGTATTCTTTGGCTAGGGATAGACAAAGAAGAGTGATAGTTCCTCCAGCTAGGTATACTGAAACTAACTACATGAACCTAGTTCTAAATGCAATAATAGCTCCTAATGATGAAAAACCAGCCACTTTTGAAGAGGCAGTAAACTGCCCTAATGCTAGGTCTTGGATTCAAGCCATGTGTGAAGAAATGGAGTCACTCACTGTCAATAATACTTGAACCCTAGCCCATCTTCCTAAAGGATGCAAACCTATAGCCTCTAAATGGATATATAAACTAAAGGAGGGTTCTATCAAAGAAGAAAAGCCTAGGTACAAGGAAAGGTTAGTGGCTAAAGGGTTTACACAGAGGGAAGGCATAGATTATTCTGAAATTTTTTTCACCAGTAATAAAACAAACCTCTATTAGACTACTTTTATCTCTAGTTGCTCAGTACAACCTTGAACTAGATCAATTAGATGTTAAAACTGCTTTCCTTCACGGAAACTTAGATGAGGTTATCTATATGGTTCAACCTAAAAGGTTTGAAGAAAGAGGAAAGGAAGACCTATGTTGTCTCCTAAATAAGTCTGTATATGGTCTAAAACAATCCCCTAGATGCTGGTATAGAAGGTTTAATGATTATATAGAGAGTATTGGATTTAAAAGAAGTTTCTATGATATTTGTTCTTATATTAATTCATCTACCTATAAGGACAAAGTCTATCTACTACTTTATGTTGATGATATGCTACTAGCAGGGAAATCTAAGGAGGATTTAATTCATGTCAAAAATCTCTTAAAGAGAGAATTTGACATGAAGGACTTGGCTCAATCTAGAAAGATCCTTGGGATTGAAATTCAAAGGGACAGAACTTCCTCAACTCTAACCATTAGCCAGTTAAGCTACTGTGAAAAAGTAATTAACAGATTTAATATGTCTAATGCAAAACCAATCACTATACCTATTGCTAGTCATTTTAAACTTTCCTCAGAAAACTCACCAAAAGAAACAGACATAGAACATTTGACTCAAATGCAATCAATTCTATATAATCAAATAGTAGGGAGTCTAATGTACTTGATGATATCTACTATACCAGACCTATCATACAGCACTAGTCTAGTCAGTAGATACATGTCTAACCTTGGGAAAAGACACTGGGAAGCAACAAAATAGATTTTAAGATATCTAATTTGGTCTAAACAGACAAAATTAACATATCAAAGTACTAATGAATCAAATTTAGAGCTATATGGATATGTTGATTCAAATTTGTAGGTGACCAAGACAAAAGAAGATCATTAACAGGTTATCTATTCTTATTTGGTCCTAATTTGTTGTGTTGGAAAGAAAATTTACAGTCAATTACAGCATTATCAACCATAGAAGCAGAGTACATGGCTTTATCAGAAGCAAAAAAAGAAGCACTATAGTTAAAGGGATTGATGAAGGACTTTGGTATTAATCAAACAGTAGTAAAAATCTACTGTGATAACCAAAGTGCCATTCACCTATCCAAAAACTCTCAGTATCATTCAACGACCAAACAAATAGACATTAAGTATCATTTTGTAAGAGACAGAATAGAGAAACGAGAGGTCGAGGTGCTTAAAGTTCATACCACAAAAAACGCAGCCGACATGCTTACCAAACCTGTGAGCAAACTCAAGCTAGCAAACTGTCTTGATCAGATCGGGTTTCAGCTTCCTGAAAAAGGGTGAAGACATGTTAAATCCAGAAGGAGAAGAGCTTGCATGTTGAGCTTAAGGTGGAGATTTGAAGAATATAAGCTCAAACATTCAACATTCAAGAACTATTTCACATTTCTTTAACTTTTACAGTATGTTATTGTAACTACTTGTATCAAAAAAATAGTATAAGTACTCATCATTTACAAATTTTCGTAGTACACAATTACAATAGCTTCAAGAGAAATTTGAAATCTGTATAAGAAAGAATCTGTGACTTAGCTCTCGATAAAGATCTCTCTCCTTCCCGTGGATGTAGGCAACATTAAGCCAAAATAATTAGAAATTCAATAAAGAAGAAATAATTAGAAATCACTAAGACTAACAACTAAGAACAATTATGACCATCAAAGATTCAACAGAAGCCTATACTCCTAAGTCATGAATTAGCTTCTTGAGCTATGCCAGAACACTAATTCTTCATTCACTATCAAAACTATCACTTGCACTTTCATCTAAAAAATATTTTGAAACAATAAAGATGAATACAAAAATACTCAATAAGCAACTTTCATATCAAGTTCACAATACATTTAGAAAAACAAAACGTATTGAAACATGGAAATTTTAACTTTCAAACAAACATTTTTTTTATTCAGTCAAAGTCTTGTCTTACATTCAAATAGTCTTGAAACAAAACATAAACATTCAAGTAAGCTTTTAGGACTTTAATAAACAGAATATTCATATATTTCTAAAATACGAATTTTTTAATACTTGTCAATATTTTCAATCGAACAAAATATTCAATCAATCCATACTTTTCAAATCAAACAACTTTCATTCATTCAGAAGTTTCAAATACAGAATAGGAAATATGTATAGTAAGTGTAGCCCAGCAAAAATTGGTACCTTCCGGTAACATCAGTTAGAAACATCGAATATCAATCGATCAAAACAGTAGAATTAACAACAGAGATATTGATTAGCAACCTATCAGAACAAAAATTACTTAAGTATGAAGTCATGTGAGTGCAACACACATATGACTCTTCATTCTGAATAATGTGAAACCACAAAATTGTACCTTCTCACAAATAAGTCTCAGTCAGAATAGAAAATCATCAATTCCAAATTGGCTACAATAAATTATCATACAATCCCCAGAACACAAAGTTGGCATATCTATATAGCCCTAATCATATTAGTCATAAGCATTTAAAACACAATAGGTAGTTTCAATTATCAATTTTAGTAGCAAACCTTGTCAAATCAAATCATTCAAAACATTCAAAACTATTTAGAAGCAATCAAAACCAAAACAGTAACACTTCCAATTCAAGATCAGTCAAAACATTTTCAATCACCAAAACATTCATATACTTTTATTTTATAAAATCAACGAGAAATATACAAAGTACTTTCAATCAAATCTCAAATCACATAAAACATGCTTTCTAAAAGGAAAATCATTTAAGGCATGTAAACAATTTCAAATGGTTCAAACGTCCTTTCAAATATATTTTAAAGTTCATCAAACCACAACCGTCAAAATTTATATTTTGGAAAGGATGTGAAAACTATTTACCTCAGTTACCAATCTCATGATCTCACTCCAAAATCTCAAATTCAAATGCTTGAATGTCAACTTTCTAAAAGCCTAAATATATCCAAACTTACTAATTAAAAACCAACATCATGTCTTCACGAATCCAAAACTAATCCCAATATAACCAGTTTTATCTACTCAATTATTCACCCTTAAAATAATTTTCTGCATAATGAGTTTTGAAAAATAGGACTTCCAAACCCAAAAACAACACTGAAAATTCTGGTAATTAAAGAATGGACACTTTTAAACTCAAAAATCAGATTTATAAAACCCATTTAAACTACTGTAAAATAGTGCAAAAACAACTTTTTTTTTAAAGAAAAACTAAGAACTAAAGTTAATATTTAATGTTGAAATCGTTTGGTAAATTTTTGTGCAAAAAAATCCAATTTCAATGCCAGAACAGTCCCTAAATTGTAGAAATTTAAAGCTGTAAATTCTAGGAAGCCCCCACACTTTTCAACACTTTAAATCATGATTAAGACCCTAAAAGAAGAAACTTTGATTTTAAAAAAAAGTCCAACCATAATAAAACTTATGAGACCTTTTTAGATATAAAAAAATATTTAAAATTATTTACATCTTATAGCAAAAACTTTTGAAACTTTTTTTTTTTGCTATAAATTCTAAATATTTTTTAGATTTTTCTATTTGTAAGAATTTTTCTAAATTTTATTTTTTAGAGAAAATATTAAAAATTACAATTAACAAAAGAATTTAGAATTCAGGATCCCTTTTAGTAAAAACTTCAGTAGCCAAATTGAAAGCAAAACTTAAATCCCACTTTTTTTTTTCTCTTTGCCGTCAAGAGCTTTTTAAGAGTAGAGTTAGGGGTTTAAGTGTTCTTTATAAATAAACCCTACTTTAAAATCATGGTCCCTAAAGGCTTTTCTATTTTAACTAAATAAATAAATAGAAAGATAAATATTCTTTTATTCTTTTATTTAACAAATATAGACAAAATCTTTTAAATTAAAAGAAATAATATATATATATATATATATATATATATATATAAAGATTTTCTAAAAGAAAATTCCTTTTTTCCGTTTGTTACATTACCCCACGACTTATTCTGTACCAAAAATCGCAAGCTCCTTTGTCGTCGTAATCTCACTCGAGAACAATTCGGGTGGGACTAGGAATTTTTTTTATTTTTTTATTTTTTTTTAAGAACTCTGGAGATATTGCTTTTTTAGTACAGCGATAGCCTGAATAAGGGGATTCCAAGTAATTGTCTTGTAAAGATTTTTTTTCTATGCTTAACCAGAAAATATAATAAATATGGTCAAATTTGAGTCTAGCTCATACAAAAACACTAAAATGTCTATTGATATCTAATAAGCCCAAATTTGATTCCACGATCAAACTACATCATCAATTATTCAGGTTCACCTTTCCAAAATCGATAAACGATTGGCCTTTCCATCCATCGATGATTTGCATCCATCCATTCCATCGTCAATTCGCCGTTCAATGATAGAAATCCCTAGCCAATCGATTGACGATCATTTAATTTCTTCCTTCTTTTTGTTAAAAAAAAAACCCTAACCCCATCGATCTTCTTCAAACGACGACCTTCGTTTCCAACATTTTCCAAAACACTAACATCTGCGAATCGAAAAAAACTCTAATGTCTCCATTTAACATCTGTCATCGACGACGATATTCTTCGAGCGCACTTGTCGTTGATCATTTGCCAACCTCTTTTCGTTTAGTGAGCTCTGGTGTCTAATCCTGCTTATTATTTCTTCAGTCTATTTTTTAGATTTAGAAAGTGTAGCATAAGTTTATTGAATTTATTTCTTCTCTCTACTTATTATTTGAGTGATTATTTATAGATTTTTATGTGTAGGTTGATTAAGATTTATAAGGGATAGAAATCTACTTCAATAGGCTTGGGATACCTCAAACTTTAGTAGGCATGAAATCGGTGATAGAAATCTCTGTCCTTTTTTTTTCTTTATTTATGTACTTTAAACTTCAATATGCTTCAAAAATGTTGATAGAAATTTATTTGTCTTTTTTATTTTGTTTTTTGAGATTTTTTTTTTTATTATTTTTTATTTTTCAATAGGCTTAAACCTCAATAAGCTTGGGTACTTCAAACTTGAATAGACTTAAAATTGTTGATAGAAATATATTTATCTTTTTGTTTTTTGAATGGAGTACTTTAAATTTCCATAGGCTTGAAGAATGTTGAATCATTTGTTTTTTTTTTTTCATGAAATGTAAGTAAATACATAGTTTCACGGTTTATTATTATTATTATTATTATTATTATTATTATTATTATTATTATTATTATTATTATTATTAGATTCTATTAGTGATAAGTTTCTATCACTCATATACTTGATGGATGTTAAATTTATTTTCATGTAATGTAAGTAAATGCATAATTTCACTGTTGTTTTTTGTTTTTTGTTTTTTTTATTAGAGTCTGTTAGTAATAGGTTTCTATCACGAATAGACTTAAAGTGGTGAATTCTATAAGTGATAGGGTTATCACTGATAGACTTCAGCATTTCAAGTCTATCAATGATAGAAATGTGTCAGTGATAAGTTTATCACCGATAGACTTCACTACTTCAAGTCTATAAGTTATAAGCTCTATAACTGATAAACTTGAAGTGTTTAGTTTATTGACTGAAGTGCTTATTACTATTTTAACATATTGATAAGTGAAAGATAATTATGGAAAGATAACCATAAAAAGGAGTAAAAAGTACCTTAAAACTTGAAGAATCATCAAGCAAAAAAAAAGGTGAAAAAAAAAGGTATTCACTATATATTTAGTATATATTTATTTCTAATTGTACTTTAGCATATTTATATTTTTTTAAAAAAAAAATAGGAAGAAAATTTCTAAAGAAAGTTGAAATTCTACTTTGAAAGTCATAATTTATATCAAGATGGAAGTGATAGACCATACCATTAAGGGCTTAGATTTCAATTGTCTATCTTTGTCTAAGGAAGGAACCTTTGGGCATTTGTTAGGTTTAAAAATTTCCAAAGTACCTTTAAAACTAAGGGAACTCTAATTAGAAAGGACCTATGAGCGGACATGGATCATCCTGTTGGCTTTTTGGCCCTTAATCTCAAATTAATTTTAATTAATTAATTAATCAATGTTTTGATGATAACAAACTCAATTTTTAATTATTGAAAATCTTAGTGTTTTAATATGTCCATAGTGTAGAGTTCGGAACAACGATTCCAACACCTCTTGAATCACTCAAATCGGAACTAAAACAAAGACGATATGACCGAAACAAGTCTATAGAGAAAATATCGTGATGGATGATGGGCATAACCAGACCATTTGCATGTAGACATGTGGCAGCATATTGGTTGAATGGTGGATCATTAAGAGATTAATATATGATGGACTTTTAATTTTTGGATTGATTTAAAATTAAAAAAAAATTGAAATTTAAAAGAAATTTAAAAGGAAAATAAATTTAATATTATTTTATGTTTATGTCTAACGGCTAGTTTTTTACACATGGTATGTTTTTTATTTTTGGATTGACTTTAAAGAGAATGAATTTAAAGAGAAAATGAATTAAAAGAAAAATGAATGTAATATTACCTCCAAATTTAAACTAACAAATTTTACATTTTCATAATCCTCCAAAACTCAAAAGTTCCATTGTTGCTCTCTCTAAGTTCCCATTTTTTTTTTTTCATCTTATTCTTGAGGAGTCGTATTTGTATTGTGAGGATAAATTTATTGAGTGCTTAAACTTATAAATCCACTCTAGTGAGAGTTGTATTTGTGTTCTTAAAAAAATTCCAACATTTGTAACGGTTTGATCCTAAACCGTTGAAAGGATCGGGTTTTGCTCTTGAACCCATAAAAGGAGCGGTGGTGTTTGTAACGGTTGGCTCTAATCTATGGAAAGAATCGGAAAATTTTATTCAAATTCCGAAGAGGTGCTTTGGGGAGTGGGTTAGGTCGAGTTTGACCGAACACACTATAAAAATTACAGTGTCTTCTTCTCTAACTCTTTCCTTTTTATTTTTGCAATTAATTTAAGCAATTTATTGTATTTAGTGTTTTAGTTTTCTTATTATTGCTACAATTTGATAGAATTAAATTATCACATTTTTGTCATCTTATTTGTTGCATAAATTGAATTTTTCTTATTATTTATAAAAAGTGTATTAATTAGTTTAATTGGGTTAATTTTTAAAAAAAAAAAAAAAAAGTTTAATTAAACCCTATTCACCCCCCTCTAGGGTTGCCATATCGATCCAACACGTCCAAACTGCATTATGAAAGAACACATACGTTCATATACTTAACGGATTATGCATTAAACATAAATTACAGCATGCTTCTTAAATAAAACACAAAGGTTAGAGAGACAATACCTTTGAAGAAACACTTCTTCAAGGAATATCCTCGAACAAACTCGAACACAATAAGTAACTGGAACTCCCTTGAATAGCAAAGAGTAACAACTTGATCCTCGAACAGATCCGGACACAACCACTATAATTACCTTGGTATTCTCAGTGTGAGAATCCAGAAGTTGTGGGTCTAGCTTATTTTGGAATGAAGGAGGAATGATCGAGTAATGGACAGAAGTATCGTGTAGAAGATGGAAGTCTATCGCATAGACTCAATGCTCGATCGTTTAGTTTAAGATACTATCGTACTGTAAAACTCGACACTATCGTGTAGTCACTCGATAGTTAATAATGAAAGTCGTTGTGTCGTGTGAGATTTTGAAATCCAATTTTCTTTTATCCCACAATTTTTCATAAAACTGTGTAACCACCACTAAGATCGGTTATTGGAGAAAAAGAAATTTAATTATCATATAATTAATAAATTATAAATAAATACAATAACTAACTATCATATTATATTTATAACCTATAGTTTAATATTGCATCATATACAGACATAAACCATAGTTCTTTTTCTCTTTTTATGACATTTAATATAAATCATATTATATTAAATTTATGACTATGAATCTAATTCATAGAAATTATATTTGAATTATATTCAAATATTAGTTCCTCCAATTAAACAATAATGTATCAAATACATCATATTCAATTATATCATATATAATTGAATTAATTTAATTATATCATATATAATCAAAATTCCCTCTTGTTAATTTGAACATTTCAAACTAACCCAAAAATTGATTCTAACTTGAATCCATTGAGCTACCAAGGGGACCTTATGGACCTATAGCTTGAAGCTCCACATGGTACGTGAATAATTTACTAAACTCTTTAATTAACATTATCCACCATCGTTAACTATCGAAAAATCCACGAAAAGACCGATAGCTGCACTCTTCGCACTACAGATTATTTTCTATGTCCATGGATATAATCAATCAACAGTACGATAACCCTCTCACAAATTACTCGTAAGTACAATTGGGCCAAATTACTGTTTTACACCTATAGTTACATCTAATCATTAAGTACCACTGATTCCTCTAATGAACAATAGATCATAGTCTTACTATGATTAAACCCCTCTCGGGCCAAGAGAGGGTGTGGCAACAACATTGTTCAAGCCCGAAATCAGCCCTTAAGATAGCAATTTATCTACTTACCCTACTTCGGGGAAGGAGTGAATTTCATCTTGTGTAGCTGAGAGTTTCCAGCTTTCATCAATCAGAAAAATCCCCAAAATGGTAGGCTTGTTGAGTCGGTGATCTGGCCACTTTCACCCATGCAAAATT
>NC_052359.1:30770080-30955461 GCF_009727055.1 Benincasa hispida
AAAGGACCGCCCTCATAGGCAGGAGTTCACAACTTACTCAGGATTAAGGTCATGTTACCTATGGTCATTCTAGTGAAATGAAAGTCTCAATTATGAACGACGTTATGTAACGAGACTAAACATTTCGTGGTCTAGTCTTATACAAACTCCTTTGTATAGAATATCTCCGCTTGCATGTCTAATACACGAATGATCAAGATCGGATCATTTGTGGCACTTTACAACATTTGTAACACCTACAAAGCGGGTCATACTCGTAGTGTCACTAGAATAAGGTATCCCTCCTTATCCATATACTACAGATCATGTAGGTTATCACTTAAAGCACGATCCACTTGTATGTCTCCACATATATGTTTAAGTTACAACGATAACCATGGATCTTAATTTATTGGTTTGTGGTTAATGCAACTAAAATATCTCATATTTCATAGACTGAAGTGAAAAAATATATTATAAATCACAAAAATGTTTATTCATACATGTGTTTACAAACTCATGACCCTACGAGATTTAGGGCATCAACCCCAACAAAAACTTCTATCACATTTGATTAGAAGACAATGTGTCTCTACTGATATCAATGTTCTTCTTTTCAACATTGAAGATAACTTTGTAGAGTTTCGGTTGAAGAATTTTTGTTTGATTATAGGATTAAATTGAGATAAATACCCTATTGATGATGCTTTAGATGAAACTGAAGGAAATGGTTCATAGATTAGACTAGCATTTTTAAAAAATGATATTAGCATCACTAGAGAAAATCTTAAAAGTGCATTTTAACTATATTACTAGTCACTGCAGTGATGAAAGAAAAGTAGCAAAACTTGTCAATCTTTATTTGTTGAAAAGCTTGTTGATTCCAAAACAACCTCATAATTATGTGAATTGGAAGTTGTTAAGATGTTGAAGGATGAGGAAAAGTTTAAGAATTATCCATAGGAAATAATGTTAGTCTTACAATAGAGTTTTTTAAGAAATCTATTACTAAATCAAAACCAACCACCTATCTGCAAGGCTTCCCCATAGTTTTTATCTTATTGAGCATATGAAATACTTCCCAAATTTTCTGAGGAGTTCGCAAAAAGAATTGGAAATGATTTCCCTAGAATCTTGAATTCAGGATCAACAAATAGCCAAATTGGCAAGATCTTAATGACAATGTCTTCTCGAAACAAATGTAAGTTTCTAATTTTTTTTGAGGTCATTAATTGTGATACAAGTCTATCAGTGATATTAGTCTATCAGTGATAGACAAATATTTAGTGATAGAAGTATATCTATTGAAGTACTTGAATAACTATAGGAAAGGAGTCTATTAGTGACAGTTTATCAATGATAAACCAATATTATAATATATATCACAGATAGATAGAGCATATAAGTCCATATAAGTGATATTAGTCTATCAGTAACGGGGTTATGATAGGCCCATATCACTTATATGATCTCATTAAGCTATGTCACTGAGAACTCCTGTCTATAATTATGTGAGTATTTCAAATCTCATAAAAATAAGGGATTATGTATAAAGTACTAATTAAATGTTATGTTTTCAGCTCTCTATAGTTCCTATTGTTGCATCAGAGGAATAAATGTCATCAGAGTACTTCAAAAAATATCTGGAGATGGAGAAGCAAAGATTGGAGGAAGGAGAATCTATTGCGAAAAAGATAAAAAAAAATTGACAAAAAATATCTTCTTTACAAGAAGATATTGAAGGTTATAAAAGAAAACAAAAAAAAAAAAAAAAAAAAAAAAAAAAAAAGAAGATTTTCAAGTTTGTTACTTTATCTAACATAAATTGTAAACTAGAGAGTGCTACACAAATGTGAAAGTGAGACAATCTCAAGTGTCCTTGGCAAGAATCATCCTCCATCATTAAGACTAGAAATGATAGATGTTGATGTTGATGTTAATATTGATAAAGTAATTGAATATGCAACTACTTATGGGTGAAGGAGGTAAAAGTATTAAAGTCTTCTAGTTCTTTTTACTTTTATCTTTTTTCCAATGATAGACTATATAAAATACATATAGTTTACTGAAAAAAATTTCATTTTTTATTGGTATACTAATATTTACAGAAGTTTGAAGAAAAACGTGATAAAGAAAAGGAAATAGAAGAAGAAAGCATTATTGCTGAGGAAAAAGAGGTACCCATCATAGTTCAATAGTAGGTTATTAGCTAGTGTGCTTTTTTAGACTTCAAGTGTGTGTTGGTCATTGAAGTCTATCAGTGATAGATTTCTATCATTGCTAGAATATTATCATTATTGATTGGAGTTACACACTAATAGCATCTAGTTCTTTTGTTTTTCTTTTCTTTTTTTTTTAATGATAAACTATATCATGGAAAAATATATTGACAAACTCCTATAACTTTTTTCATTGGTACATTAATACTAATATTTACAAAGATTGAAAACAATGAAACATGAAAAAAATGTCAAAAATGATGCATGAAGCAGAAAAAAGTGAAGGCATAACAATTCTCACGTCTTATACTACTTTATGACTTATAGACTCAATATATATTTATAAACTTATAATTAAGTATTGGCATTTCAGGTTATTCAAGAAAAGGCAAATACAAGAATGAATGTTGAAAATGTTAGACTGAAGAGACAACCTAAACGTCAAAAGAAGATGTTGGAGAATGCAAAGGGATATTTGAACTATGAGCTGGAAGAACCTTAGTTAACATTATCTGACAATTTTCAACTGTATGAACCTTGACCAGTTCAACATCTTTCTGGGCCACAAACTTCTCTGATAAAATGAAATTTGACATCGATATGCTTAGACCATTCGTGATGAATGGATTCTTCGCAGATGAATAGCACTCTGTCTATCCAAAACGGATGATAGGAATGAACATCCTGCGACAAACAACTCACCAACTATTCTTTTCAACCACACTGCCTCTTTCACAGCTTCACCCACTGAAATATACTCTGACTCAATAATAGACAAGGCAACACTGACTGTAGAGCAACCTTCCAACTGACCACATTACCAAACAAACGAAAAATGTGCCTGATAGAGACCTTCTTTTTGTTAAGGTCTGCAGCATAATCTGCATCTGTGAAGCCTTCCAACAGTGCTGATTTATCACAATCCCTGCTAAAACACAATGATATACTGGCACTACCTTTCAAATATCGAAGCACCCATTTAACTGCATTCCAATGCTCCTTCCCAGGATTTGACATAAACCTACTTATCATACTCATAGCATATCCGAAGTCAGGCCTAGTACAAATCATCAAATAACATAATACTTCCAACAGCATTACAATAGGGAATATTAGCCATCTCTAACCTTTCTTGTTCAGTAACAGGACACTGAGACGAAGAAAGCCTGAAATGAGATGCTAAGGGTGTCAAAACTACCTTACAACCAGACATATTATACTTCTCAAGTAGTTTTATGCACATAACTCTCCTGCGAAATGGTTAACAAACCTTTCTCCCTATCTCTTTTCATATCCATGCCTAGGATCCTTTTCAGTTCACCTAAATCTTTCATCTCAAATTCACTACTCAATCGTTTCTTGAGATCACAGATTTCAGAATAATCTTTAGACACCAGAATCATATCATCTACATACAGAAGTAGATAAGTATATGTACCTTTCTGAGATAGTTTCCAGTACACGCAGGCATCATATGAGCTCCTGTGAAACCCCTGCTTCAAAATAAAGGTGTTAAACCTGATATACCATTGTCTCGGCGATTGCTTCAGTCCATAGATGGACCTGTGAAGACGACAAACCATGTCTTCCTTTCCTTTCACCTCATAGCCCTTAGGTTGAGCCATGTAGATCACTTCCTCCAATTCACCATGAGGAAAGCTATGGTAACGTCCATCTGTTCAACAAAACATATCAAAGTGAACACAATAGATGAAATTAATCGATGGACGAATGCCTCACCACCGGAGAGAAAATCTCATGAAAGTTAACTCCCTCATTTTGAGTGTAGCCCTTGGCTACCAGTCTAGCCTTATACCTAGGCTTGCTGTCACCTCCTGTACCTGGCTTGATTTTATAAATCCACTTTGACTTAATGTGTTTCTAATTAGGAGCCTTTGGACAATGACCATGTCTGATTTTTTTGCAACGAGAACAATTCCTGCTTTCATAGCATCCTTCCACTGTTCCTTCGAATCAGACATGTAAGAATGACTATCTCCATTGGTATGAGGCCTTTTGGGTTGAAACCAAAAGCAAAGCCATGAGGGTTTATGCCCAAAGTGGACAATATCATACCATTGTGGAGATAGTTTGAGGGTCGTTGTCCCTATCAAGTGGTATTAGAGCCATGCTCCTAAATTAACCATGCACGTTAGAATCCTCAATGCCGAACAAAGATGGAGCCATGCTCGGTACAATCCTCGGTGCCGAACAAAGATGGAGCCTTGGAAGTAGTCATGATGTGATCCGTGATTTGAACTCATATCCTAAAGATATGAGTTAGACGGATGGATGACTAGAGGCTCGGTGGTCCTTTGTTCAAGGGGAGGATTGTTGGGAATGCCATCAAAGTGGAGCCTTGGAAGTAGTCATGGTGTGATCCAAGGTTGAACTCTATGCCTAGATATGAGTTAGACGGATGGATGACTGGAGGCTTGGTGGTCCTTTGTTCGAGGGGAAGATTGTTAGAAATCCGACCAAAGTCCTACATTGGTTAGATAAGAGGAGGATCATTGGTATATAAGTGAGAATGACTATCTCCATTGGTATGAGGCCTTTCGGGTGAAACCAAAAGCAAAGCCATGAGGGTTTATGCCCAAAGTGGACAATATCATACCATTGTGGAGATAGTTTGAGGGTCGTTGACCCTATCACAATAGTATCAGTGATAGAAAAGATCTATGATAGACTTCACAATGACATTATCTTCCTATGTAGTTCATTTTGTCATATAAATATAGAAAAGCGTTGGATCGCTAGTTAAATCATTTCAATTATGTCCTATGCTTTCAATTTTAAAGCTCTAAGGACTAAATCCTTGTTATTACGTAATGGGTGTTGAAGTCTATTAGTGATAAATCAATGTCAGTGATACCTATATCAGTGAAAGAAATCACAGTGACATTACTTGAAACTGTTGTTACTTTCTTTCTTATGTACTTAATTTTGTGTTTTTATTCTATAAAAAATATGTTGGAAAATTTTTTACTTTCTATTGAGAATAAGTTCCAATGACTAAAATCAGTGGTATTCTTTAATGGGTCTTGAAGTCTATCAGTGATAGAATTTAGTGACATTACTTCACATTGAATCAAAAGCAAGTTGAATATATATACTATTGACGAAAATGGAAAAAAATGTTATATATTCCTCAAGCAGAATGTTGTGTTCTTATGAACAATATAACAATCACACGATAGTAAAAAAGAAAAGAAAATAAAATAAAAATGCTACATCATTGTAAAAATAGTGGCCACATACACGTTACATTTATAACAATCACAATGATGGTAAATGAGAGCATCATTGGATAAATGGTGGAAATTTAAACTTTCTACGGTTGTGACCGACATGAAGATAACGACTACACTTTGTTTGACTTTTTTGCTCGCCAATTAATAATATTATTTTTTTTTTTTAGTTCGGCCTGCTAAACGCTTAATAACTGGAGGTAATATATTCATGTCAATCCCCGTAGGCTTCTAATTAGCATGGTTCCCAACTGGACGAACAGAATCAGCATAACACAAAGTCAAGGTACTTGACAAAAAATACTTAGAAACAAAAGAGTAAGTAATCATATTTTGCCCAGGAAGAACAGTACCTGCATGGACACATGAAATTTCATCAAGATCCCAAATACGACAGGTACATGATTTAAAATCTAAATGTACCATAAATTGATTACTTCCATCAATCACTTGAAATTCAACATCATTAATTGCATTAACTTGAGAAAAAGGACACACGTAGACAACAAGTTAATCAAGATCCAACTATGCTTCTGCGATCATTGCTGCAGAAAGAATGGTAGATGACATGGAAAAACCTACTCATTCGCACAAACAAAGGGGAAACTTCTTCAAGGCAAGTCAATCATTGATAGATTTTGCTATATTACCCACGAAAACAAGTAACTTTTACCATGAAGCTTCTTGATATTTGATGTTGTGTTCGTAATTCTATTGGGAGTGTCCTAAAACTCATAGTTCGTATATACTAGAAACATATTCTATTTATTAATAAAAGTATTATTAAGTTGTTCAAATAAAATGTTATTAATATTGCATTCTGTTATAAAAATCCAATAAATAAATCCATGGCTATAAAATGAATACATTAACTTCATGTAGAGACGTAAATGTGGATCAAGTTTTAGTATATAGCCAAAATGGTCTATTAGTATACAGATGAGATTGGGTACCTCATCCTGGTAACACTATTGGATACGGCCTACTTTGTACACTGATATAAATAATGTGATCCCAAAATCATTCATGTGGAGACATGTGAGTGAAGGCATCCTATGCAAAGGATGTTTGCATAAGACCGGACCTCGAAATAGTCACTTTTTTTTTTTACAACGGTCGTTTACTGTTAAAACTGACTATTTCAAAATTCGATGACCTAGGGTAACTCGATCTTAATCCTAAGCTAACTATGAACTCCTGTTTATTCAGGATTATCTTTTGATCTACATAGGTGAGAGTAGTCCATCAACATTGTTCAATAAGCCTCCCATTTTGGAGATAAGATCGGATAGATAGCTGGGGACATAGTCCTGCAAGATAGAATTTACTCCTACCCAATTTAGAGTCAGTAGATAGGTTGTTCTCTTTAGTACTAATTCTTAGTCTTGAACAACGAGGCCATGAGAGGGTCATATTTTATTAGTTGGACTATAAATCAATTGTTCAATAGAAGGATTGGTGAGAGCTTAAGGAGCAAGATGTATTTATAGGGGTAAAACAGTAATTTTGACCTAGTTGTAAATACAAACGACCTGTGAAGGACCGACTTACTGATTATGGTTAAGGTTAACAGAAATATATCTATAGTGAGAAGAGTGCAACTATCGAGTTATAGTGGTGTGTCTCGGTAGTTAATGAATATTGGTTAATTCGGTTTAAAGAGTTTAGCAAATTAATTTCAAATGTTGGAGCTCATGATCTGTAGGTCAATAAGGTCCTTCTACTAACTCATAAAATTAAATCTTGGATTAGTAAATTGAGCAGATTTGAAGTGTTCAAACTTGAAATTAAGGTTTTAAATTTGAAGTGTTCAAATTTAATTTAGAGTTTGATTAATTATATTCGATATAATTAAAATGTTTAAATTTATTGAAATTAAACGTAATCGAAAAGACTAAAATATTTACCTATTGATTTAAATATTGAATTACATAAATATGATTCATTTATGAATTAGATGTTTGATTAATTTAATATTTGATATTAAATTATTATTTGTTTAATTAATTATTTAAATAAAACTTGTTTCAATTTTTGACAATCAATTTTGATCTGATTTTTATTTTATTTAATTTTAGTAAAAATTAAATTAAATGAAAGAATTGGAAATTAATTGGAAATTCCACTTTGAATGGAATTCTCCAACTTTTCTTCAATTAGGGTTTTCACCTAATGGAGACACATTTCCCACTTACTCAGTGCTAATTGAACTGTCAATTAGCAACTAAGTAAGTTCTTGCATTACCATGTTGCTGGAATTTCTGACACTCTGGTTTTCTCTCCAAAACCCTCTTCCTTCCCTATTCAATTGACCTCAATTCACTATTTTCACCATACAATTTGAGTTAGAGGATAATAAAGAAGATCCTCTTGGTGTTCTATTGTGTATTTAGAAGCTGAATTCGTGGTGAGGAGCAAGAATTTGAAGAGTTTCATCAAAGATAATACATTTATGAAACCCTATTTTATAAAACAGTTTATATGCATGCTTTAAAGCTCAAATTAAGTGTAACTAGAGTATTTATTGATTCTGATTTTTTCCGCTGCATATATGTTTACTCTTTCAAACTCTTCCTCAACCCAGCTAGTCAAAACAGTTTTCATACAATATGTAGCTTTACTTTTATCATAAAACCATTTTTGAAGTAATTATCTGATAGAATCGAGTAGTGATGCCATAGGTAAAGCTCTAGGCTCTTTTAGAACTGCATTTAAGCATTCTAGAATGTTTGTAGTCGTCATTTGATACCTTCTCCTTCTACAATATGCACGAGCCCACTTCTCGAAACCAACCTTACTAAGATAGTCTCGTATGCTAGGATATATAGCCTTCATCCATCTCATATTCAACTCAAAATCAGCAACAGTATATGTTTATCCACATCTAAAGAACATATTATCAATAGAAGAGTCCTTATATGTCAGCTTCAAACTTTTCAAAAGGTATTGCAAACAAACACAATATTCAGCAGTTCAAAAAACATTTTGAACACCTTTTGGAATACTTAAATTTCAATCAGATATAACAACTAAATCTTCTAAATCCCCAAAACTTCTCTTTATATTCTCAAAGAACCATCTTCATCATGCATCATTCTTGGAGTCTACAATACTAGAGATAGGAGGAAAAATATGGTTGTTACCATCAATTGTTGATGCTGTCAAAAGAGTTTCACCATATTTACATCTAAAAATGTGACGTCAACTGATATGTTTGGCCCACGATATTTCCACCCCTCAATACATGATCCAATTTCCATAAAACAGAATGTCCCTCAGAATTAGCTTCATACGCAGTGAATGAACTTGCAATAAAACAAAAAAAGATATATCAAAGACAAATTACATGTTGTTTTACAATTAGATTAAATATCAATAGTGGACCAATGATATGCTCATTTACCATAAGCTCTATCACTGATAGACCAAATCAGTTACACAAGTCTATCAAATACTGATTACATACTCATTGAAAACTTTAGAGTTTTTATTTAAAATGCATTAAGTATGAAAAATCTAAATAGATAAATGCATTTTATTTCTCCTACATTAAGGCTACTTCGTAAATATGAAAAGAAAAAAAAATTCTAATGCCACATTCTCTCTCCGCCACCACAGTCAAGAGTATTTTAGTCCAAAAAATCCATTAAATCTTATTCACGAAAATATAAAAAAAATGGACATTTATGAAAATAACTTTTGAAAATTGATTGAATCTATAATAATCTCTAATATAAACTAATATTTTTTATCTGATTGTAATATTTGCAACAATTCTTACAAAAATCTAATAATATTTGCAACAATTCTTACAAAAATCTACATACCACAGTAGTACACACAAAAATTCTGAGATAAAATGTCTCTAAGGGTGTGTTTGATATGTGATAAAAGTAGAGAGTTGAGTTGAGTTCAGTTGGTAATTATTATCTGGAGAGTTAAATTATTTGGGGAGTTAAATTGTCTGTGTTTGTTTGCAGAGTTGAGTTGAGTTGGTAATTATTGTCTGTGTTTGTTGTGCAGAGTTGAGTTGGAGGATCTGATGTAGTTTTTTTGTGAATGAGATTAGTTCTATTTTTTTTCTGTTTGTTTTTTTTATTTCATTCTTTTATTTTTTAGTTTTATGTTTTGCTATTGTTGATTAATTTTCAAATATACACGTATTTTCTCAAATCATTTATGACATAAATTGGACAATCTCAATTTTTTTTCTCAATTTGTAGAACATAATATATTATTTTTCATATATTCTTTTCAAAAAAACTGTAATAATTCTAATTCTCTTCAATCGATAAAACATACCAACAAAATATATTTCATATTGCTGCTCAATTAATTGGTATATTGTATATTGTATGTATATATATTGAAGGTAATTATCCAATTACTAATTGGTATATTGTATGTATATAATTTGAATCTTGCTAACTGAACTTTATTATTTCACATATCATACCGTTTATTTTTATATAATATGGATAGTGTATTTGGGGGATCCAAATGGCAAAGATGAGGGAAGAGAGAGAAATGAAAATAGAATCCAAAGATTTGAGGATAAAAAAAAATAAAAAATAAAAAAATCAGATCTAGATCCAAACGGCAAAGATGAGGGAAGAGAGAAATAAATGAAAATATATTGTTTTTAGGGTTAGTTTTGAGGGATAAAAATGGAGTTTTGAGTGGGTAAAAAATGGGTTTTAATAACCCATAGGTTTACAATAAAAAAAAAAAGAAAAAAAAAAAAAGGCAAAGATGAGGGAAGAGAGAAAGAAATGAAAATATATTGATTTTTAGGTTAGTTTTGAGAGGATAAAAATGGGAAATTTTGAGTGGATCAAAAAAGGTTTTAATAACCATAGGTTTCGGCTTAACAAACATGGGTAATAAATACTCACCCAATCCAATAACTCATACCCATTTATCAAATATCTCTTAATTTTGTTTTTGAAAAAGAAAATATTAACATATCTACATTTATGTTGCATTTGCTAACCGATTCCAATTATTCGCGGCATTCTAAAAATTAATAATAATCTGCATAGAATATCGTTTTCTTGCCGTTGAATTTTAGTTTTTAAATTTTCCACCGTACTAAAATTCAATAATTGTGATATTTTAAAATATATAAATCCAAATTCATATAATTTGGATTATTCTTAAAATTAGTAATTCTTTTTAGAAAAAAAACTTGAATTAGTTTACCCTTTAGTCTTTACAGAAATTTTTTTTAATCTATTAATCCTCCTTCAATAAATTTGAATTTTTATTCAAATATCTAAATCTAATGCCTTTTTGTGGAATTAAATCAACTCCAAACCATTCATGAGGACTAATTTTAGATTTAAAAATATGAGAAATATATAAAGTAAACTTCAACATTTAAAATTACATAATTAACCAAAATACTCTTTTAATTAGAAGTAATTAAATAAAATTGCTAATTAAAGGGGAAAATAAAAGAAAAGAAAGAAATTGGAGAGGGGATGATTTGACAGATATTGTCCGATGATTCCGATTCGATAACTTAGAGTGTATTTGGAATACATTTTTAAGTATTTAATTTTAAAAAATAAGTCATTTAAAAAAAATGTTTGGAAATAACTCAAAATAGCTTTTAGGGTGTATTTTAAACAGTTTTGATAAAAAATGTTTAATAAAAATGAGTATTTTCAAAAACGCTTTTTTGTAAAATCAATCCAAAGGTCCTTAATTAGTTAGAATATTATTTACCTATTTATTGGACATTCTTGCAATTTTTCTTCAATATGTGACATCCTTTCAAAAACAAAATGCAATGGAACATGCCTAAGCGAGCATACTTAGGTTAATTGACACATATATTTTTTTTTTTTTTGTAATAAGAAAATTAAAATAATTAAAAATTGTTAAAATACTATTTTGGTCTCCATACTTAAAGTGTTTAATTTTAGTCCTTATACTTTCATTGTTCAATTTTAGTCTTTATATTATCAATAAATCTTAAATGAAAATGTATTTCAAACACACCCTAAATCTTATTATTGCAACTCTATAACTAAGAATATTTCATTCATTTTGTCATCATCAACATAGCTCAATTGACATAACGTATATTATTTTGATTAAGAGACTATATATTCAAACAATAATCTTCCATATTATAATAAATATGAGAGAGAATAAAGTTATTATTAATGAGAATGAGAAAAGTAATTATATAGTTATACCAACATTTATTGCACAATACATATTGTTGAACTTAAAATCTGTGTATAAAATTGCTACATTAAAGTCTAATCAGTTTGAATTGACTTTGAAATATTTATAAATACTTTTTTTTTATTTATAAACACTTATTTAAATATTTAAAAAGTCAATTTCAAACATATTTAAGATATAAATACAATCAATAGTTTTAGATTAAAATTTATTTTAGAACTCATACTTTGGATTTTATTCAATTTAAGAAATTGTATTTTTAATTGGACAATTTTTTTTCGAATAATTTAATTAATCAAATTTAGTATATATATTTTCAATAAATCTTAAATTTAATTCTTCAAAATTTTATTTATTAATTTTCTTCTGTTGTATAATGATGTAGGATCTAAACTTCGATAAATTTGAAGAGATTTTGGTACTTTTTCATGAACTTTAAAATAAATTTATGAGACATTTACATAAATAAGTTGCGACAGCCGACAACATAATTAATATGCAATGAGATTTCGCTAAATTATTTGTACACTTAAAAACATTCCCTAAATTAATTATTGGGAAATTGTGTCAAAATTTTCATTGAATTCGGCAAAGTGCCTCCTTTTCTACTAAAAAAAAATAAATTAAAACTAGCATAAAAAATGGCAACATTTATTTCAATCTAGAATTCACTTCGACAAAATTAAAAAATGAAAGTAAAGATGGATACGACTTACTACGCTAATGGTAAAATTTGATTTATTTCACGGACGATTTCCAAATAAAGAAAGATAAACTTATTTATAAATATAAAAAAATACTGTCTATTGGTGATAAATCATGATAGATTTCTATTAGTAATAGAAATCTATTGCTTAGTAAAAGAAGTCTATCGTGATTTATCACTGATTGACAGTGACATTTTATTAAATTTTAAAAAAAAAATTCAACAATTTTACCCTTTAAAATAATTACCTTATTCTCGTGTATTATTATATTATGATTTTAGAATAAGTTATTCTTTTATTATCATCGTATAAAATTATAATTTTAATTATATAGAAATTGAATGAGTGGATTTTGTACACACCAAAGATTCGGAAGGGGGATGGGAAGGAAATTTTCATAAAATAACCCAAAAAGCAAACATTTTTCTATCGATGAGCTCTTTCTAAAAACTTTTATATAGCTGATCTTTTTCACATGTGAAATACCAAATATACCCTTACTTTTTAAAATCAAACAAGCATCTATTCCATCTCTTTTACAAGTCACCAATTCGCATACTTATTCGCATTCGAGTACTCCTCTTAGTTTTCTCTCAACATCTCCCTTCGTCTTCAACGTCGTTCGCTGCTCGTCGGTCGTATCTACTCATTTTTGCTTCCGTTGAACTTCTTCTCCACTATTCTAGTAATCTGAAAGATATGATACTCTCGTCTATCGTTGTTTGAAATCGTTCAGTACATGGGTTTGATTAGGGTTTAGGGTTCGTTTAGTACATGGACATAGATCGCATAGCTTTGTATAATCGATCGTCTAGCTCTATATAATTGATTGCATAGCTTTATATAATCGAATGTATAGTTTTTAGTACTAGATCATATAGATTCATATACTAGGTCTAATAGATTTATATAATCGATCGTATAACAAAACTATCCAAAAACCGAACTCTTAGCCTGTCGATGATTACCACTCCTTATTTCAAGTGCACATGTATGTATGCTTGGGTACTTTGTCACCTTAAAGGAATCATTTCCCGCCAATTTTTTTTGCACGGACACGCCACTTACATTCCTCCACTAAACACTGCACGATTAACAAGTTCTTCGTTAACTTCTTTACACGGTAATCAAATTTTTTTTCTTATCGCAAGCATTAACAATTTAACAGATAAATCATACTTGGAAAAGAAAATCTGACCCACCTTTATATTCTCTCCATTCAAAAAATCGTGAGGTACTTAGATAAGTTCATCATAAGATGGGCCATCAGATGCTCTAAGTACATCTACGAATGATTGGGTATGAACACTTTGCTGTATTGGATTTGAGGGCATCACCGGTGGTGGAATTGGAGCAGGTGGGGTTGGATTATGAATAAAAGGTGTTGGAACTGAATAAATGGTTGCATTAAATTGTAGACTATCAATGGTTGGAAGGGAATATCAAAGGATAAAAAGAGTAAGAGAGAAACATTTAAAGCAGCGTGTAGAAATGACATTTCACATGTGAAAAAAGTCAATGAGAACAAAACTTTTATAAAGAAATTATCCATAGAAATTTTTTTTCTTTTTGGGTTATTTTATGAAATTTTCCGAATGGGAGTATTTGATCATCCAATCATATCAAATCATTGTCTAAATTTTTAAAATATTCAAAACATTAAAGTGTTGTTTGGTAACTATTTCTTTTTTTCTTTTTTAAATTGAGCCTACAGATACTTCTTCCACAAATTTATTCTTTTATTACCTACTTTTTACCAATAATTTAAAAAATCACACCATTTTTTTAAAGTAGCTTTTAAAAACATATTTTTTATTTTAGAATTTGACTAATAATTCAACAATTATATTTAAGAAAAATACAAATTATTATAAGAAATAAAAAAAAAAATAGACTTAATTTCTAAAAACTAGAAACGAAATAGTTATCAAATGGGACTTAAATTATTAAATAAAAAAAACTTTGGTAGATAACCATTCCTTTCAGTAGATTAAATTTAGAATGCTTTTAATTGACAGCAAAGACACTTTGTTTTTCATTAAAAAAATAAAATGAATGAATAAAAAAAAATATTTGATTAAAAATTGTAACAAATTATCTAGAAATATTCCTTCGAATAATAAGGCCAAAATATCTAGAATAAAATCACTAATATATTGTTATTAGAACAATTGTGTTTTCTTTCCATTAGAACTGTTTTTTTCCTTTTTTAAAAAAAGCACAAGTTCATGTGTTTATTGATAGAGCTATAAATAAAAGGAGTAATGAGGGAATAATCTTTATATTTCTATTTTATTCTACATTTTTCTTATAATTTTTATATTGTCATTCATTACAACTATTCGAGTCTAAATGGTTATCCATGATATAGTATATATCTTTTATATAGGGTGTGATCTATACCATAAATATGAAATATCACGATTTAATAGTGGAGGTATATATCTGAACAATAAAAAATCACATCATTTGTCTCATTACAACTATTCTAGTCAAAGTAATATATCTTTTTGTATATGAGCGTAATACATACTATAAATATGAAATATTATGTTCTAACAATGAAGATATATTTGAACGGACAATCACATCTTTTATCTTAAAATTTTTATCCCTTATTCTAATTTTATCTTTCTATTCAAATAGTTACGACTATTCGAGTGAAACAATCGTAAAATGTTCATTTAATTCATTAGAATCTTTTAATTTTTCTTTTCCTAATTCTTCTAAAAGTAAAACTACAAATTTTAAGTACATCATTGCATGTGTTAGGAGCAAATATATTTAAAAGGCTAGATAGATATACAAAGTTTGGTTTATGAAAAATATATTGCGAAAATTATTCGATTTTATGCTAGTCTTTATTTAGAGTTTGTAATTTTACTTTCATTATATTGAGAGCTTTTCATTTAAGTTTTTACTCAATAGCACCGTTTAAAATAATTGTGATACGTTTAAAATAGGATCAATCAGGTCTAAAATATTTAAAGGTATAATAAAATTTAGATTTTGTTTTCGAAATTAATCAATGATAGACCATATTGATAGTAGAGGTCTATCAATGATAATAGACCATATTCTTATCAGCGATAGAGTCTATCATTGATAAATTTTACTATTTATAATTCTTTAAAAATATTGTTATATACTTAATTATTATCCTAAAAAGTATTACCCAATATCATTACCCTTTAAAATGGGTTTGAACTCACATTTTTCTAATGTTTAATATCTATCTGTTTATCCTATTAAAATTAATAAATTCAACCAACCCTATATGAATAAAATAAATATGTCAACAAGGATGTAGCTCAACTGACATAATCTTTATACCATCAATTTCGTGGTTTGAGGTTCGATTCCTCCACCCCTCGCTTTAATTACAATACCTCTTAAAAAAAATAAATAAATACAACCAAGTTTTTGGGGAAACTTAAAAAAACATAATACTTGTTTTTCATTCCCAACACTATTCATTGCCGCTTAATTATTTTTAGAAATACACACATTTTTCTCTTTACCTTTTAACTAATGAATCACAGAATAAATTTTATTTTATTTGAATAGGGGACTAATTTAATTTTTTAAGAAAAAATCAACTAAAACATACCTACTAACACCAACGTTTTAAATAGTAAATCATTATATTATATAACCGTGTAAAAGGTCTAACGTATTAACAATCTTATGAATTGTTCGATGATATATAATTAAATTTACCTATACTCATCCATTTAAGTTTTTAGGTCAAACAGTGATTTAAGATGAATAAATGAATTGATTAAATAGACTTAAATCGATAACGTTGAATAAAATTGACATTTAACCATAGAGAAATGGGATGTCATTATCTGTTATCCTTCAAAATGAAAGGAAATGTATAGAATGAAGAAACTATACACGAGCTGCCCACAACTACAAAACATACAAAAATCTCAATGGTTAATTCTAAAAAGAGAAATATCTATTGGACAACACTTACTTTTGTGTTTTCTATTAAGTTATCCAATCGTAATTTGTCACGTGGTAAATTTTTTTATTTTTTTTTGAAATATTTTAATTCTTTTTTGGTGTGAGTGATAAGAGAGTAATACATTGAAGATGCATCCAAGTATTACCTTTTAAAAAATGAGTCTCATAAGATTATAAGATTATGTTTGTTGTTGTTTACGTGTGCTCCACAATAGTGATGAAATGTGGAATCCACTTCCATGTCTGTAATTGAAGAACGCAATCACAATTGAGGCGCAATGGGTGATTAATCCGATTGTGTTCCAAAATTATATGGGATTTACTAACTGATATCGTTACTATTAAGTAAAAATCTATTACATTTATCGTTATTGTAATGTTACTATTTAAGGTCAAATAGTAATGCAATGAATATGACTGATATTGCTATCAAAGGACATGATTGTGTATTTACAAATATAATAAAATGTCACTATCAATCCGTGATAGACACTGATATACTACTATCATCTTTCACTATTTATCACTATTAAACTCTGACATTTTGCTATATTTTAAAAAAAAATCAACAAGTTTTTCATTTTAAAGAATTTCCCTTTACGTTTTAGTTGTATTTTGAAACAAAATTAGTACAAATTTGTTTTCATAGCATTTCTGCTTTTGGGATATATTATTTGAGAGAATATTAATTAGAGAAAGAAAAAGAAATGTTAGAGAGATCAAAAGTTAGAGAGAAAGTTAGAGATTTTAGTTAGAGAAATATTTGGAAATAAAGTAAAAATAAAGAATAAAATTAAAGGTTATGTTAGAAACAAAAATATAAAGATAAAGCTGAAGGGAGAAAAAAAAACTATAGTGAAAGAACATTTAGAGGAGTGTGTTAGAAAAAGGAAAATTAAAGTTATATATATATATGTTAGAGAAATTATTAAAAGGCATGAAAGGAATATTTTACATTTAAGAAGAGAAATGTGAGAGACCGGTTTAGAGGAGAGAGTAAAGATGAAATTTTGGAAACAGAATGATAAATTAGTTTTTTTTTTTTTTTTTTTTTTTTTTCTTTAGAGGAGAAAGGTTTTGGAGTGGTATGTCAAAATGATAAAAATAATATTAATGTTTAAGGAAGTGAGATTTTAGAATACAAAAACTAATTTTCAAATAAATTAACTTCGTAAATTTAAAACTACACCATTAGTCAAAATGAGCATAACTCAATTAGTATATGAAAAATTGTTATTAACTATGAGATATATGGTTCAAATCTCCCTATCCTTCTCCTTCTCCTTCTCCTTCTCCTTCTTCTTCACCAACCCACTCAATTCTATTTGGTTATTCCTCTCTGATACACAACTATCAGTTCATAGATTATAGTTTATAAGCGACTTCATCTGTGAACAACATCAACTCTTTATGGTGCTTTTCTTCCTTTTTATTTTTTAGATAAATTATAACCAATGGCTTAATCTATCAGTGGCTATTTATTCCTTATTCATTCAGTTGATGATTAACCTAGATTTTGTGAATAAATGGCAAGCAAGAAAAAAAGAACTATCATCGAAGGAAAATCATCAAATGGGGGGGGATGGGCACTCTCTATTACTGGTAGATAGTGATAGACCACTGTCATTGTCTATCAGTGATAGACTACAATAGTATTGTTGGGATTTGTGATTCCTTTCAAGTATTCTATCACTCTCTATCATTAGATAGAACTAGAACTAAACTTTTAGTTTTTTTCCTGACAAATGAGTTTTCCATTTAGTTTTGAGAGTTGATTGATAAAGAGTAATAGTGTTAACCATGCTAAGAAACTGTTTAATTTAAGCATGTTTTGTTGCTGATAGAACTATGAAGAACTAAACTTCTAGTTATTTGTTTTTAAAATATTACTCTCTTTACAATTTTGTTGTTGATAGGTGTGTTTATAGATTTGTTGGTGATAGATGATTATATAGTTGCTAATAAAAGGTTAAAAGAGTGATAAAGAGTGATAAAGAAAACATGATAGTAGGTTGAAAGAGTGTTAGTAGTCTATCGGTGTATATCAGTGATAGACATTGATAGACAACTATCATTATTTATATGTTCATTGCTTGTCGATATGTTTTTGTTTATAATTTTGTTGTATAATGTTATGCTTCTAGTACTTCCTATATATGTCTATCATTGATAAATGGTAATAGTGGTAGAGAGTGATAGTGGTTTATCAGTGTCTATCATTGATAGACAGTGATAGATCACTACCATTTATACATTATTCATAGTTTTGTTGCTTTGATAGATCAATTTTGCTAGTTTCAAAATGTTACTTAATTAGATTTTTTGTTATATCAAACCACTATAGACAATGATAGACAATGGAAGGTCATATGGTGTTCAAGGCTCTATATCATTGTCTATCAGTGATAGACAATGATAGTGATCTATCATTGTCCATCTTAGAAAGTGATGGTAACTTATTGCTCTGTTTTTTTATTTATAGTTTTATTGTCTAATGTTTTACTTATAAATAGATCCTGATATATAGTTGCCTATCATTGATAGATGGCAATAATGATAGACAGTCTACCATTTATACTTTATTTATAGTTTTATTGCTCTGATAAACTACTATTACTCTTTATTACTGATAGACAATAATACAACACTATCACTATGTCTATCCTATCAATTTTGTCACCGATAATTTAAATGTGTTTATGTGTAGGCTTCTATTGTCCAATTTATTCCTATAAAAGATGAAACTGGATCAACAACCTTCAAATATTTCATGGATTTGGAGAAAAAGGAAAGGGAACAAAAAGAAAAGGAAAAAAAACAAAAGGAAGAAAGAAATATATCAATGGAGAAAGACAAAAGAAGAGATAGAGAAAACCAACTAAAAAGACATTAGACAATAAGAATAAGAAAAAAGTTTCTTCAAAAAAGAAACATGAGAAGAGAAAAGTCTTTCAATAGAAGAGGACAACAATGGAGAAATTAATGATGGATAGTGCTCTAAGCTTTGACTTGAAGATTTATCAACTGCAATCCAAATCCGAATCCGAATCTGAATATGAATCTCAATCATGATTGTAGAATCATGTTTGGTAAATTGTAGAAATTTTGCTTTGTAAAGTTTCTTTGTACTTGTTGACAAACAATTACGTTTGAAATTTATAAAATTAACATGTTTTTGTTGATTGTCTTGTTGCTGATAATGTTTGTACTTATTGATTTGATAATCATTTTTTTGTACTTGTTGTTTTATTGATTTGATAACGTTCTATTACTATCTATCATTGAAAGGTATCCGAGCTTCTGCCTTAAGGCAAATCTTTGTGATCACAGATGAGAGCATGAACAGACACTCTTTAAGGATTCTTTACCTCCACAACCCCTTCCGAGTTACAACCGGAGTTACGTTGGAGATAGAGCTCGAGAGAGACTTCTCCATCATCCATCCATGGCACCACCAGCAGCCTTGACGCATTTCAGATGAAAAGCAAGAGATTATTTTCATCTAGTCTTCCACCTCTCCTCTTATCTCTATATTGTATTATATTTTGGCTTAAGACATTAATACATTTTGTAATCAATACATCTCTTAGTTCATTCAGCTCCATCTTTTTCATCTTCTTCTCCTTTATCATCGTTTAGTTATCAAAGGTAGTCGTATACTCAATCGTGCAGCCTAGAGATAGGACGCATGTAGCAACCCATCGAGAGGTGTGTGTTGCGGGAGTATAGTGAGTTTCTTCTTCGCTTGGTGTGAGGCGGTAGCAACGCTCGTCTATAAGCCATCGCAATGCTTGTCTATGAGCTGATTAGCTGCAACTAACCGCCTGAGAGGGTGAGTAATGGAACACACTAAAGCAAAGTATGCATTGTTCCTAAAGATAGGCACGATCTTATGCTCGACGCAACCATGCACTATAGAGATATAGACATGCGACTAGCCACCAAGAGGTGTGCGATGCGTTAGTGTGGCAAGTTGGGATTACTTGGGTGACCTAACATAATGAACATTATTATGCGTTAACAGTTGTTGCATCTCTTCCAATTCTCATAGTTAAACTTCCATTGCTCAATCTGTTTAGTTAGGAGTAGAAGTAGCGCATAATTCCATTAATTTTTGTCTTTTTACTTTTATTCTTCGCCTCAAACGCATTACTTCACGAACATTATTGAGTTACAAGTCCCTGTGTTCGACCTCGGATCACCCCGAGAAACTTGTGTTCTCGTTATACTTGGCGAGAAAGCGAGAAAACTTGTGATAGGAATGCATGGTCATCGCATACATTCTTAAACGCATATTGTATATTTCCTAGTCCAACGCATGACCATCGACGCATGGAGATCAACACATACATAAGATGCATATTTATTTTCCTTTCTCCTTTTCCAGCCATCAGTTGTGTTCAAGTGCCTCGTTGGACGCATTGAAAAACGATCGAGGGATACTTAAAGAAAAGTTCTTCAAAGGTACGCATACTCTATCCCTTGTATCTTTTTGTAGCATGCTGTAATTTCTAATTATGCATAATCTATTTGTTTCTGTTTTGACTGTAATTTTTTGTGTTCATTCTGAATGGGATTTGGAACGATCCACTTCCGTTGCTCAAAGGATCTCTATTTAGATTTCCTTCAAAATCTTACTAGGGTATAGTATATGCCCTAATTTATTGTATTTTGTACATTATTTGTATTGTACATTAGGCTGCCTAAGCTTTAGGACAAGTGGGAGATTGTTGAGATTGGTGTCCTAAATCTCTTGTATTAAACATTTTATAAATAAATTGTTATTAATAAAATAACTATTATTTTATAAGCATACACTTAATCCACTAAACTAAGATTCTAAGTTATTTTATGTAATTTAAACAAGTATGTAGAGACATACAAGTGGATCTTGTTTAAACAAATAACCTAGACGGTCAGTAGTAGATGGATAAGGGTGGCTACCTTATCCTGTAACACTATGGATACGACATGCTTTGTAGATGTTACAAGTGTTGTAAAGTGCTACAAATGATCTAATTTTGATCATTCATGTGGAGAAAATATTGTTACTTTAATCAATTTTGATAAAATTAACTTTGAGAGACTAATTAAGATCAAAATTAAAATTTGACAATTGAAAGTATAGGAACTAAAATTGAACAAACTTTAAAATATGAAGATCCAAATATTTAATTAAAAGATTGAACCCTTAAACTTATATACATTTTTCTTATGCATTAAGTGATTAAAATTGACGCCAAACATGTGTATTGCTAGTAGGGGTGTTCGTGGATTCAGTTGGGTTGGGTTCAGTTGGGCTAAAACACTTCTTAGACCCAACCTAATTATTCGAGTTGTAAATTTTTTCAACCCAAACAACTCAGCTTATTAAATAATGAACCCAACAATGAAATATTTGGGTTGGGTTGGGTTGGTTCGTTAGCTCGAGGCATTATTTAAATTTTTGTTTTAAAAAGAAGTAACATATGTTAATATGTAAAAGAATTTGTTAAATTATTTTTACATATTGAAATAAGATTAACAAATAAGTTTTAATTTTATTATGAAAAACTTGTTTTCATAGTGTTAAAAAATTATTTTAAATAATTGATGGATAATAAATCATCTACAAATATTTCTAAATAAGTAAAATAAAATAAATATGTATAAATAATTTTATTGGAAGTAAAACAATATACTTTTAATATTAATAATAAATTTGGTTTAGTTCGGATTGACTCGAGTTATTTTTGGTGAACCTATGATCCGACCCGACCCAACCCAATCCATAAAGTTTCATTTATTTGAATCTAACAAATTGTACAGGATGGGTTAGGTTGATCAAGTTTTTTGAACACCCTAATATTGTAGATGAAAATGGGCAAGCAAAGTAATATCGGAAAACCGGTCGAACTGAGGGTGGGTGGGCGGTTTATTGTCAAATTCGATTGACGATCAATTTTGTTGAGTAAAAAAACCCAGTTGGTTGGGCGGTCAAGAAACAAGCCAAATCTTAACCAAATGAACTCGACCGAAACTAATAACATTATTAAAAATATATATTATATCATACTATATACCCAATAATTTTTAGAAGTAAAACGTACATAGATGAGATGGAATGGTGGGAAATTAGCGATCTCAAGTTGGCACCTCATTAATGCTAAAATTCATAGGCAATGGCGGTTTCCTCCCAGAAAAAAAAAAAAAAAAAAAAAAAAAAACACTTTGGATCATGATTGTAATGTAATGTAATAAAAAGATCTATGTTTAAATTGAGCGTTTTGAGTCCGATTAGTTTTCAATCTAACTCTCTTTCTCATCATTTTCATGTTTCATGATTTCATTTTTATTCCGTCTTCAATCACTCAAGTTTTTCAACACTTCTTTGATTTCCAATAATCCTGATTACATTTCAACTTCCTAAACATATTCTTTGATTTTATAAAACAACTACATTCTATCTCTTCTATCCTCTCCCAACTCCGAAGAAAAAAACCCACTCAATTTTCCATTATTTCTCTTCTTTCCCCTCTCTCTCTCTTCTTTCCCACGTAAATTTTATTCTCTTTTTCCATTGCATCATTTTTCTTCTCCATTTTTGCTTACTTTTTTTCTTCTCAATATCCATGATTTTGTTTTCTTCTTTCTCTCTTATTTTTCTTTACATGTTTTTTTCCTTTCTCAGTTTGTCAAAATTTCTCTATCTTCATTTTTTTTTCATTTTCCCTTCTTCTCTTTTCTTTTTTTCTCCTCTCATTTTATCAAACATACAAAATCAATAATATCGCTCTCGTGATCAGTCAGCCAGTGCCTTGAATGTCCCTGTAAACTGTCAGAACCAACCAATGAAAATCGAGTCGTCGAGGGTCCACGACAATTTTTGTCCAAAATCGACCCCTTGCCCCATGATCACTCCTTCAAATAGTTTGAAAGTTCAATTTTTATCAATAATGTTCGTGAGTCCAATTTCAAGTTGGAGAGTCTATTTTTAACATTTGCAAGTTTAAAAGTATAATTCCAACTATCACCGTACGTATTTTTTTTTTGCAATATGCTATTCCGTGTTTTTTCTTTTTTTTCTTGTTTTTAGATAAAGATTTTTTTGGTCAACATTGTGAGAATCTGGTCAACCCAATCAAAGAATACTGAAAGAGAAGGCATAGGCTTATACATTTGTACAAGTCAAGAAACCATTTTCTTTTCTTTATTCACATTCAAATCTGACTGCAAATTTATTGCTTCCCCATATTTTCTCATCCACAAACTCCCAATTTCCAATTCATTTTCACTTAATCAGATCAAAACCCACTTCATTTTCTGCTTAATTTTCAATACTTTCCTTTTGAAGATCAAAATTCCTCACCTGCTCCTCGTTTTCTTCTGATTCTGTTTTTCAGATTCAAAGAGAATGATCGGCGTCGATTCTCATCATCACTCCCAATCAGATGAAGATTGTAGAAATGAAGATGGAATCTCAAGCTTGGTGAAATCAGCAGCAAGAAAAGAGAAATCTGAGTTTAGTTTGGGTGTTATTTCGTCGTCGTCGTCTTCTTCTTCTTCATCATCATCATCATCATCAAGCTCTGATGAGTCTACTCCTAGTTCCATTTTAGATTCGTCCCCAAATTTCATGAAGACCACTACTAGCTCAGAAGCGAGAAGGAACTACGATCAGGTCTGTCTCAGATTTCGAATTATTGTTTCTCAAGTAATTGCAATTGGTAGTAGTAGTGGATATTGTAGTAAGATTTTTAAATCTACTGGTTGGAACAGAAATCACTGGCAAATCGCTCTGCTTCAAAGCCTTCGAGAACTTTGGCGAGAATGTCGAGTTCTAGATTCAAAAGAACATTGATCAGAAAAGCTTCCGATGAGCGAGAATTGCAATTTCCAGTAAGTTCCGGCAAATCTAAATTGGAGAATCAGAATAATGGGCAAAAAATTAGGGATGTTTCTTCAGTTTATTCAAAATCAAATTCGATGATCTCGGGGATAATGTTAACTAGAAAGCCATCACTAAAACCTGTGAGGAAGTTAGCGAAATTGGCTGCTTCCAAATCTAAAAAATGTTCCAATATGGAAATATCTGAGTTACATCCAGAATCTTGTGTTGAAAAGGCTACTTGTTCTTCGGCCTTCAAGGGTTCTAAGTTTCCTGATAACATTGAGCTCCAGCCAGGAGAAGAGAAAGAATCTGAAAAACTTGCAGTAAAGAAGATTTGTCCTTATAGTTATTGTTCCCTCCATGGTCATTCTCATGGAAATGCCCTTCCATTGAAGCGTTTCAAGTCCATAAGGAAACGTGCTTTGAGAGCTAACAAGAACAAGAGTGAGAGTGAACCGCCTTTTCGAGCCAAACAATCTGGAAATAGGAAGAAAGATATTCGAGCAAGCAAAATGGTCAACAGAGAAGGATCAATAGCTAATGAGATGATGAATACAGGCATGTCAGTATCCGTTGCAGAGGAAGAATCTGATCTTAGTGTTCTTAGGGAAATCAATACAGGAAAATTATCCAATACGAAAGACAAATGTAAATTAGATACGGGTGAATGCAACTTGAAGGACCGTTTGGGCTCTTCTGCTTTTGGTTATGAGCAAATGGAACATCAGAGGGAAGCTGATGAAAATCTAAAGGAAGATTTGGCAGTGGAAATCGATTGTCTATCGCGTACGAGCTCCAGCTCTAGCATCAGCTTAAATATTACAGCAGAAGTGCAGGAGATAAATCCAAAGTACATCAGAATGTGGCAGTTGGTATATAAGAATGTAGTGGACAGCGAATCCGATAATCTTGGTAATGAACTACCTATTCTTCAGGTGAAGGAAACATCAAAGGAAGTTGACAACAAATTGCTTGTTGATACCAACTCCAGCTCCTTTAAGCTTGTCTCCAATGTCAATCAGGAACGATCAGATGCATCTCCTGATGCAGCAGCCTACAGAAAACTCGAGCTCTTCAAGAACGAAGCTGTTAAGCTAGTGCAAGAAGCTTTTGATAGAATCCTTCTCCCAGAGATTCAAGAACAATCATCTCTTCCTCGTGACGAGAATTCAGAAGAGAAGCTGTCGGAAACGGTTCCAGCTGAAGTTAGAGGATCAAACCTTTTACTGTCTTCTTCCAGTACTCATTCTTCAGGAGAGGTCCTTGCACAAGATGTCGAAGAAACGGGAGCTAAAGTTGAGAATGCAATATCTATGGAGAAAAAGAAAACAATGCCAATTGAGAATAGGAACCAATCAGTACCTAAGAGATGGAGTAACTTGAAAAAGCTAATCCTTCTCAAGAGATTTGTCAAGGCTTTGGAGAAGGTGAAAAAGATTAACCCACAGAAGCCACGTTATCTACCTCTCAAGCTTGACTCAGAAGGAGAGAAGGTTCATCTTCAACGTCAAACGACTGAAGAAAGGAAAAACAGTGAGGAATGGATGCTTGATTATGCATTACAACAGGTTATCTCAAAATTACAACCAGCTCAGAAGAAGAGAGTTTCTCTGCTTGTAGAAGCTTTTGAAACAGTTCTTCCAGTGCCTGGAGTTGAGGCTCACATCAAGACCAAAGTAGCTTCTGATGGAACCGATAGAGAAAGTGAACTTCAAAACAATGCTAATAATTCCTTTCTTGGGAATATTTTGAACATGAAGAATATTGTCAAAGTGTCTGCAGGCCAAGCAAACAATGTTACCAAGATAGAAAACTGGAATTCGATGATGCTCTCTAATAAAAATGAAGCGAACTTAGAACATCTTGAGAAACCAGAACAAGATCAAGCTGTTCATGCAGTAGAAAAAGAGGTCACTGTAAAAGGATCCTATCCCGAGTCGGTCGATATATGCTTGCCAGAGGTCAAAGATGCCATCTTAGACAGTGAGACCTCCAAGAAGCCAAAAGATTCTAGCTATCAAGAAGTTTCAGTGAATGGAAAACTTCTAAAGATTTCTAAAGAGGTAATTTCACGTTTAAACACTGAACTACTTCATAATGAAAATTCGGAGCCTGATAAAAAACTATCCAAAAATGTTAGTTCGGTCAGTGTAACTGGTGAAGTATCGGATACATTCAAAAGCCTTTCTTCAGAAGAATATAAGACATCAGCAGCAGCTAGAAGCCTCACTTCCAAAGAACACGAGAAATCAATTGAAGTCGATAATTTTGGAAGTTCCACCTCAGCCTATGAACTACTGGAAAAAACAAGGGCGGCTATATTCGATAGAAGTCGAACAGCTCATTCAGAACCCAGTTCCGCACAAGCAAGATATGTTCCTCCAGAGCAAATCAATACTGCTTCTGGCGTTGGTGAAGCAAATGAAACACGGTTCGAGGGAAAGCAAAATGCAAGCATGTGGTTCTTGATATACAAGCACATGGCTTCAAGCATTGATGCTGAAGATTCTTCGAAGCCTCTGGTCAGTGAGGAGTCTGGCAAAGATGAAAAGGAACTTTCTTCAAGAAAACAAAATATGGAAATGGAAAACAGGTTTGTGAATGATCCAGATGTGGAACTCCAATGCATTGAAGCCGTAAAGCTTGTAAATGAAGCAATTGACGAAATTCCTCTTCCAGAAACACCTAACGATGGATCATGCTCCGCCAACTTGATTAGAGACCAAGCATTATTCCTAGAAGAGAAACGAGATGCCTCTGAGATAACAGACGGGAAAGGAGAATTATGTAATACTACTGATTCTAATATTGAAGAAGGATCGGCGAAGTCTGTCGATTTAAATAGCCAGGAGGATGAAAAAGAGCCAAAGTTGGGAAGCAAACACAATCAGCAAGTTCTAAAGAATTGGAGCAATCTGAAAAAAGTGATTCTTTTGAAGAGATTTGTCAAAGCAATAGAGAAAGTAAAGAAATTCAACCCAAGAAAACCAAATTTTTTGCCTTTGGTGCAAGATGCAGAATCAGAAAAAGTTCAACTGAGGCATCAAGACACAGAAGATAGAAAGAATGCAGAGGAATGGATGCTTGATTACGCACTTCAGCAGGCTGTGGCCAAACTGACTCCTGCTCGTAAGCGAAAAGTCGAGTTGCTCGTACAAGCTTTCGAGACGGTTAATCCAACAATCAGTAAGTGACAATAACCTTAGGATCAATTCTGCATTGCACTCATTTGCACATTTTTTTATGCTGCATCTTGTAAGACCAAAGATCTTCTCGATCTTTTTTCCTTTTAGTTCTTTTATTGTATATTATTTTTTTTCTTTTTGGTCTGCTGGAGAAAAGAGTTACTTCCATGATTTCTTGTGATTTTCAAACGTTTGAAGTGTTGGATTGTGAATATGAAGGGTAGCGTAAATGCTTGTAGATGCACAAGCTGAGTTGTCTGTTTCACTGTCTTGATCATTCTTTGCTTGTTGTAAAAGCTTAAAAATTATTAAGGAAAAAGAGCAATATTTTACTTTGACCTTGATTTGCATCACCAGGGTGTGTGGATCGTAGTCTAGGCCTTATAGTTTGTAACCTTCATTGAGACCCCCTTTTTTTGGGTGGAGAAGAGACCACAACTAGCCTAAGGCTATTGACATGAATAATCATATTTGTCCATTTATAAATATCTAACCAAAAAATTTCTAACCCTATAAGGGTTGGCAACGGGCGGGGCCGGGGATGTACTCCCCGTCACCATGGGGATTTTTAATCCCGTCCTCTCTCTATTCTCCGTTTTGAGGAGTCAGGGTCACGGTCGGGGAATCTCCATTTAGGGATCGGGTCCCCACAGGGAAAAATTCCCACCCATTAGTTTTTCTTTTTAATTTTTTTTATTTAAAATCAATAATTTCTTGTATTTCTATTTAAATGATACATTTTTTAGGTAACAAGTTAGTACTATTATTGTTTTATTTATTTAATTTAATAATAAAAAAATATTTTAACATTTCTTTATTTTAAAATTTAATAAAAAGTTAAAAGTTAATTATATTATGAAAAAAAAATTAAAAGAATTAAAAAAAATAAAAACAATAGCTTTTTAATATATATATATATATAATATATATAATATATTATTCAGGGCAGGGACGGGGTGGGATATGCTCCCCATCCCCGATCAAATCGGAGATTACCACCCCGATTGGCGGGGGTATCTGTGGAGAATTTTGCCAATAGAATATGGTAATAACTCCTCCACATACTAAAGAACCAGTAGTTTGAAAGACATATTAAGGAAATCAACTAAATATATTTTGAAATTGTATGTTATTTTTACTTCATATGTCAACTGGATGATTGCTCAAGCTGTGCAATATCTTCTTTTTTTTTTTTTTTTTTTTTCTTTCTTTTATCATTTTTGAATCGGTTAAAAATCACTTTTAGTCACTAAATTTTTCATAAAAGTAACAATTTAGTCCTTGAACTTTAGTTTATAATAATTTAGTCCCTGAACTTTCAATATTGCAACAATTTAGTCCCTAAACTTTACTAACAATTTAGTCATTGTACTTTTAAATTTGTACAATTTAGCCCCTACTCTAGAAATTATCTGTCTCTAGCACGACCACTTGATGAAATGGGGAGGGAAGTGGGACAAATGGCCGAGACTACTGGAAGGATTCCTCTTTGGATAATAGATACTGTAACTGGTATTCCTGTGATCTAAGTTGAAAGGGGCGTGCTATAGAGTAAAGTTGCTGGGCAGGCGGAAGCTGCGCGAGGTAGCGAATGCTTAGCTTGAGCCTGAAGTTTGAGTAGTGTGGGAAGCTCCTTTCCGTATTCCGTCTTCCTGCCGGCTAGCAAGACTGAAAAATAGGTATAAGCTTCTTTTTGACATCTTATTGCTTCGGAAGGGGAGTCAAAATCTCATCTTTTCCCTCCCGCTCTTCCTATCGGTCGAGCTCTACTCAATTACATCGAGCCTCCATCGATAGCGGCCATGAGCGCAAGGCATTTGGATGTCCAGTTTTCGAAACGGAGAGCGAGGCTTGAACCAAGCTCTTAGGATTGAAAACCTTCTAGGAAATCAAATAGGGAAGGCAGGACGAGCAGACTCACCTGTCGAACTAGGAGGAGCTAGAAGGTACGAGCATGACTGTGAAGGGAGAAAATTGACTGATTCACCAAGCTAGGTCAAGTAGTTCCTAAAATCTATTGTAAAGTAGAGAAGGAAAGGCATTGATGATGGATTCTCTAGCGGCTCCCTCTGAGCACGGTATTCTATCTTATTTTCACAGCTTGAGAAAAATAGAAGACCCGATACGATATAGGGGCATCGAAAGCTGCTAGTAGTTGCATACACGGAGGGACCTTCCACAATGAGTGATACATGAACAACCAAAAAGATGTAGGCCTCAAAGGAATAGCACGTTTGTGATCTAGTTCCTACTTAACGCACTCCAAGTGTAGTTGCTATTGGTGCTATCGGTACTGCTCTCGTTATCATCGACAGATATGCTTTTCTATTAGCGGGGGTCTTTCTCTACTGCTGTAGCTAACGTTCTTTACCTGCTATTGGAGCCATCATCACTGGGGCATTCGTTAAGGTCTCCTTGATTTTCGCAAAGGCTTGTTGATTCACCAAATAACTAAGAAATTTCCCTGATTGATGTTACTTCGAAGGCTCACGATACTATACCTAGGGGCTTCATCTTCAAGTGAGATTTTCTTGATCTTTCAAGAACCCTTTGTAGAGCTTCGGTCTAATTAGTCTTACCGAAGATGGTAGACTCCTTCTAATGTAAACAGAATAGCATCCTTCCATCTAGATGTGTATAAGAAAGATGGTAGACTCCTTCTAATGTAAACAGAATAGCATCCTTCCTCTTTTGACCGATAGGCATCTTTCTACGGTACCGGAGTATCTGTTGCTGTACGTTCTTTAGTATCCCATTTTCTTTATGTTGGAAAAAGTACACCATCCTTTATCAAAAAGTCCCGCTACTGACACTTGAAAAAGCTGCTATCAAGTTCTCGTCGCTTCGGTGCTCTAGAAATTAGAGTTAAGATTTAATAGGATTTCTTGCATAAACAAACCGATAAACTAATTAAAGACTCAATATTTTGATAAAATACAAAGCCTACATCATAAAATAATAAAAATTAACACCTAATTTTGATAAAAGTTAGGGACTAAATTATTATGAATTTAGAAGTACAAGGACTAAATTATTACATACTACAGTTCAGAGACTAAATTGTTATGAAATTGAAAGTAAAGAGGCTAAATCGATACAAATTAAAGTTCAAGGATTAAATAGTTACTTTCATGAAAGTTTAGGGTCCAAAAGTGTTTTTAAACTTTTTTTTTTTTTTTTTTAATTTGTGCCTGCTTTATGTATATAAAAAGCATAAATTTCCTAAAAAAATAATTTCAAACTAATCATATAATTAAAATAGTTTTATTCTTTATTAGAAAATAAATCAATCAATAGTCAGTAGTGTCAATAATATATGAGGGAAGTGGAATGTCACCGTCGTATTTGTTGTATATAATTTATTAGAAAAATGGAACATTCAAGTCAGTCAAAATATACCTTACGCCAAGTGATGCTATCATTATTAATATATGATAAATACAATTCAAAGTTTCAAACAAAAAAGAAACGAATTATTGACTTAGTGTTTATTAATTGAGTTTATGTGTATAATGCTACCAATATATTACAATATTTATAGTTAAGAACAAATCAATGGATATAAAATATACAATTGACATCCTGGGTTAAATCAGTCAACAGGAAGAAAATGAATATAAAGAAATTAGGTACCATATCTATAAAAGAAAAAAAGTAGGAAAATTTATGTTTTGGGTCAGTAGCATTTTGGTCAATAGTTTTTAACTCAACATTTTAATGTTTGAAGTTTGAGTTTAGTAGCACTTTAGTTCTTTTGGTTAGAAGTTGACATTACACTTTATTTTTATTAATTTTTAACACAATTTTTTATTCTTGTTCTCTCCGTGATAGAGATGACCATTCCATTAGGGATACGATAGACATAAATATCCTTTACGCGATGTGATGCGTTATGAAATATATTAGTACAATTTTATAAATTTGTGGGAACATATCATTAATTATAGAAGGCGTATGCAAGGGTTATTAGTATTAAAAAAAAAAACTCGTTTTTTGTTCCCTTTATTTTCTCTCTTTACTTTCCTCTTATTTTATTTTATTTTCTTTTTTTTTCCTCTTTTCTTTTTCCTTCCCACATTTAGAAAAAAATAAAGAAATAAAGAAAATCAAATCAAATCAAATCAAAGGGAAGTAAAGAAAATAAACGGTAGAGGGTTGGAAGGAGGGAAAAAGAGAATAGTTAAAATTATAATAAAAAGGCTAAATGACATAAAATGCCCCTAACCTTTGTATTTTATGTCAAAAATATCCCTAAATTTTAAAAAAATTTAAAAATATCCTTAAATTTTGAAAAATAGCTTTAAAAAAAAACTCTTACTATTAGTTTTGTATGAAAACCTTAAGTTTTGTTTCAAAAATACCTCTAAAGTTTCAAAAGTATTAAAAAATACCCTTTTAACTTCAAAAAAGTTCAAAAGTATCTTCATCATTTTTATATGAACAGAAGTCATAATACATCATTGCAAAAATTTAAAAAAAAAAAAAAGTTTAAAAATGCTCATACCGTTAATATGGTGATCAATTTGTTTCAAGTTTTCTTGATTTAAAAAAATAATTTTAAAACAAATTATATAGAAATACTTTTTTTTCATATAGACTCTCATTTTTCTCTTATTATTCAATTCTTAGTTTACATCAATTTTCTCAATAATCAAAATGAAAACCAAAAATCCTACAAAATCTCACAAAATTTCAAAGTCAAAATCTCCCCTTAAAACATAACAAAATGCTAATGATAAATAGTCAATTAAAAAAATGTAATGGCTATTAACACAGCTAATTTTATATTGATGAAAAGATGGAAAATAAAGAAATAGGACGGTACTAACAGTGTTCATAGTAAGAGTATATTTGAATTTTTTTAAAAAAAAAATTAAGAGTATTTTTTTAACTTTTAGAAGTTTAGGGGTATTTTTTATTTAAAAAAAACTAACCGTTTCCATCCAAAACTAATAATTACAGTATTTTTGAACTCATATTACAAGTTTAAGGGTATTTCTTGCATAAAATATAAAGTTTAGAGACATTTTGTATAATTTAACCTGATAAAAATAAAGATTTGTAATCGTGTCAACTTCTTTTTAGTAATTAATAAAATACTAGTGTAGAGACCAAAATGCTAAAGAAATCAAACTTCTATGGTTTAAATGTTGAGTTTGAAAAACCAATAATTAATAAATAAAAGGGAAATTGTAATGGATGGCAAAATAGATTAGGGAAATTGCGAATGTATATTTGAGATTTGTCATTTTGCAGATATAGCAAAATATTTAAATTACAATTTTTTTTTCTATAATCCAACTTTTACCTTTTTTAACAAAAAACATCGCTCTTCTTCCTAATTTTTCTCAGCATTTTCTCTCCTATCAATTTCTTTTATTTTCTTTTTTGCATGATTCTCCTAAAAAATTTGATATTGCGCATTTCTTGTTTTGAATTCTGTGTTGGCAACTATATTTTATTTTCAAGAACTGTGGCCTGAGCTTCAGCTTCAATGTGAAACTCAGATTTTTATTTTTCTTACTTAAGCAAGTGATAAAAGGAATTAACTAAGTGAAAGTTAAATCCTAAGTTAAGAGAAAGGAAATTTCTAAGTGTTAAGTAGATTTTCCTTGAATAAATTAAGTTGAGCTTTAATTAGTAAAATTGTGATGAAGTTTGTATAATGAGTAGGTTGATGAGAAAGTTAGTGTGAAATGGTGAAGAAGGAATGGGGATTTGAAAGAGAAAAATATGGACATTGAGTTTGGGAAATTTGGGAAAAATTGGCTATGGAAAATTTATGTGAAATGCTTTATGGATGAAGAAAGGATTGAAGAAAGGATTGAAGAACTGAGAAAAATATGGGAAATTATTTTGGGAAAAATCTAGAAAAAACGTGTAGAAGTTGCACGGAGACAAACAATTCGCAGTAGCTAAGAGCGAGATCGTTGAGAGCGAGATCATTGAGATCGAGATCAGTGAGATCATTGAGAGCAAGATTTTGAGCTAGAAAGATTGGAGAGAATAGTTGGAGAGAAAGATTGGAGGGAAAGCTGGAAAGAGCGAGAGTAGAGAGAGCGAGATTTTGAGCCAGAAAGTTGGAGAGAGCGAGAGTTTAAGCGAGAAAGTTGAAGAGAGCGAGATTTTGAGCGAGAAAGTGGGAGAGAGCGAGAGCAGCCTGTGCCTGTCAGCAACGCCTTGTCCGGTGCTGCATTCGAACGTCACGCCTCGCCTATGCAATGAACGGCCGAGCAAGCTTCTGGGCGATGTATTTGGACGCGTTGGGGTGGATTATGCATTTAAAAACCCTAATTTGAATACAAACAAAGCTTGAAGACGTAAGGGCAAACGTCAATTAAAATCTAGGTATCCGATTAAGAGAAATTCTTAAACCCTAAGAAATTGTGTTGGATGCGTTTGGGAAGAACACATTAAACCAAGGTGAAGTCAGCTTACGTTGATAAAAGGAAGATTAAACATTTGGCCATGCAGCCAAGTAGGTGCTGTCAATCCCACAAGCAATTTGAACACCTATAAATAGGGAGTTGGGATTTCATTTTCAAATCACACAAAAATCATAAATTTCGTAGAGAAAGTAGATGGCTGTGAGGGTTCAGAGAAATGTGTCAACTTTGGACGAGGGGATCTTCCAATTTACTCGTGCGTTTGGAGTGATTCCAAATCCATCTGAAAGCTCTGGAAGTCTAGTTTTCAGAGTAGGACTTCCGGAGGAAAAAGCTCAAAGGAACTGGGCTGAAGGTTGAGAAGAATGCAGAAGGGTCAGACTGTCAGATCAGTTTGGGCTAGTCTTGAAGATTTTGAAATTCCGGCCAAACCACGAGGAATTCTGAGTTGAAAGTTTAGGTAAGATTCCTAAGACATTGTAGAATAAGTTTATAGAAAGAAGTATTTCCAAATAAGGTTCGTAACTATGAGTAATCTAAGTTGTAAGTTGAATCTGGATTTTAGGGGTGAAAAAGGGACCCGAGGAGCTACTAGAGTGAAAAGTTCCTAAGAGTTCGAGGTGAGTGGCTAAAATATTTTCGAACTAAAATGTTTTTAAGCTATTTTGGATTACAACATTTACAAAAAGCATATTTGCGAAAATAATTCTCATGCCTACTAGTTTTATAAAGTGGTTTCTAAGCAAGTTTGAATTGTGATTTGAACGCATGCATATTGTTGAAAAACTATTTACATATGTTGATTTTATCCAGCATGCGTTATCATCTTTAAAGCCATGTTGCATATGTGTTATACTGTACATGCTTTAAAGAGAAAAGTTGTTTATAAATAGTTTTGGTAAAATGCAATGCCGAAGTACAAGGAGAAGGCAACCATCCAACTAGATACTGAAGTAGAAAGAGAAGTTATCTATTGGTACTGAAGTACGTTTGAGAAGGTACCAAGCCAACGGGATACCGAAGTACGTTGGAGAAGGTATCCTAGTAGATCGATACTGAAGTATAAGGAGAAGGTATCTGAGCAGTAGTACCTAATGTGGCCATAGGTGAATAAAGTCAGAGATTGAGCAAAAGGGTTTTCTCTGGACTAGTAGTTGGTGTTGGGATTATTTTACCAGTTATAAAGTACTTTGATTTAAGAAATGATTTTACTGTTTTATGTTTAAAACAACTTTATATACATTACGCTTGGATATTGTTCATGCTGCATTAAATTATATTTCAGATAAAACTATCTTCTGAAATTATGCATGAGAATTTACTATGTTTTCTCGGTCACTCACTAGGCGTAAGCTCACCCCGTTTTCAAATGTTTTCATTTTTCCCCCCCACAGGTAGCGGTCAAATCCTCTGAAGACAGCTCAGTATATGCTCTGCCACTAAAGGACGAAAAGACTTGTAACCGTTTGCTAGGTGGTTACTGTTAATATTGTACACATGTTACTATTGTTCATATAGGGACTAGAGTTTGTGGGTTTTGGGACTTGTAAATCTAATGTTGTAAATACTCTAAACATATTAAGTTTCTAAGTTAATAAATTGTGGGCCTACAGCCGTCCTGTTGCATATAATTTGTATTTGGTATCAAAATTATTCCATAAGAATTTTTAGGTAGTAAGTGTCAGCCTAAGGGTTGATAACTGCTGCAGTCACGCCCTTCTCTAGGCTAAGAGGGTGATCTGGGGCGGGGTGTGACATTCAACTTTTTTTTATTTTTCATTTTTAGCTTAATTCACCTTGTATTTCAGTTTGGTTTGTGTAAAATAATTTTTTTCTTATTATTTTCTTTCTTTAAAGGATGTATATCAATATTAGTATATCAATCTTCATCTATTATTCAAAGAGATAAGTGATGTACTTAAATATGTTGCATATTAAATGTATATTGATATACTTAATATAAAGTATTTATAATTCATTTGTAACATATAATATTATTCCTCAAATCTAATAGCAACTAAAGTCGATAACATCCTAAGTGGATTGGCAGTATAGAAGTGCATATCAATATAAAGTATATCAATGTCAAGTATATCAACAATATATTAATCAAGTGTATCAGCAGTATAAGCATATGTATCATTATAAACTATATCAATAATATATCACTTAAGTATATCAATAATATAAACATATGTATCATTTTAAAGTACATCAACAATAATATCAATCAATTGTACTAGCATTATGAACGAGGGTATCATAATAAAGTATATGAACAGTATATCACTAAAGTTTATTAGTAGTATTATTATAAAGTATATCAATAATATATTAATTAGGTTGTATCAGTAACATAAATGAATGTACCACGAGGCGGGGATGCAAATTCAACAATTTTAAAATAACGAATAATCTAGAGTTGTCCACGGAGTGGGGATGCCATTCCGTTATTATTATTGTTTTTTTTTTGGTAAAAAACCAATTAATTTAAATCACTAATGTGAACAATTTTTAATTAAATAATTAACTTTATCACTAAATTGTTTATTATGGTTAGTTTTATATGACAATTTGAATTTAAAGATAGTTTTATATGACAACTTGAATTTAAAGATAAATTACTCAAATTGTGCCTTAAAAAAGCTAATTAACTTTTTTTAGTAGAAATAAATAAATATAAATCAAATTATTCACATATATAATCGAAATTTAAACATTCAATTTAAACATATTCATTATTTTTCCAATAAATAATCAAATTTGAAATTTAAATGTAATATTTATATAATAATAATAATAACATAATATTAGATAAATATACTAAATAATAAATGAAATACGAGGCCGGGGCCGGGGACGGGGAATCTGTTGAGCTCACGGGAAATTTGTTTCCCCATTTGGGGTGGGCCCCGTCCCCCTAGGGAAATTAGACATCATAACCTGTTGGACAATTTATAGTTTTAGGGTAAAAATCACTTTTAGTCCCTAAACTTTCGTATAAGTAACAATTTAATCTTTAAACTTTAGTTTGTAATGATTTAGTCCCTGAACATTCAATTTTGTAACAATTTAGTCCTTACAGTTTCAAATTTGTAACAATTTAATCCCTTTTGTAGAAATTAATATTAAGATTTAATGAGAATTCATGCATAAATAAACCAATAAACTACTTAGAGACTCAATATTTTTATTAAAAACAAAGTTTATATCATAAAATAATAAAAACTAACATCAAATTTTGATAAATTCTTTTACGTTAGGGACTAAATTGTTACAAATTAAAAGTACGAAGATTAAATTGTTACATATAAAGTTTATGGACCAAATTGTTACAAAAATAAAAATATAGGGACTAAGTCGAAACAAAAATAAAAAATCAAATGATTATCGGAGTCTAAAATGGTTACCAAATAGGCCCTAAACTATTAAATGAAGGTCCCGTTTTTGTAATAGTTGATTAAAATGGAGCCATCAAACTAAATTTAGTTTGATTTGGTTTGTCAATTTGGTCTCAGGTTATTGTTATGAGTATAGAAAACCTCCTGGTTTAGATGATCCTTGGGCCATAAAAGCTTTTAATTCAAGAAATGAAATGAGGAAGTTTTTGGAAAATATAAAATGTTGTTTAGAATATAACATAAATGAATTAATTACTATTATTACTTAATTCAAATTTCAACTTAATATTAACTTCAAAATTTTTCTTTAAATATATTACCACACATATTTGTAATAACTTTGTCACTAAAATGCCTGTAGGTAGTGTATGAGTCTTATGAAAGCAATGACAGAAAACTAAGAATTAATTCCTTGAAGTAAGGATTTGATATCTTTTTAGGTATTGTAATTAAAGTGTGGAGTGGGAGAATCGAATCTCAGACCTCGAAGACGATAGTACAAGTACTATATCAGTTGAGCTATGCTCTTATTATATTTGATATCTATTGTAGAGGTTACTTGAGAGATGGTGATGGGTCACTTTCCATTTCATCTTGGAAAAATAAAGATGAGAACAAGATTTGAATTGATTTAAGGTGGCAAACCCGATGAACCTTTCTCAGCAGCTATTAACATCTGGAGCAATAAGACAAAAGACAATCACCAAAGCGGGTAAATGTAATGTAGGACCTCAAAAATTAAAACATGATACTGAAACATCACTGTGAACCTTGGGGAGGTCCCGTTCGATGTCCACAAGGAGCAGCGTTAATTTGGAATTTAAAGTTGAATGAACATGTTCTATGTATCACTACTGGTCTCAATCCTCTACACAAATCTAAGACATGATCTACACCATCGAACAACCCATGATCAAAGGCCAATGTGAGGGTAAGAAACTTTTTCCTCTTCCTTATTCTCTCACTCTTTACGTCGCCTCTTCTTCTCCGATCTCTTTCTGCTGCACATTTTCTTCTTCTTCTCCAATACGGTGAGTTCATACGAACAATTCCGACACAGCCAACTCCGATGAACAACAGCAAGAGCGAGAGAGAGAAAATTAATTTTGTGAGTGAGGAAAGGAAGAATGATACCGACGAGCGAGAGACGGGCGAGGGTGAGGACGAGAGCGAGACCGACGAGAAGGCGAAGAAGACGACTCATTATTCCATGGATGTTTGCAAATGGATCATCAGCAAGTGGGAGAACGAGAGCAAAAGTAAAAATGAGAGTGAGCGAGAGTGATTGCTTTTCCACGTGAATATATTTTAGTAATTTTACTCGAATTTGACGTCAGTAAATGGTCATTTAACATTTTTTTTCAAAAATTGGATTATCTGATATTTTTGACCCAATTTTTGGATAATCCATATAAGGGGAGTGCATTAACAAGTTGTTATTGGGATGGGGTTGGTTAGCCTTAGTTCTGCATACTTTCCTTGAGTCGGTATGAATATTGATATATACCACTAATATTTTATGAATGTTTATTTATTAATAATGCACTTGATATATTGATAATATACTTAAAATACCTTCATGATTTGATATATTATTAATATACCTAATTTTGATATATGTGAAAACTTGAAATAATTAAAAAAAAATAAATCAGATTTTTAATGTTCTCATATGTGCAAAAGCCAAAAATTGTTGCTATATTTGTAAATATGACATATTTTAGCAACCCAGCACCCAGGAAAAAAATCACAACATTATTGTCATAACACCATCTTACTCCACTGCACATTTTTTTAATTTAAGTATCAATAATCCAAATCTCTAACATCAACCATATACCTTATATTAAGTTAAACTCAAATACTCTAGAAACCAAGGATAATAAATACTGACCAAAAATATGATTTCCTTTTCAAAGAATATAACCATATTTGAGTTTATTTTGATAATTAGGCAGAAAGAAAATATTATTAAACTAAAGCAACGTTTATCAAATCCTAACAAAAAATTCCATTGATGGATCAATTGTAATGAGCTTGAATCGCAAATGTAATTGGATTTATTTTAATCATGTTTACTTAAAATTATAAATTTTGTCAAATTATGTTATCGTTACCTTTGCTTCTACCTTTGAGGGTCAAGCAGTAACGATAATGATAACGATAATAGTAAATATGTGAAAATTGATAATTTTTCAGTTGTAACAATAGCAATAATGATAGTCGTGACGGTAACTATAATGATAACGATAACGGTAACGATATGACGTAATTCTTAGGCTCAATCAGATTGAGTATTCTTTATTCATCAATCGGATTACTTTATTTCATTACAGATTTGGATGTGAGACACACATGTCAGTCTAAATGGAGAATACAAATAAACAACACTAAAAATAATCAAATAGGACCACTTCTTTTATTTTATTTGATCTATTACATTTTCAATTGGATAAATGTGGCGTAAAATGTATATGAATTGACATATTTTTAAAATTACAATGAAATTGAAAATTGGTTTTTTTTTTTTTTTTTAATGGGTTTATCCCACTTTAGTCACCCAATTCCACCTCAAAAATAAAGTAGGTGGTGTCAATTGGTTATGCATTGACATATTTTTAAAATTACAATGAAATTGAAAATTGGTTTTTTTTTTTTTTTTTTTTTTGTATTAAAGATGGGATTATCTTGAGTGAAAATCCAACCTTCTTTTCTGATGTGCAAATATAAGCAAACAACTGAAGAAGTCACAAACTGCAACTGCAAATTTATGTAGGTGTTAGCTAGAAATCTTTAGACCTTCCCAGAATAAATTTTTTAGGGGAAAATTTTTGAATAATTACAAATTATTATGCCATTAATTTAAGAAAAAAATATCATTTTAATTTATAAATTTTGAATTTAGTTTCTATTTCGTATTTAGATTTCAAAATATATCACACTTTTCTTCATGATTTTTAAATTTAATTTATATTTAATCTTTGTGTTTTACAAGATCTCTAAATTTTAAGATTGATACCTTTTAACTTTGATTTTTTTTAATAAATATTTATTTTTAGTTCTCAATATAAATATTTTGTTGATAATGAAGAGAATTAGTTAATTATAATTATATTAGTTTCATTAACTCAATATTAACATTAATAAAAATAATTCACATCATAATTATTTCAAATTAATCGACTGAAAGCTGATATTAAAATACCAAAATAAGTATTAGTAGAAACTTGAAAATATTGAAATTTGAAACTTAGAGACCAATAAAATAAGGGGCATTAATTTAAGAGGCAAAAGTAATTTTTTACGTATCCTCACATTATGAACTTAATTTAGAAAGTTAAAATGATAAATGAAAAAACTAAAACAACAATTTAAATGTACTGGAAAAATAAAAGGGACAAGAAAGATTTAGAAAGTTTCTCTCGTCTGACCAACATTCAAAATATCGATGTTGATAGAAATATCGAAGTTTTGATTTTATGAAAATATCTATATTAATAAAAATTTTAGGAAAAATTATTAAGATTGATGGGAATTGTTATAACTAATTAATGAAACTTTTATTGTGACTTAATTAGACTATAATTATCAATTTTTTTATCAAAATTTCTATAAAGTAAAATAATATTTAGATGTCTATTGTAAATTTATGTATAAATATTGATGTAAGAACAAAAATTTTAAAAAGAAATGGAAAAAATAATTACAAAATAATATAAAGTTTAAAAATATTTTGAGTTGAAATGATGTGAAAATTATGAAAATTTTGGATGGTAAAAGGAAAAAAGAACTCACATCAATTCAATTTTTAGGTTGAATGATGTGGAAATTTAATTAAAAAAAATTTGAATAAGGTTAAAAATAACTATAGACTATTATTTGTGGTTCTTTTCAAATTTAATTTCTTTAGAAATGAAAGTTTTGATAAAAAAATAAAGCTAAAAATTGAGAAAAGTTGGAAATTAGAAAAAGTAGCACATAAAAAGGCTTCATCCTTTCATCCTTTGTCGAAAATGAAATCGTTGTGTCAAACTATAGAATTGTGTCTAATCGGGACCATAAAATTGAAAAATTTGAACTGCACTAACGTAGTTAATTAAAAAAAATCGAAATTTTCTCGAAATTTCATCGAAATTGGAGAAAAACGAAATTTCCTCCCATCAAATTTTGAGCTCTTAAAAATTTCGAGATTTCGATGGAAATTTTAAACCATACCTCTAACCACCTTTATAATAGATATAGAGTAAGTATAACATAGATAAAGAATAGATAGTTATAGATTAGTCCTATTAATTATGAAACTAGTCTTTAGTTTCAATAAGTACGCTCGGTAACCATTTTGTTTTTTTATTTTTATTTTTAAAAAATGAAAATTAAGTCTATGGACACTACTTCCACTTCTAAATTTCTTCATTTGTTATTTATTTTTCACCAATAATTTAAAAAATCAAGCCACATTTTGATAACGAAAAAAAGTAGTTTTTAAAAAGTTATTTTTGTTTTTAGAATTTGGCTAAGTATTCAACCATTATAGTTAAACAAGATGTAAATTATTATAAAAAATATGGATGAAATAGGTTTAATTTTCAAAAACAAAAAGCGAAAGGTTTACCAAACGTCCTAACCTTTTTGTTATCATATTTGTTGCATCTTATGATTTGAACATTTTAAATTGCATTTAATGTAGGGTTTTCTTTTGTCTATTTTATATGAGATTCCACTATTACAAGCATTCATCTTCTCCTTAAAAGACGATTTTTATTTATTATTATAATTATTTTAATGCATTCAAGGAAATACGACGATGCATGACTTAGTTTGTCATGCTTGAAGATTCCAAAACTGGAGCATAGGATTTGAAAAACATCCACATTGGGTGAAATTGAATGTTTGTTCTTCAAGACACTTACTTTTATTTAGTTCGTTTGTGTTTGTTTTGTTCTATCCTTAATAAACAAAACTTCAAACATCTATCCCACATAGAAGAGGCTAAAAAATTAGAAGCCATGCAAGATTTCTAGTAATAATTAAAAAAAAAAAAAAAAAGAAGAAGACAATCTTGAACTTGGGAGTTTCTAAAAATAATAATAATAATAATAATGTTAGTTACCGACTGTTTTGTTGAATCCTTCCACTACAAGAAATTTGACCTATAATATCGGTTGAAAAAAATAAACAGAGATGTAAAATGTTGGTTGTAAAAAAAAAAGAAACGAATCTTTAATGTTGATTTAAAGATATACTTAAAGAGACTACAATGTCAGTTTAAAATCGACATTATAGCTAAACATATTGATTTTTTTCCCTTTAGTAAAAATGCTCTCTTTCTTTTCTCAAGTCTTCTTCTCTCTTCTTTCTCACCAATTTCCTTTTCCCGAAAACCCTTTTGCCGCCATGCCTTCACGATCTTTGTTAGTCCGTCGTCTGTTCGTCAGATCTGTTCATCGTGTATTCATCCATTTGTTAGATTTGTCTGTTGTCCGTTCATCATGCATTCATCTATCGGGGTCAAGTGTTCAGTCTACGGCATCCCCGTAAGCAAAGGCGGACCTAATCTTATCTTTCATCTATTCGTTCGTCAAATCCATTGATCGTCCATTCATCACACATCGTTCGTTCATCAGATCTGCCAACCCACCATGTGTTTGTCAGCTTCGTCATTCATCCTATCGGATCCCAGCTCAGATCTATTCCAATTGGAGAGCTCTGGGTCAGATCTGCTCAAGTTCCAATTTGTTGAAGATCTTCAAGGTCAGATCGATTTCAGCAGCTTGTGGGTTGAGTAAAGTTGTTCAGGATGTTCTTGTGGGCTGGAGTGTGAAAATTGGTTCACCCAAAGAGGAATTTATGTTCAATCGAAGAATTTAAGAGATGCAAAGAAAGGATTGGGTTGAACACGGATGAGTTGATTCAAGAAAGAGAATTCATTTGTGAGTATGCAGGTACTCTCTTTGATGTTCATGATGTGGAATTTGTTATGACTTTGCATAGTTGTTTTGTAAATTTTTCCTTATTTTGGTTGAGTGGTTGAATTTGTTTTGATTACTACAGTAAAGATTGCATGCCTTGAATGCTACTTTGCCCAAGTAAGAACTAAATCCTCTTATACCAATACATGGGCAAGACCCTCATTGTTGAAGTCCTAAACTAATGCTCATAGAAATAATCATTTACTTTGCATATATTGAAATAAGTGAATTTCATTTGGGAAGATTTTTATTATGTTCCATTGGTTTTTTTCAGTGAACCAATGTTCTTGGTCCAACTATGAAATGAACTAAATAAATATCTCTTAAGCTAAAAAAAGAATTAGGACTTGTTGTTTGAATCTTGAAATAATATTTAAGAAATCTATATTGGGTATCTGATGTCCTAGTTTATTGTATTTATTCTTTCATTACTCAACATTGTATATATATTTGTATATATATGTAAAAATTCATTGGAGTTTTAGTCCAAGTGGGAGTTTGTTGGGTTTAATGTCCTAAAACTCATGGTTTGTAAAACAATAAACTTATTATGAAATTCAATAAAATTATTATTGAAATTTGATTCAATAAAGTTGTTATTGAATTTATGAATTGCTTATTTTGTCTTAGAAATAAATCCAATAAACTAAAAGATTTATGACTATTATATGAGTACTTGAACTTTATGTGGAGATATAAAAGTGGATCAAGTTCGAATAAATAGTCAAAATGATCTATAGTATACGAATTAGGTTGGGTGTCTTATCTGGTAACACTATCGAATGCATGTGAAACCCGAATTTCCATTTTTCCTAGTTAAGCAGGAAATAAAAAGGATTAACTAAGTGGAAGTTAAATCCTATGTTAAAGAGAAGGAAAATTCTAAGTGTTTAAATAAGATTTTAGGATAAGCTTTAATTGGTGAAAATTTGGTTAAGTATGAATCCAAAAAGAACTATGCGTTGGAGGCTAGGAAAAAGTATTTGACAATGCGTTGGCCTTATGCTAAGCGTTGGTGTGGTACCATACGTTGGCCATGAACATTTGAGAGGTTATTTAAGTGTTGAAAGAGGCTATAGTATGGTCGAAAGGAAAGGCCATGTGGGGACAAACATGCGGCAGCGTATGTTTGAGAGGTTAGTAGAGCATGAAGTGGCCTCAAGTTGTGCGGACATAGGCGCAAGGCGCTGGAGATGCGTGTGCGGGTTGATCGTGTATGCAGCGATGCTACACGATGGATGCGGCGATGCTACGCGATGGTATGTGGCGATGCTACACGATGGATGCAGCGATGTTACACGATGGATGCAGTGATGCTACGTGATGGATGCAGCAACACTATGCGATGGCGCTATGCGGCGGCCTTGCTAAACAATGAGCTAGGCAAGGAGACAAGCTATGGTGAACGCATGGTGAAACGTCTTGCGTTGCTAAGGCTTGCGGTACATAAGACTTGTGAGGTTAGTTGCGTTGGTCATAAGGGATGCGTTAGTAAGAGCCTAGGTGATGGTGAGCCATACCATGAGGTGTTGAGTTGAGAACCAAGTTGACACAAAGGTTGTTATGCGTTGGTGATGTGCTATGTGCCAAGGACATCCGAGGCATGTGGACGCATAGGACAAGGGGTGAGCAAATAGTATGCGGTGGAAGAGGGTTGGTCATAATCCTAGTTGAGCGCATAGGGCAAAGATAAGCCATGCAGTAGAGGGCATGCGGCTAAGGATGAGCCCTGCGAGCATCTAAGCATATGCGACCAAGTTGCGTTAATGGGATGCACAAGGTAAGGATTGCGTTAAGTAGGGATGGTACAATCGAGGTTGGTAGGTCGCATATGGAGAAAGATGCTAGGTAGCAATGGCTTGAAGGATGTTATGTAGAGGGTAAAAACACTACAAGGGCACAAAGATTGGATGGATGCATGCGCCAATGGGTGGTGTCCGGACATAAGTATGTTGCGCCAGTCAGATGGACGCATATGGGATTGGATGGACGCATTTAAGGTCGTCATCTGGATATGTGACTTGTTGGGAAGAAATCTTAGGCCTTAAACAAATAAGGTGGATGCACAAGAAGACATGCAAATGTGAGGGCTATGTGTTGGCTAAAGGAAGAGGAAGACACCTTGGATTGCGATGACGTAAGATTGTGTTAATGGTATAGGGAACGGACACTTGGACATGCAACCAAGTAGGAGGTGTCGGCCTTAGAGAGATTTTAGACGCCTATAAATAGGGCCAAGGACTTCTCTTCAGATCATAACTTGAGTTCTCTTCAAAAGGACATTAGGAAGAGTATATGAGGGTTAATTGGGAGGAGACTATGCATTGCTTAAAGAACGCATGCGTTGGTAGCAAGACCATGCGTCGGTCATGAGATTCCAAGAAGAGGTGATGCTGTCGGACAGTGGTTTGGAAGTAGCATCAACTTGGAACGAAGAGTTCTCCCAGAATAATCGTGCATTTGGAGTGATTCTAAATCCACCTAAAAGCTCTGAGAGTCTAGTTTTTAGGGTAGGGCTTCCAAAGAAGAAACTCTAAGGAATCGGGCTGGATAATGAGGACAAGATAGAAGGGTCGAGTTGTCAGGTAAGTTTGGGACAGCCTTGATGTTTTCATAATTTCGGCCAAACCACGAGGCGTTATGAGCTAATATTTTGAGGTAAGCTTCCTGAGAAATTTTAGAGCATATTTGTAGAAGGAAGTATCTCGAGATAAAGCTTAGAACTATAAGTAATCTAAGATTTAAATTGAATATGGAATTTAGGGTTCAAAAGAGGAGCCTGGGAAGATAAAGGAACTTTTAAGAGAAATATTCCTATCCTTACCAAGGTGAGTGGTACTTTCCTTTAATTCTTAAAGCATATCTTTAGAGTAAATTGTGTATGCTTATGTTATGAATGAGTACCTAGCATGAGAATGAGATTATGTGATCGGGATGGTCAGGGGGTCAATAGACCTAGTTCTTGAGCCCGAAAGCAAAACCTCACGGGATAGTCAGGGGACCGAAAGGTCTAGTTCCTGAGTGTGGGAGGATCCTCGTATGGGATGGTCAGAGGGCTGACGAGCCTAGCTTCTGAGCCCATGAGCGGGGAGCTATGTGCACATAGGAGACAAAAGAAACGAAAAGAGTAAGCGTTGTATTTAATAACAGTTAACTATCTACCATATATGTAGGTAGAGAATAGACTCATTCTAAATAGCTATTAGTTTAGCTATCTACCGTGCGTGTAGATAGAGTTGAGAACAGACTCATTCGAAGCTGAGGTTTGAATGTAACCTCGTATTTATGATATGCTTATTATTTATGAGTTGAAATATACTCTAGAAATTGCTTACCACTCACTGAGCTTTGTGAAGCTCATTCTTTTCTCTCATATTTTTCTTCCTAGGTAGCGAAAGGTGAGGAGTTCCAAGGTGCTACTAAGGTCAAGGTCTGCCGCCACAGTTACACTTCCGGAGGGTTTTAATAATGGTTGTTGTAAACTTTGTAATCAAGTCTTGGAGTTGTATAAACATTGCATTGTTGTAATAAAATGGGTCTACTTATTCAGTTGTTGTTTATCTCCTTGACTTAAAGTTTACTGAGAGTAAAGAGGTTCAGATGGATTGTAGGTATCACAAAAGGGTGGTATCTGCAGTCCCTCACGCCTCTTCTCGGGCTCAGGAGTGCGGGCTTGAGGCAGGGTGTGACAATGCGACCCACTCTGTAGTTGTTACAAGGAGTTGAAAAATGCTACAAACAAAGTGATCCTGATTTGTTCATGCGGTGACATGAGGAGTGGGGGCATCCTGTTCAATGAGTTTGCATAAGATCGGACCAAGAAATAAGTCACTCTTACTTTATAACATTGTTTACTATTTAAGACTGACTATTTCATAGCGATGACATAGGTAATTTAACCTTAATCCTGAGCTAACTATGAACTTCTATTTATTTGGGATTATCTTTAGATTTGCATAGAAGGTTGGGTCAACAACACCAGTACAATAAGCCTCCCATTTTAGGGGTAAGATCGGGTAGATAGCTGAGACATAGGATGCAAGATAGAATTCACTCCTACTTACTTTCGGGGATAGTAGAGAAGTTGTTCCCATAAGTGTTGATTCTGGGTCTTGAACAAAGGGCCCCACCCTCTCATTGGCCTGAGAGGGATTCTGTTTGTTGATTGGATCACAAACAAATTTTTCATTAGAGAATCAGTGGAACTTAAGGAACAAGAGGTAATCTCGGGGGTAAAACAAGCATTTGACCCAACCATTGTTACGAACAACTTGTGAAGAGTTAACTTATTAATCATGATTATTTCGAGTGGACACAATATATCTACAGTGAGAGGAGCGCCACTACTGGGCTTTAGTAGAGTGACCCGGTAGTTAACGAATAGGGGTTAATTCGGTGTAAAGAGTTTAGCCAACTAATCTTGGATTGTTGAAGCCCATGATCTATAGGTCCATTAGGTCTCCCTACTAGCTCATAAATGGAATTAGCCTTAACATAGCGTGATAAGTTGATTTAAAACGTTCAAATCTGAATTAAGAGAATTAGTAATTATATATGATATAATTACACGTTTATTTTGGAATTAAACGTAATTGGAGAATCGATTAATATATAAATATGATTTAGATATTAATTTCATGAATGGGGATTCATGGTGATGAAATTATTGACAAATCAATTTAATATTTGATATTAAATTAATTAAATTCTTAATTAATTATAAATTATTAATTTTATTAGAAAATTTGATTATTTGATTTTTTTTGTAAAATTAATAAAATTTCAATTTTAATTAAAAAATTAAAATTAAAAAAGTTTGATTTTGAAAATCAAAATTCAAAATAAAAAAGAAATTGAAAATTGAGAAAAATCTCATGGTGGCATTTTCCCATTTTCAAGCTTACATCTTAGTCATCTTTGCACCACATTTTCCAACTCAATTTTTAAGGAGAAGCTAGAATCCATGCATGCATTCTGATGGCATGAATTGCCTGAATAAAACTACTCTTGATTGAGTGGAAAAGACTATGCAAATAAGTGGTATTTGTTCTTCAGGTTGAAGAAAGGTTCTTCAATAGGACTAAACCAATGTGTTTTCTCCTTTCAGTTCCCAAATTCAAGCTTGTTTTGAGTCCCGCACTCAATCTAAGGTTCCTAAAAAAGAGTAGGGAAGCTCTAGTGGTGGTCCACAGTCTGAATTGGAGAAGATTACAACTGTATTTTTATTGAAGAAGAGGATCTTCAAAGGTATATAATAAAACCCTCTTGATACCCCATGAACATGTTTAATTTGATGTCAAATTTAAGGAATTAGAATGCTTAATGATCCTGTTTTCTTTCGCTACATATTTCTGTAAACTAACAATTGGTATCAGATCATCATTTAAGCATTCAATTCAAGTTAATTTTGGCTTGGTGGATGTTTTTCATAAGTTTTATGAAAATGATAAACTGATATGGTTTTTCTGAGTTTTGGCATTGAATTCTCTTTAATTGTGTTGTAATTCTTATAATTGGCTCTTGATTGATGGGTCTTAATGTGTGCTTAAGTGTCTGTAATTTGATTAGAGTCATTAAAGATGAAATTAGATTATAATTGAAGAAATAAGTGAAGAAGGTCGAGCAGAAGAAACTGGATTTTTAGCCACGACCCTGTTCTTCATACACGAGGCTCGATGGCATTTACTCGATAATATTTTGGTAATTACTTAATGCTTGATGGCATACTCGATGTTCGATAGAATTTACTCGATGGTATTTTGGCATTACTCGATGCTCAATGGTATTCTATGGCTTTTACTCGATGGTACTTGATTACTCGATGGTCGATGGCATTAAAAAGAAGATATAGAATTCAGAGAAGATATACTTGATACGGGATTTGGCAGAATCGCTATAAGACTCCTCTCAGCCTTGACTCTTTTCTTCCCAGATTTCTTCCGATCAGTACTCAGCTCAACCTCTCTCTCAGTAATTTAGCATCAATTCGCCCCGTATCAAGTATATCTTTTCTAAATTTATGGGGGTATTTATAGGTGAAACGTTTTGACTCTCGGTTGTGGCACACCATTCTTGTTATGAAATTCTGAAGATGGAGGAATAAATATTCTTCTGTTATGCAATCAGACAGTCAAATCTACACAACGGTTAGTTGTACACGTGTCACAATCATCCGCCTTTGCATTGCTCAGCTGCATCTTTCGATCAGTTGCTTGCATGGGTGTTGTTTTTATTACCACATGCGGTTGAAATTTAGCTCGGGATCGACTGTTGCATTGTACCATCTTGCGTTAATCGTCTCTTCATTGTTGATTGACGGGCGCAATGTGATAGAGATGTGTTGTTCAGTTTCTCGTTGAGCCTTGATCGCAAGCGGTGACTTGGTTTCCTGTTAAACAGAGTAGAAATATCTCTTTCTACCATCTTAATGATGTTAGTGGGTTGTAATTGCAGTAATTTATAATTATTGTATTCTGAGATAATTTCATACAATCAACGCATATTTTCTCTCTTTTGGCATCAATATCTGAATAAGGCAGCATAAATAACTTGTATTTTCTACAAGTTATCACACCCCCAAATTTAGATATATGCTTGTCCTCAAGCATATCTTCTACTCATGCAATAAAGTAAATTCCTCTCATATATTTTTTGCGTCGAATTGGTTGCTCGAATGTACACTTGGGCACATTTCTTGTCAATGCAATTTTCTCTTATCCTTGCTAATTCTTAACAAAGCCCTACCTTATTTCTTCTATATAACAAAATTCTGCTAAAAAAATGCTTTTCTAATTTTTTTTTAAAATAGAATGTTTATTTCTTCTTTGTCAAAACAACTCGATATATCTATATGCGGTGGTCAAAACTTTTGCATCATTTATTCAGAGACTGTTGTTCTGGTTACATTCTTCATTTTGGTTTGTTCCCACGGGTGTCATGCAAACATCCAACTACGATTGTGTGCTAATTTTCAACTTTAACTCATGATAATTAGATGAGTTGCCTCTTGCATTTATTTTTTTCTTTTCTTTTTCATATTGCGTTGTTCTTGGAAACCCACCTTCGTTTTGGTTTGTTTCCACGGGTGTTATGCGAACATCCAACTACGAGCAGGCTCCTTTCACAACTATACTCTTATCAGGTTGGGAATGCTTTTGAGGTTTTCCCTTGCGCTGACATTGGAGTTTTGTATGAAACTTTTATATATTATATATATATATATTCCATTCTTTTTTTTTTTATGAAAATGAACGCATTTTCTTAAATACTACCTATTCTTGATCTTATCTGCTCAAACCTTCCCCACCCCCAAATTTAAAGATGAGCAAGGTCCTCATTGCGTTGTTTAGATAGACTAGACAAACACTTAGAATAAAAATTTCAAAAAGAAGGTTTGAGCAGAACTTTGTGAGATAAAAGGTAAAGTACTGCTAAGCTAAGAATTAACTAAGTGTTAGTCAGAATTTACAAAGTATGGGAAATGTTTCTAAGTATAAATATATATTACATCATGGCAGCACAATGAATAACACAAAAGTAAAAGATTCAGAACATCGCGAATATTGACAAAGGATGATAAACAAAAAGGCACAAGCAAATGGAGAGAATATTTAATCAATTGTATTGAATATTAACAAAGTATACAAAGAATTAAAAATTAATGCAATAGAAAAATTATTTCCTACACAAAGAATCAAAGAATTTCGTTAACTTATTGAATTTTATTCAGATAGGTGCACGCTAAAAATTAGCACCGCGCTTCTATTAACGCAAATACATTTTTGCTAAGGACGGACAACAACGCATACATCCTAGCAACGACGCCATAAACTTGTAACTTAACTTTTAATCTATAAACTACAAATTCATGCCATAAACTTGTAACGCAAATTTTAATTTATAAATTACATATTCATGCCATAAACTTGTTGACATAGATTTTATGCGATGATATGTGATACTACTTCTAGATATGCATTATTAATGAATCTAGTAGTATTCTATGTGTTGTCACAAGTTTCCTTGCGTTGGAACCAAGTATAATTCCACTGCAAGTTTCTCGGTGTGATTCGAGGTCGAACACAGGGACTGTTTGAGGTTATTGCATTATGTTTGTGATACATGCGGCCAGGGGTTTTTCCATTTATAAAAGTTGTTTTATACAAGAATATAAACATGCGATAAAGTAAAGTAAAGCGGTAAATATGTGATAATAAAATAAATTGCGTTAAAGAAAATTGCGATAAAGTAAATCTAATCTAAGATGATACAAGATACAGGTTTCATGATACAAGATACTAAGGTCAAGGCTGACTATGAAGAATATACAAAGATCGTGTATGCGGTGGCAAGTCTTATGTGTGAAACAGAAAGAGAAAAGATAATTATTTTAAACATCGCAAGTTCCTTAATTGCATTAAAGGCATAAATATAGTTCTGCTTTTCCCTTGGCGTACACATCTCGATGATCGGTCGCGTTCCCACATCTCTGTGGTGAAATAGGGACGAACGTAATGAACGCAAGGTTGCTTCCATCTCTGGAAGTACTTCTTGCTTTAGTTAACGCATTCTTCTAACCTTCTCTCGACAGATCAGAATGGCATCTTTACTTCTGCTCTCATAGGTGAAGATGTCGTCTAGCATGCTTTAGCTAAACGTTTTTATTTCTTTAGCACAAATTAAAATTACTTGTTTAATTCATATTAATCACCAAGGTATTAAGAAAACTTTATGAAGAAAACGATAAACGGAGGAAGGAAATAGACAGATAAGGGGATATGAAAACGATCGAGACATTCAATATTTTTATTTAGCGTCTGATACATAATTTGTGAATGAAGAGATTAAGAAGATGAAATATAGTGATGAATAGAGTTAGAAACAAATACAAATAAACGCCAATGTCTTGGCGCCGATCTGGATGGAAAATTGTTTGCCGATGTGGATGAAGTGAATGGATGGATGAGCTTCCCTCTCAGGCTTGCTTACCGTTAGCAAGGATCTGAGTATAGAGCTTCACGGCGGGGATTTGGCAGAATCACTCTGAGACTCACCTCTCGGCCTTGACTCTTTTCTTCCCGGATTTCTTCCAATCAGTACTCAGCTCAGCCTCTCTCTCAGTAATTTAGTATCAATTCGCCCTGTATCAAGTATATCTTCTCTAAATTCTATGGGGGTATTTATAGGTGAAACGCTTTGACTCTTGGCTTGTGGACCCCACTTCTTGTTATGAAAATTCCGAAGATGGAGGAATAAATATTCCTTCTATTATGCAATCAGACCGTCAAATCTGCACAACGGTTAGTTGTACACGTGTCACAATCCTCTGCCTTTGCATTGCTCAGCTGTATCTTTCGATCGGTTGCTCGCACGCGGTGTTGTTTTTATTACCGCATGCGGTTGAAATTTAGCTCGGGATCGACTGTAGCATTGCACCATCATTGCGTTAATCGTCTCTTCATTGTTGATTGATAGGCGCAATGTGACAGAGATACATTATTCAGTTTCTCGTTGAGCCTTGATCGCAAGTGGTGACTTGGTTTCCTGCAAAACAAGGTAGAAATATCCTTTTCTACCATCTTAATGATGTTAGTGGGTGTAATTGCGATAATTTATAATTATTGTATTTCTGAGCTAATTTTCATACAATCAACGCATATTTTCTCTCTTTTGGCCGCAATATCTGAATAAGGCAGCATAAATAACTTGTATTTTTACAAGTTATCAATACCCCATAATCATGCTTAATTTGATGTCAAAATTGAGGAATTATAATGCTTAATAATCTTGTTTTCTTCCGCTGCATGTTTTTGTAAACCAACAATTAGTATCAGAGCATCATTTAAGCATTCAATTCGAGTTAATTTTGGCTTGGTGGGTGTTTTCCATAAGGTTTATGAAAATGGTTAACTGATATGCTTTTTGTGAGTTTTGGCATTGAATTCTCTTAAATTATGTTGTAATTCTTATAATTGATTCTTGATTCATGGGCCTTAATGTGTGCTTAAGTGTCTATAGTTCGATTAGAGTCATTAGAGTTGAAATTGGGTTGTAATTGAAGAAAGAAGTGAAGAAAGTTAAGCAACAAAAACTAGATTTTCAGCCACTACCCTATTCTTCATACTCGATCCTCGATGGCATTTAATCGATGGTATTTTGGTAATTACTTGATGCTCGATGGCATATTCGATGTCTAATGGCATTTACTCGATGAAATTTTGGCATTACTCGATGCTCAGTGGTACTCTATGGCTTTTACTCGAATGGTAATCGATTACTTGATTACTCGATTACTCAATGGTTGATGGCATTAAAAAAAAAAGATATAGAATACTCAATGGTACTCAATACTTGATGGAATTTTTCCTAGAATGCATGCGCGAGTCCAAACCGACGGTCCAAGCGGACTGGTCCAGTCGGTTCAGGTCAAGGAGGTCCAATTCGACCTAATTAAGCCTGGTTCAGTCCATATTTTTGCATTGGAGGTCCGGTTCAAGAGGTTCAGGTCCAATTCGAGGTGGTTCGAGTGGTCCAAAAGTTTTTAGAGCCAGTTTTTTCTGTTTTATGTAATAATCATACCTTTGTTTGCTTAAGAATGCCAAAACTAAACCATATCAGTTTGTGTTTAATTATTTATGCATGTGATGTATGTTATAATTAAAAAATCTTGTATGTGCATATAGTATGTCATGTAGATTTAAAATCCCACCATAGGAAGCATGTTACATGCATTGAAAGTATGTTATAAGGTGTTATAATATATAGTATACATGTTTAGGGTTTCAAATGTTTTAATATAAGTGTTATATTAAATCATGAGATATCTGATGTATGTTATGGATGTACACCATGTCTAAAGTTTTATAAGTTGTTATAAAATTGGATTAAACATTAAAATCTATAACAAAGATTTGGATTACAAACTCAATCAATATATAATCCTGTCTAAAGTTGGAGGTATTTAAGTTGATGGTCTACGGAATATCTCCTACCTGGAGATTATGGCCAAATAAACTTAGCGTTGTTAACCGGTTTTATGAGCATACGTGAGCGGTGTGAGGTGTTAAAATTGGTTTATCCCCTAGACATCGTAGGTTAAATCCAATTATAATCATTATACTTGGACAAACCACATAGACTTAGGTTGTTTAATTAGCCAAAACATTCCTAAGTAAAGATTTACCCAAAAACAAATAGAACACTTCAGTGGGAGATTAATAACATATGAGATATGTTGTTCTTAGCCCTCACATCCTTAAGAGTTCACACCGTGAGATCCATGCAACGCTTCGTGTCACCCTGAAGTGTGAGATAATAGCAAGGTGAATAAGGAAAGTAGTTCATAGTAAGTGGGTGAAGGATGTGTGTCAACATATCATGCGGTCTCTTCCATTAGTTTAGACAGTGAGATTCCTATGTTGTACCTGTTTGTCATCTTTAAGGCAAAATTAGCTAGTTGCTAACCACAACTATCCCTTCGGAGGATTGTAACATAGGATTCGGAACAACTCAAACTCCAGAAATGGATAGAATTTCTTAATTCGTTTCCCAACTTTGACTCTCTAATTCGGTAGCATCGTTGGGGCTGCTAATCTCTGAGATCTAAAAATGAAGGGTTACACTTACAGAATTACTAAGTGTTTGCAAGTTCTTGACCAAAAACGGTAGCTAAATGACTATCGGAATATGAGTTATTCTGGAGATAGTATTTAGTCAATAATGTCTTGCCTTAGTGAAGGAGTATTTGACTGTCCCTCGGTAACACTTATTCTGATTCATTATATTATCGTTGCAAATAAAATAATGAAATTTGGGTACATCATTACTTTACTAAAATTTGATTGGGTTTAGAAGTAATTCACTAATTAGAATTTATTTATAATTTCAGCATGTTGAATTCTTCAAATTTACTCGCTTCTGACACTTTTAACGGTAAATCAACATGGAAATCAAATATACTAGCAGTTGATGATTTAGACAATGTTTTAACAAAGGAATGTCCTCTATCTCCCAATTCTGTTACTTACCAGAAAGCACAACAAAGTAAGTATGATTTACTTGTCATTGAGACATGCTTGGTAGAAAATGATAAGTTATCCTGGATAATGGATTCAGGAGTAGCTAATCATATCTGTACTTTTGCTCGGGAAACTAGTTCCTGGAGACAACTTACAGAAAGCTAAGCAACCTTTAAAGTAGGGACCGAGAAGGTTGTTTCGGCTAAAGTAGTGGGAGATATAAATTTATTTATTGGAGATAGACACATTTTACTTGAAAATGTACATCATATTCCTTCTATGAGAAGGAATTTAATTTATATCTCATGTTTGCTAGAACAAAATTACAAAATTTCTTTTGAATATAATGAAATGTTCATTATCTCAAAAAGTAATAAAGTATGTTCCGCAAATATAGAATAACTTATACGTGTCAAAATCAACTGAGATAAAAGTTGTTTTGAATATAAATATGTTTAAAATAGTTGAAACGAAAAATAAGAAACAAAATTTTTTTCCAAATGCCTATCTTTAGCACTTAAGACTAGGTCACATTACTTTCAATAGAATTAGGAGACTGGTTAAGAGTGGACTTCTAAACTAGTTAGAAGATAGTTCTTTACCACCATGTGAATATTATCTTGAGGGCAAAATGACCAAAAGATCTTTTACTGGAAAAGGTCTTAGGGCCAAAGAACCCTTAGAGCTAGCACATTCAGACCTTTATGGTCCAATGAATGTTAAAATGAGAAGAGGGTATGGATATTTCATCAGCTTCATCGATGATTATTCAAGGTATGGCTACATTTACCTAATGCATCATAAGTTTGATACATTTAAAAAGTTCAAGGAATATAAGGCAGAGGATGAGAACCAATTAGGTAAAAAGATTAAAACACTTTGATCAGATCGAGGTGGTGAGTACATGGGCTTAAAATTTCAGGACTATTTGATAGAACATGGAAAGTCACAACTCACAGTATCTAGCATACCTCAACAAAATGGTGTTGTAGAAAGGAGAAATAGAACCATGTTGGACATGGTTCATTCTATGATGAGTTATGCTCAGTTGCCAAGTTCTTTTTGGGGTCATACAGTATGGACTGCGGTGTATATATTGAACATGATTCCCTTAAAAAGTGTTCAGAAATACCTTACAAGTTATGGAGAGGACATAAAGATACTTTACGTTACTTCAAGATTTTGGGATCCCCAGAATATGTGTTGGTGCAAAATCCAAAGAAGCTAGAATGTCTTCAAATGTATGCCTATTTGTAGGCTATCTCAAAGAGACAAAAGGTGGTTATTTTTATGATCCTCATGAAGATAAAATATTTGTATTAAGAAATGCAACATTTCTAGAGGAAGACCACATAAAGAATCATCAACCTCGCAATAAACTGGTATTGAATGAGATGACCAAAGAAACTATAGATAAATCAACAAAAGTTGTTGATCGAGCAGGTCCTTCAACAAGAGTTGTTGATAGAACTGGTATTTCACATCTTTCTCAAGAGTTGAGAATCCCTCGACGTAGTGGGAGGATTGTGCCTGAATGGTACATGGGTTTAGCTAAAACTCAGGTCGTCATACCTGATGATGGCTTAGAGGATCCATGGACTTTTAAACAAGCAATGGGTGATGTGGATAAAGAGTAATAGATAAAAGTCATAGACCTCGAAATGGAGTCAATGTACTTCAATTCAGTCTGGGATCTTGTAGATCAACCAGAAGGGGTAAAACCCATTAGTTGCAAATGGATCTACAATAGAAAACGAGACCAAGCTCGTGAGGTACAGACCTACAAAACTAGACTCATGGTAAAAAGGTTTTCCCAAAGAGAGGGGGTAGACTATGAAGAAACCTTCTCTCTGGTTGCCATGATTAAGTCTATTAGGATACTCTTATCTATTGCCACCTTTTATGATTATGAAATCTGAAAAATGGATGTCAAGACAGCTTTTTTGAATGGTTATCTTGAAGAGAGTATCTATATGTCTCAATCAGAAGGGGTTTATTGCACAGGGTTAAGTGCAAAAGGTTTGCAAGCTTAATAGATCCATTTATGGGCTAAAACAAATGTCTCGATCCTGGACCATGAGATTTGATACTGCGATCAAATCGTATGACTTTGAACAGAATGTTGACGAACCTTGTGCTTACAAGAAGATTGTCAACAAAACTGTAACTTTTCTGGTTCTATATGTTGATGATATTCTACTCATTGGGAATGAAGTAGAATTTTTAGTTGACATTAAGACATGGCTAGCCACGCAATTTCAAATGAAGGATTTGGGAGAAGCACAGTATGTTCTTGGGATCCAAATTGTTCAGAACTGCAAGAATAAAATGATAGCCTTGTCTTAGGCATCTTATATAGACAAGATATTGTCTCGATATAAAATGCAAAATTCCAAGAAAGGTATGTTGTCTTTCAGGCATAGAATTCATCTGCCTAAGGAACAATGTGCTAAGTGTTGGGTTTTATGTTCTAAAACTCGCAGTTTGTAAAATGATAAACATTTTCTATAGTCAATAAACTTATTATTAATTTTATAAATTGTATACATGAAAGTCTAAACCCAATAAACTAAGATCCATGACTATTACATGAGTACTTGAACTTTATGTGGAGACATAAGAGTAGATCAGGTTCGAGTAAATAGTCAAAATGATCTATAGTACATGAATAAGGTGCGCCTACTCTATAGTTGTTACAAAGAGTTGTAAAGTACTACATACGATGTGATCCTAATTTGTACATGTTATGACATGAGAAGTGGGGGCATCTTATGTAATGAGTTTACATAAGATCGGACCAAGAAATAAGTCACTCTTACTTTATAACATTGTTTACTGTATAAGACTGACTCTTTCACTTAGTTGACCTAGGTAACTCGATCTTAATCCTGAGTTAACTATGAATTCTTATTTATTCGAGATTATCCTTAGATTTGTATAGGTGAGGGTTGGGCTCAACATCATCAGCTCAATAAGCCTTCCATTTTAGGGTAAGACTGAATAGATAGCTAGGGACATAGGGTGCAAGATGGAATTCACGCCTGCCCGATTTAGGGATAAGAGAAAGGTTATTCTCTAAAGTACTGAATCCAGGTCTTGAATAAGGGGCCCTACCCTCTTACTAGGCTGGGAGAGTTTTGGTCTAGTGATTGGATCACAAATCAGTTGTTCGTTAGAGGATTAGTAGGAACTTGAGGAACAAGAAGTAATCTCAGGGGTAAAATAAATATTTGACCCAACCGTTATTACGAACAACCTGTGAAGAGTCGACTTACTAATTATGGTTAAATCATGTGGACATAATATATTTACAGTGAGGAGAGTGCAACTATGGGCTTTAATAGAGTGACCCATTAGCTAACGAATGGGGGTTAATTTGGTCTAATGAGTTTAGCCAATTAATCTCGGATCGCTGGAGCCCATGATCTGTAGGTCCGCGAGATCCTTCTACTAACTCATAAATGGATTAGCTCTAGAGTAGCATGATAAATTAATTTGAAACGTTCAAATTAGAATTAAGGGAATTAGTAATTATATGAGATATAATTACGTGTTTAATTTTGAGAATTAAACAGAATAAGAGAATTAATATTTAAATATTATTAAAATATATAAAGGTAGATTTTTGTAAAAATTAATTTAATATTTGATATTAAATTAATTAGAATTATTTAAATTGTTTAAATAATTATTTATTGATTTTATTAGAATTAATTTTGTAAACTTAATAATTTTTCCAATTTCATTAATGAAATTGATTTTTGAAATCAATTTGGAAAAAGTTGGAAAAGATGAAAACACATGGATGGAATTTCTTATTATTCCATTACCACTTATGAAGTAGCTCACACAAGATCCATCACTTTGGCCTTCAATTACTCCAAGCATGAGCTGAACCTCATATAGTTATCTTCCTTACATGATGATCTACAATATATTGAAGAGATTGGAGTGAATTTGAGGCATGCAATCGATAGAGTTTTACTTGAAAATTCGTGGTGAAGAAGGTGTTCTTCAATCAGATTTCTGCTGTGAGCACTTCTCAAACCCCTTGATTCAAGCTTGTTTTGAGTCCCACAACTCAATCTAAAGTACCAAGAGAATAGTGGGGAAGATCTTGAGATGGTCTACAACAAGATTTGGAGAAGTTTGTAGCTGGAGATTGAACATTGAAGAAGTTCTACAAAGGTATGTCATGAAACCCACTTGTTTATGCAAAAGCATGCTTTATATTTTGCCAAAATTAATGAATTCGTGTGCTTAATGATCCTTTTTGCTTCTATTGTTGTTAATACAATCCTTGACTAAGATACCTCAAGAGGTTGAGGTTATGAAACGAATTCCATATGCATCAGCAGTAGAGAGTTTAATCTATGTCATGTTATGTACTCGTCCCGACATATGCTATGCAATTGGAATTGTCAGCAGATATCAGTCCAATGCTAGATGTGACCATTGGACTGTCGTTAAAAAAATCCTGAAATCTCTTCAGAGAATGAGGAACTATATGCTTGTGTATGGTGCTAAGGATCTGATCCTTACTAGATACACTGATTCTGACTTTTAGAACGATATAGATTCTAGGAAATCTACTTCGGGGTCAGTATTCACTCTGAACAGAGGAGCTATAGTATGGAAAGCAAAGTTGTATTGCTGACTCCACCATGGAAATTGAGTATGTAGCAGCTAAAGAAGCAGTATGGCTAAGAAAGTTCTTAACTGATTTGGAAGTTGTTCCAAATATACATCTTCCTATCACTCTGTATTGTGATAATAGTGGAGTGGTTACTAACTCAAAGGAACCTAGAAGCCATAAGCACGGGAAACACATTGAGCGCAAGTGGCATCTCATTAGGGAGATCCTACACCAAGGATATGTGATTGTCACGCAGATTGCCTCTAGAGACAACTTGGCTGATCCATTTATAAAGGCCCTCTCGGTTAAAGGGTTCGAAGGTCACCTAGTGGGACTAGGACTGCGAAATAGATAGAACTAAGGCAAGTGGGAGAAGTATTGGGTATCCGATACCCTAGTTTATTGTATTTATTCTCCCATTACTCAACATTATATATATATTTGAATATATATATAAAAATCCACTAGAGTTTTAGTCCAAGTGGAAGTTGTTGGGTTTTATGTCTTAAAACTCGTCGTTTGTAAAACAATAAACTTATTTTGAAATTCAATAAAGTTATTATTGAAGTTTGATTCAATAAAGTTGTTATTGAATTTATGAATTGCTTATTTCGTTTGAGAAATAAATCCAATAAACTAAAAGATCCATGATTATTATATGAGTACTTGAACTTTATGTGGAGACATAAAAGTGGATTAGATTTGAGTAAATAGTAAAAATGATTTATAGTATACGAATAAGGTTGGGTGTCTTATTTTGGTAATACTATCAGATGCAACCCACTCTGTAGTTATTACAAGGAGTTGAAAAGTACTACAAATGAAGTGATCCTGATTTGTTCATGTGGTGCCATGAGGAGTGAGGGCGTCCTGTTCAATGAGTTTACATAAGATCAGACCAAGAAATAAGTCACTCTTACTTTATAACGTTGTTTATTGTTTAAGACTGACTATTTCATAACGATGACCTAGGTAACTTAACCTTAATCCTGAACTAACTATGAACTCCTGTTTATTTGGGATTATCCTTAGATTTTCATAAGTGAGGGTTGGCTCAACAGCGCCAGCTCAATAAGCCTCCCATTTCAAGGGTAAAACCAGGTAGATAGTTGGGGACATAGGGTGCAAGATGGAATTCACTCTTATCCGCTTTCAGGGATAGAGAGAGGTTGTTTCCTTAAGTGTTGATTTCGAGTCTTGAACAAGGGGCCCCACCCTCTCATTAGCCCGAGAAGGATTCTGTTTGTTGATTGGATCACAAACAAATTATTCATTAGAGGATCAATGGAACTTAAGGAGCAAGAGGTAATCTCGGGTGTAAAACAAGCATTTGACCCAGCCGTTATTACGAACAACCTATGAAGGGTTAACTTATTAATCATGGTTATATCAAGTGGACACAATATATCTATAGTGAGAGGAGTGCAATTACTAGGCTTTAGTGGAATGATCCTATAGTTTACGAATGGGGGTTAATTCGGTGTAAGGAGTTTAGCCAATTAATCTTGGGTCGTTTTAGCTCATGATCTGTAGGTCCATTAGGTCCCCCTACTAGCTCACAACATGAAAATACGTATCATCAAGATCAATGTTCATCTAGCAAATCATAATAACAAATTAACTTAGTTCATTCTGGCACTCATAACATGCTTCAAAACATAACCAAGGTCAACTTATTTATCCGTATGAATTTTAATGTAAGCAATCTTAGAATCCTCAAAATTAATCTTTAATTTATCACCTGACACATTGGCGGTTCCAGTAGTAAGATTACTTACCTCGAATTGAAATTCCAAAATTAATCCAAGAAACCAACCTCCAACAAAAACTTGAATTAATATCTGAACACTTTTTTTTACTCCAAATTTATTCCAAATTTCGCTCAAAGATTCAAATATATACATAAACCATAATTTAGGATTTAAAATCCAATTTTCAACATTTATAACTTATCCACAAAATTCCATAGTCTTAACACTCACTAATTATACGCTCCAAAGCTCTGAAACTTGTTGAATAGTACACTAATGACTTTCAAAAACTTGAATCGGCACTCCAAATCTTATGGGTAAGTCAAGTTAGCCTTAAATTTAGTATGTACTAAAGAACCAATTAAGAATTCCAAAGAAAAATCATCAACAACTCACCAAATAAAAATCTGGCGAGCAGCGGTGACCGGTGGACACACAAAAACGAAGGGTTAAAAAATATGAAAGTAAAAGGAATTTCTCTCTCTAATGGACCTCCCTTTGGAATAAAGTGGATGGTTGTATTTATAAAGGAAAAATACTCCTAATCCTAAATTATTTGGCATTCCATAACTTGAAGTAGTAGATAGATTAGATTTCCTTTTTTAATAAGACATTTTCTCTAATTAGGAAATCCATATTTTAATTAATTAGGAAATCTATCATCTAATTAATTTAAATTAAGTCCAAATTTCTCTTATCAACTCAATTTAAATTAATTATCTTCTCTAATTTAGATCCAAAGTCCAAAATTAAAGAGGATAAACTTTAAAACCACAATGTCACCTTTCCTTCTTAAATTTCAAATTCATTTTGATTTCCAAAATTCTAATTTTTTTTTTTCCTTTTCTTTATTATCAAATATTTATCCAAAATAATCCAAAAATTCCAAATCTCTTATTAAATTAATCTCAACCCAATTAACTTTTCCAATTAACTTAATTTTGGCTCAAAACTAAATTTAAAGTTAACATACAATCCAATAGTTGAGATAAATTACATCCTTCCAAATATTTAATCAATTTAAAAACACACTTTCCCCAAAAATAAATTAATCCAATTTTCCCTTAAATTGAATTAAAATTCCAATTCTTTACAAACATCTTTTAAATTAATTATCTTGCCTTCCAAATTAAATTTTTAGCCCCAATTTATCAAAATAATGTCCAAATATTTCAAGATAATTTAATGTAAATTATTTGAAAAATTCGAGTTGTTACAATCCTGATCACCCTAATTATGTATACAAGCTTAAAAAAAGGTTTTTTATGGCCTGAAGCAAGCACCTCGTACTTGGTATGATCACTTATCTGAATTTCTTCTTAAACAAGGATATACGATAGGGAGAACTGGCAAAAAGTTGTTCGTCACACTCCCTCTCGGATTACCCTCTTAACCTGAAAGAAGATATGACTGCAGCAGTTACCAACCCTTTTGCTGACACTTACTACCTACTAACCTGCTTAGAAACCTTAGTGATAATAAACATGTATATAACACATGCAACAACCAACAGGGTTTCACACATAGCCAACATGTAAACAAAATGCACACAACACAAGATCCCGTGGGTCTCAGCTTGCGAACCTAGTCCCTGTATGCTTAAAACATGTGTACAGTTATTTATAGACAACCACCTAAACTTTTCTGAACTAGAGTTCTTGAGTGGCGGAGTAGCAACAGAGTATCTTCTAGGGAGTTGACCGCTACTTGGGGAAAAGGAAACATTTAAAACGGGGTGAGCTACTAGCCCAGTGAATGACTTAATAAAACATAGTTCTCATGCTTAAAACTGGAATTAGAAAGCTAAAACTGAAACTGGAGACTTGCCAAGCAATAGTACACATAAAACACTTAAACATAACATGTGTCAAACTTAGCTAAACTGATCCTTAGTTGAGAGAGAGAACCCTTTTGTTCAAACCCTCAATGTCAAGCCTTAGTCAAAAGAGAACCCTTTTACTTGTTCCCTCGACGTCAACTACCTACGTGCATGTGATTATAACTAAGTACCATCATACCTTAGATACTCACTAGTAGAATCAACATTAAAGGGCTTTAATAACACTGTCTTTAATGTCGGTTGACATTAAAGCCCTTTAATGAAATTTGCAACCGACATTAAAGCCCTTTAATGTCGGTTGCAACTAAAGCCCAAGAATCAAATGAAGCCCTTTAAACTGACATTGAAGTCCAGAATCTGTCCGTTTTATCAATTATTGTCTGTCTTTTAAATTATGTTGCCGAATTCATTTTTTCGGTCAAAAAGTATAACATGACACATCATCATCGAACATTGTGGCTATGACATATTATTCATGTATGGATTGTAAATCTATTATATTTAATCTGCAAATTCTGCTATAAAATTATAATTTAAAAGATCGTACAATAATTCATGCCTTGAAAACACAAATTACAAGTAATACATACATTATGATTTTACAAACACTATGAGTTTACTGTCCCTCTCCACTTGGTAAGTATGGATCCCTTCATAATTCTTCTTGAACAGATCCCTCCCGCTTCAACAGTGTCTAGTTATAGGCATCTTTGTCTGACTACTGTTGTTCAAAGGATCACAAACAAAAATTGTTTAAGACAAAGGATTGAAAGTGAAAATATGATCAGAATTCATATTCAACTAACCATGTTTATTGGGAATGTGCATAAGTGGTACATTCAAGGCAAAATTCTTGTAGTAAATGTGTTGGATCTAGAGTTCCCCAAGAAAAATCATAAAGAGGTTGCGATACCAAATCTTTACTACTTGGTTGCACCTGCAAAACAAGAAAACTCAATAGTTGAATAAATGAGAGAATCTTCTTTTTCAAAATCTTTACTCCTTTTTCAAAATTTTCGACAGCATAACGATGCTACCACAATAAAACCAAAAATTTACATTGAACCTGTTCAAAGAAACACACTCCCAAAAATATTTCACAACCACTTGTTCTCAACAGAACTATCAGAATTCCCAAAAAATGAATATTCAAGAACACATACATCAATAAGAAAATTTAGCTCACAATGTACTTCAAATCTCAAAAGTTGTCACAAAAACTACCATAGTGCGTGAATAACCCACGAACTACCATAGTGCAACCCACAAACTCAAGCACCTTGAATCAAATCTAAACTACAAATAAATAGTACCCATGAGTCATAAGCGGGTGTTACATTCTAATCCAATATGGGAGAAATAAACACACTATAACTTCTCAAACAGGAATTTTCATATCATTAGAGTCACTTAAAAACACTTAGAAACTATGCTTAAAACTGCAAGCATTCAAAAATGCACTTACCAGGAACAATTTTTACGTGAATCCCTTGTTGTTCCAAGAAATCCATCTCTTCCCCATCCCTTCCAAACACCTAAAAAACACAAAAACAATACCATTAAAAGTATGGGGTAGAAATCCATCTCCTCCCCACTCCTTCCAAGAGTTGATATCAATAGATATAGCCAATTACGTATCTTCAGCTCTTCTAACTCCATCTAAACCATCTCTTTTAGTTTTCATCAGTTTTCAAATTAAAAAATTGCAAAAATGAACTTCCATCAGTTTTTAAAATAAAAAATTGCAGAAATGGAAGAATAGAAGTTCCAAAATCCAATGCAACAAATATATGTTGATTCTGAAGTCAGTAAATGAAATCTCAAATCCCAAAAACCCATAAAACTTCATATTCTTTAGTTTAAATATGGATAATAAAAAACTAATACTCTAATATGAAAATGGGACCTTAAAAAAACAGCAAAAATGGAAGAACAAATGCTCCAAAATCCAACACAACAAACAAAAGTTGATTCTGAGGTCAGTAACAAAATCCCATGAAATTTTATATTCAAAATGCATAAATGGAAGAACAAAAAGCTCCAAAAACCCATAAAAACTTGTATTCTACCTCTTTGCATTCAAAATTACTCCTAGAAACAACTTGAAACAATCCAAACAATGCGCGCATAGTGTGCCTCTGAACTTCCCCTTCCGGCACGAACCGATCAAGAAACTTCTCATCGACAAGAACCCTCTCCTCGCCGTCGTCAAGTTCAAAAGCACTGCTACGAAATTTCAGCAACTCCATCTCTTCCTTTCTTCCGATCACTCCTTTAATCTGCTCACCTCCTTCGAACTATTGATTATAAGAGTGCAAATTATGTCTATCTATGATTCCCTTCATGATTCAGAAAATCAAACACAGATGGTAATATAATCAATGGAGGAAATGACTAAACAATAAGAAATTAATGATAATGAATTCATGTTTCCACTCCAATCTTTATAATTTAGAGAGATCAAATAGTCGAGCATAAATATCGTTATCATAACCGTAATAGTTAGAATTGAGTGACTGAAAAGTTCAGTCATCACTATTACCATAAACCTCGTTGTTGATGAAAAAGCGAGGCTTGAGGCATGATTTATAGTTTTCATTTAGCCTTTTCTGTTTGTTATGAAAAAATTTATGAGGCACTACTTTACAAGAATATCCTCTTATATCCATTATCGAATTGGTTAATATCCTTATTTGTTCTCATCTTTTTCTGTAAGATTGTTGTAAGCAAATTACATGTGTTTTCTTCGGTTAGCTCTTTATTTCTGCCATGGTTCTCGCCATTTTTAGTAACATACTGTTCTTTATAAATGGAATTAAAGTAGGTTCAGGAAACGTAGAACTCAGAAAATGTGGGAAACCGATTACAGTTTGTTTCTGGAAAAAATAAAATATAAGAAAGAGAGAAACCCTAAGCTGGAATACTCAAACAAATTTCCAGTGGCAGAGAAGATAGTGAGGGCAACATCGGCATCGCAAAAAACGGAAAGCTCTTTAGCTTTCTTGAAAAGTCCCCTCTGACGCTTGGAGAAAGTGATTTGCCTCGCGGTGGCGTTATCGATCTTTCTGATCTAGATTTTCTCCTTCGCCATTTCAGTCTCTATAACTAGCTATAGCCTTGCTTTATGATAGGGAAACACTGAGAAAATTGAAAGAGAAACATGAAAAAAGTTCAGATAAAATAGTTCTAGTTAGAGAAATTTCTAGTTTCGTGAAAAAAAATAGTAAAAGGTCGAACTAACCAGTGAACAATTGAAGGAATCGAGCCAGAAATAGAAAATCTGAAATAGGCCTCACAGGAACGGAGAGGGATAGGGGAGTGAGACCAAGGGAGATAAGAAGGCAAGATAGGCAAGGGCTTGGAAGAATGTGGGTTTTCCGGAAAGGGGAAGCATTTTTTGGAAGTGGGATTCCGATGAGGGAAAATGGGAGAGGTTTTGGAGTGAGAAGTGAAGTAAATGCAGAAAGTTAGAGTGTTGAAAGCGAAGAAAAAGAAGATGATCTTGAGTAACAAAGCTTGGGTTTTGGCCTTCAGAGAGGGAAATGAAAAAGCAAGAGCTTAGGTTTTGGCCTTCAGAAAGGGAAATGAAAAAATAAGAACTTGTTTTGGCCTTCAGAGAGGGAAATGAAAAAAATGGGGGGAAAATAGAAAGTTAGAGGAAAAAGTGAAGAGAGTGGAAGCTCTTCTGAGAAGGATGATTAAGACTCTGATGAGTCTGATTCAAATGAGAAGTCTTCCAGCCTAGTTGGTGACTCTTCTGATGACAATGTTCCTATAAGCCAATTGAAACAAAAGGAAAAGGACAAAGATATGAGTAATCCTCCTGGNCCCCCCCCCAGGTAGCAAAGCGAAGCGTTTAGGGAGGAGTCTACTACCCACCATCACACCAGGACTTGGTAAATTTTCAAGGCACGACTCGGATCATGTAATAAAGAATATAGGAAATTGAACTATGTGTATGAAAGATAGATAGAGTGTTGTAAACATATGGAAGTCTTTAATAGATATGGGGGGGAATGTTAAATTTAAATGTTGTCTGAGAATACTACTGGGTTACCCTCCGCTCCCTTCTCGGTCTTGAGGGTTAAGGGAGGGGTTGTGATAAACGCAATCTTAGGAAGTGTTAGCTAAATCCCTTCTCAACCCGTTCCCCGCCTACTCATTGTAACTTTTGCTGTTATCAACTCTTTCCTCAATTCTGTCACTAGGATTTATATTTTAAATAAACATACCAACCAACTTATTGTTTTATTTGTCACCGGAAAGGAATCTAAAATTACCGTCGCATACTGTCTCCATAGTCCCTGTGTTTGACCTTGGGCTTACCAAGAAACCTAGTAGGATTTATACTTGGATTTTACTAGGAAAACTTGCATGTGCAATGATTACATGAATCGGGAGCGAGGAGAAGATTGGTAAAATGTTTCGGAAGTGGGGAAAGGGGTTCCATTGGCGGGCTTGGAGGGCGAATGATTAAAGGTAAGGGGTCCAAGGGTATTTGGTCTTGTGTTGATTGGTCTTGGACTTTTTCCTTGCCTTTATCATTTTTGCATTGCTTCTTTGGTTTGGGCTGTTGCAGCGCATGTAGATCGATGAGGGGCCGTTTAGGTGGAAGCTCGGGGCAGTGAGGAGAGTCCTTGAGAAGCATTCTTAAGATCTTTGCATGAATGGACCGTGGACTTCTGGCATGGGTTCCTCGTCAATGCCTACACCCACAGAGAGGTATAAGCTCGAAATCGTCCAAGGAAAGAAGTACTGGCCTCTCACACGACCTACAAAGCCTCGAATTTGCTTCACAATCAGCTGGTTGATAACTTGTAGAAATACAAGTTATTTATGCTGCCTTATCTAGATATTGCGGCCAAAAGAGAAGAAATATGCATTGATTGTATGAAAATTAGCTCAGAAATACAATAATTATGAATTATCGCAATTACACCACTAACATCGTCAAGATGTAGAAGAAAATATTTTTACTCTATTTTGCAGGAAACCAAGTAACCCCTTGCGATCAAGGTTCAACGAGAAATTGAACAACGCATCTCTGTTACATTGCGCCCGTCAATCCACAATGAAGAGACGATTAATGCAATTACGGCGCAATGCGACAGTCGATCCAAAGTTGAATTTCAACCGCATGCGGTAATAAAAACAACACCGCATGCGAGCAACCGATCGAAAGATGCAGCTGAGCAACGCAAAGGTAGAAGATTGCGACACGTGTACAACTAACCGTTGTGCAGATTTAATGGTCTGATTGCATAATAGAAGGAATATTTATTCCTCCATCTTCGAAATTTCTATAACAAGAAGTGGGGTCCACAAGCCAAGAGTCAAAGCTTTTCACCTATAATACCCCCATAGAATTCAGAGAAAATATACTTGATACGGGGCGAATTGATGCTAAATTACTGAGAGAGAGGCTGAGCGGAGTACTAATCGGAAGAAATCTAGGAAAAAAAGAGACAAAGCTGAGAGGTGAGTCTCAGTGCTATTCTGCCAAATCCCCGCCATGAAGCTCTATACTCAGATCCCTGCTACCGGTTGAGCAAGCCTGAGAGGGAAGCTCATCCTTCCGCACGATTCATCCACACCGGCAAGCAAATCTCCATCCAGATCGGCGTCAAGATGTTGCCATTTATTTGTATTTATTTCTAACTCTATTCATCATTGTATTTCATCTTCTTAATCTCTTCATTCATAAATCATGTATCAGACGCTGAATAGAAATATTGAATGTCTCGATCGTTTTCATATCCCCTTCTCTGTCTATTTTTGTTCCTCCATTTATCGTTTTCTTCATAAAGTCTTCTTAATCCTTTAGTAGTTAATATGGATTAAACGAGTAACTTAATCTGTGATAAAGAGATAAATGCGTTTAGTTAAGGCATGCTAGACGACATCTTCACCTGTGAGAGCAAAAGTGAAGATGTCATTCTGATCTGTCGAGAGAAGGTTAGAAGAATGTGTTAACTAAAGCGAGTAGTACTTCCAGATATGGAAGCAACCTTGCATCTCTGTTTCACCACAGAGATGTGGGAACGTGGCCGATCACCGAGAGGTGTATGCCAAGGGAAAGGCGGAACCGTACTTATATCTTTAACGCAATTAAGGAACTTGCGATGTTTGTATTAATTATCTTTTCTGTTTCTGCTTCGTACATAAGACTTGTCACCGCATTACACGATCTGTGCATAATCTTCACAGCCATCCTTGACCTCAGTATCTTGTATCATGAAACCTGTATCCTGTATCATCTTAGATTATAATTTATCGCAATTTACTTTAACGCAATTTATTTTATTATCGCAACTTTACTTTAACGCAATTTTTTTGAAGTTCCCAACTTTACCGCTTTACTTTACTTTATCGCATGTTTATATTCTTGTACACAATAACTTTTATTAAATTAAAAAACCTTTGGTCGCATGTATCACAAGCATAACGCAATAACCTCAAACAGTCCCTGTGTTCGACCTCAGATCACACCGAGAAACTTGCGGTGAAATTATACTTGGTTTCAATGCAAGGAAACTTGTGAAACGTATAACATACTACAAGAACATTGTTAATTAACGCATATCTAGAAGTAGAATCATATGGATTTGTATCTTGCGTGCATTTATTGTGTGCCTAAGATAGAAACATCATAAGATCAGTTTTTGCGTAACAAGTTTATGGCGCCATTGTCAGAGAACTGGTTACGGGGACATGAACTTGCATTATATGCATCCATGCGTTGTGTGACATAAGAACATTTTCTAAGTTAACACACCTCCCCTAAATATAGATATTTCTGATACATAATGGGTTAATGAAGAAGATAATGTTTCTGGCAAAGACTCCGAAGATGTCCGAATCAAGAAGACTCAGAAATCTGACACCAAGAGGAGAGGAAAAAAAAGAAAGACATTCCATCTATACAATTAGATGGTATATCTTTTCACAATGAAGACGGTGCAAAGATGTGAAAGTTTGTTGTGAATAGAAGAATAGTAGTTCAAAGAGATTTGTCTGAAAAAGTTCAAGATTGCTTAGAAATTGTGGAGCTTCTTGTGAAGGTTGATATTGTCCACTCTGTGTTGAATCTGGGCCCTTACTATCCTCAATTGGTTCGTGAATTCTTTGTGAATCTCTCTAAGCAGTTTGACCAAGTTGGTAGTCCTGACTACAAGAGAGTTCATGTGAGAGGGCATTGTTTCTTGTTCTCAGCTGCTCTTATCAATAAGTTCCTGAACAGACATGTACCTAAAGATGTTACTGAATAAAGTCCCTTCATGTCAGACCTTGTTTTTAAATTATAGGAGGTGTTAAGCATGTTTGGCTAAAAAATGGTCGATTGCCTTGTTTTAACCTAAGTGTGAAATATGTGCTACTCCATAAGATTGAGATTGAGAACCGGTGTCCATCATCTCATAAGTCAGGACTTTCTACTACTTTACCAAGTCTTCTTTTTCAGATTGGTACGAGGGGCTAGATTCAATTATGGTGTGTTCATCCTTAATCAAATCAAACGGCACATTGGTTCTCATGCCACCAAAGTTCCTTATGCTTTCCTCATCTTATCTATGGGATTCTTCTTGCTCAAAAGCCTGATCTTCTCTAGAACTCTGATGTTACTAGTCCTCTCCCTACTACTTTGACCTTTAGCTATAGGTTGTACCAAGGAAAACATGTTCTTGACCTTATTTCCACTGATGTTCTAACATCTGGCAGTGGTCCTATTAAAGAGTTTCTTTCGACTCCTTATGGGAAAAAGATGATGCATGTTCTTGCGAATGAATCAAAAGAGTTGGGGTATTGATTCAGAAAATGTCTACTAGAAAGTCTGACATGGATGATATGTTGAGCTTGCTTGGTGGATCCTTGCATGAACCTGATAAGGGTGATGGGTCTGGTGGTCAGGATGATGTCCTTAGCGATGCCTGCTGTTGGTGTTGTTTTTTTGTTTTTTTTAAGCTTACCAAAAAGGGGAGAAGATACATGAACCTATTATCTTGTCATTATATTCTGTTGTTTTACAGTGTGGTTCTATTAATCTGATTGTTTTGCTTAGTTTCTATGACATTGTGGTTGTTCTTTATTGCACTCCTATTTCTATTTATCTCAACTTAAAAAATTTTGTCAAAGAGGGAGTGTGTTAGATTTCATGTGATTGACAATATTTATCAGAGCTTCTCAGATGTTTTGGAAGTTGTCTCTGCATTGGTGATTTCAAAAATAGAAATGCTCTTCGACAATGCAGACTCTACAAAATTCTTTCCTTACCAGTGGTGCCCTAGCTGATTATTTTCTACTGATATCTTTTCCTTTTTAGCATGCAAGGAAGTTAGGGTCACTCTTTGTCTTTCCGCTATGCATATTTAAATGGGGCATTTAGTCCTTCGGGTTGCTACCGCTTTTGTTATTGTGAAGCTCGAAATTGTGAAAATGATTTGTGTTTTTGTCATTGTTACATTGTATTGAAAGAATTGAGTTTTTGTAGAGATGTTGTTCTTGTTCCTCACATAAACAACAACGAATTTCATTGAGAAGAGATTCTCTAGCTTAGAGGGAGCCTAAGCCATTCGAGCAAATGAGACTTGTTTCTTGAAAGGAAATGTGCATCTGGCCTTGAAGGAGAGCTCGAGTCTCATAGAGAGGGAGTCTCTATCTCATGAGGAGCCTAAGATTTACTTCACTGACAATAGTTCTTAGAGGGAGCTTAAAATAACAAGAGAAAGAGTCTCACACCTAGGGGGAACCTAGGTGATTAGTTGAGTGATAGAAGTTGTATGAGTGTAATTGTAATCATGCATCTATTAGAGATAAGTACTGGATTATAATCACTTTCTTTTGATATTAGTGAAGTTATCTTTCTTAAGCACACTGCCTCCTAGATGTAGTGATTTATACCGATCTGGGTTACCGTTCCTTAGTTTTAATTTATTATTTTGCATAGTTATTTTCTGTCCTGTGGAATGCTATAATATTGCTCGTAACATTGTTAACTTGCAGTAGAATATCTATCTTTCATTATTTCACTTATAATAATATGTGGTTTATAATAGTTTGTGTTTTTGGGTGTAGTCTATTTTAGTCTGGATAAGAAATAGTAAACACTATAACAAAGAGGAAGATAGAGATGAGTGAAAAATAGTACATATAGTAGCAAATAGAATTTTGAAATAGTATTTATCGTACTTATTTGTAGGTTATAAATAGTTGTCAACATTACTATTATATTTGGAGCCCTAGACATGGAGTGGACAAGAATAACCTAAGTTGGTAGCCCAAACACCCCCTATATTCTCCTATTTCCTAAATGCCACAACTAATAATTCAAGAAATAAATCATCAACAGAAACACCATGAAAAGCATAAAGTAAAATATGAAGATTAGACCAACATTTAGGAACATCCTTTCCCAGTTTCATTTAGAAACATTATAGAGATAAGAAGTAAAGGTTGGAAATCTTGAAAACAAAGAATGTTTGTTTGATCTTGCAAAATTTTCTTTTTTGTAAAGAAGATAAGGAAGAAGAAAATGACAGGAAAACAGCTATAAGCAGCTAGTCTTCGATGGCTATAAACGACTAGTTTCCAATGATCATAAACGGTTAGATTTTCCACTTTTGCATTTGTTATGGGCCTTGGCCCAAAGTCATTTCCAACAATCCTCCATAAATGACTGGTATGACAAAGAAACAAGAGAAAAAACTTAAAAACCTTGGAAACTTATAAACTTTAAAAATGATTATGAGCAAAGATAGAAGAACAAATTTAAGAATCAATATCTTACGTTTTGAATCGATGCATAATGAAATAGGGCAATAACTACAAACTTAAACACCAATATCTTACAATATGAATTGATGCATAGAGAAGTAGAATCAACAACTTTATTAGAGAAAGTGAGTTACCTCTTGAACTTTCAATGACTACGGTTGAGACCCCCACAACACGTTTTACTCCTTAAATTTCCTTTATTTTGTGATACAATACGTGCTATTTAAGGCCATGCACATAAACCTCAGGTCATCGTGAATGCTCTAGAAAAAGATATTTAAACTATTTCATAGAAGGCGGTCATACCTTCACATTCACATTTATTGCTTCATCAAGTCTATCGCAATAGACCACTACAAAAAAATAAGCTATGAAAACTTTACATCTAGTTCATACTAGGACCAACTTCATCAAGTTTGTCAAAGAAAATCCCCTCAAAATTGAGCTATGAAGATTTTACAACTATCCAGTAAGTCCATACTAGGACCACCTATAGAAAGGGTTATGGAATTTTCAAAGGTTTTAGTTTTTTCTACTAAGTTTGTTCTAGGACCACCCAAATAAAGAGCTATAAGCCATCAAGTCTATCATAATAGACCACCTAGATAAAGGGTCATAAACCACTATAAGAGTTTGAGTCCCATACTTGTTGAATTCTAGAACTACTTTCCTTGTTAGTCCTTTAGTTAGAGGATTCGCCAAGTTCCTTTCAAACCTCACAATCTCCAAGGAGATAATCCCTCCTTTCAACAGCTGTATCACAACTCAATGTTAGAGGTGTATATGTCTCATTTTGCCATTATATACATTATTCTTGGCAATTCTTATGGCAGCCTGTGAATCACAGTGCAAAGAGACTGGTATTAATACCTCCTACAATGGTACATCTCCTAGTAGGCTTTTAAACTACTTAGCCTCGTGTCCTGCTAATTCTAGAGCAATAAATTAGACTCCATAGTGGACTATGCTATATAAGTTTACTTTGCTAGTTTTAATGAAATAGCTCTTCTACCCAATATGAACACATGTCCACTAGTAAAGCTTACTTTGTCATTCTATGTTACTCAGTTTGCATATACTACTTTTTTAATATGGCAAAAAATTATTAAAATACAAAAAATAATCTATTGTACCCTTAAGATACCTTAATAAACAACGAATGACATTCGATTTCTCGCAACATATGCAATATCAGGTTTAGTGTAGTTCATGAAAAACATAAACTTCTTATAATCTTTTCATATTCAGATCGAGAAACAGTATCTTCCTTATTTTTGTTAAGACTAATACTAGTTGTGAAACCCGAATTTTCATTTTTCTACTTAAGCAGGTGTTAAAGGGAATTAACTAAGTGAAATTTAAATCCTATGTTGAAGTGAAGGAAATTTCTAAGTGTTGAATAGATTTTCCTTGAGTGGTTTTGAGTTAAGCTTTAATTGATGAAATTTGGCTAAGTGTAAAGTCAAAAGAATCCATGCATTAAGAGTTAGGAGACATTAACGCATAAATTGATAAGGAAACCATGCGTTTGTAAGGTTCGACGCATGATTGACCAAAATATTGGCAAGAGGCATTGCCAAGAGTTGTCATGCATTGGAAGCCAAGGAGAAAAATGACTAAGTGTTAGACTATGCGTTGATATGGTGCCATGCATTGGCCATGAAGTATTGAGAGGTTACTTAGGCATGGAGAGAGAGGCTGAAGTATGGCCAAGAACAATGTATGCAGCGGTCAAGTGTTTTGAGAGGTTAGAACAACGCATATGGCAGCCTCAAGTTACGCATCCAAGGGTGCTGGACGTTGGATGCGATGGAAGCGATGGATAGAGGCATGCGACGACGGAGGCAGGCGCGATGGATGTGTTGGACGCGACAGTATGCGGCCGATGGTTTGCGGCCGAAGGGTTGCGTTGGTAGCATGTGGCAATGGATGGCATGCGGTGATGGGGGTATGCGTCGATGGTATACAGTAGCACTATGTGTTGGTGTCACACGGTGATGCTATGCGGTAACGCTATGCGTTGATGACATGCGGCGGTGCTATGCGTTGTGTGGCCGAGGGCATGCGGTGCAAGGGTATGCGGTGATGCGAGGACATGCGATGCAAAGGCATGCGGTGATGCGGCCTATGGTATGCGGCCAAAGGGATGTGGCAGATGGTATACGTGTATACAACCGAAAGAATGCGTTGATAGTATGCGATGGAGGTATGCGGCCGAAGGAATGCGTTGGAGGCATGTGACCGAAGGAATGCATTGGAAGTATGCGATGGCATGCGGCGATGGATGTGATGGCATGCACGAAATGGATATGATGGATGCGATGGATGCGGCGGCCTTGCTAAAGTATGAGCTAGGCGATGGAATAAGCTAAGGTGAACGCATGGTGATTTATCCTTATGTTGTTAAGGCTTACGGTAACAAGGTAAATGAGGAGGGTTGTGTTGGTTATAAGAGATGTGTTAGCAAGAACCTTGGCGATGGTGAGTTATGCCTTGAGGTTTTGAGTTGAGAATCAAGTCGGCCCAAAGGTTGCTATGCGTTAGTGATGTGCTATGTGTTGGTGATGTGCTATGCGCTGGTGATATGTTATGCATTGGTGATATACTATGCGTTGGTGATATGCTATGCGTTGGATATCCGAGGCTAGTAGTATGTGTTGAAAGGGGTGTTGGTCATCATCCTAGTTGAACGCATATTGAGTGGGATGGACGCATATGAAGGATGAACGCATAGGAAGGATGAACGCATATGAAGGACGTCATCCGGACATGTGGCTTGTTGGGAAGAAATCTTAAGCCTTAAGCAAATGAAGTGGATGCATAAGAAGACATGCAAAGTTGAGGGCTATGCGTTGGTAAAAGGGGAGCAAGACACCTTGGGTTACGCTGATACAAGATTGCGTCGATAGTGTAGGGAAGAGACACTTGGACATGTGGCCAAGTAGGAGGGGTCGGCCTTAGAGCAATCTTAGACGCATATAAATAGGGCCAAGGACTTCAAATGAGAACTTAATTTCTCTTTAAAGGACTTAAAGAAGAGTATATTGGGAGGAGGCAATGCGTTGATGGTAAGACCATGCGTTGGCCAAGAGGTTCCAAGAGGGGAGATGCTGTCGGACAAAAAGGTCAGAAAGTAATATCAATTTGAGAAGAGGAGTTCTCCCAGAATACTCGTGCGTTTGATGTGATTCCAAAGCCATCTGAAAGCTATGCGAGTCTAGTTTTTAGAATAGGGCTTATGAAGAAGAAACTCCAAGGAATCGGGCTGGAGAATGAGGAAAAGACAGAGGGGTCGAGCTGTCAGGTAAGCTGGGCCAGTCTTGATGTTTTGATGTTTCCGACCAAACCACGAAGAGTTATGAGCTAAGATTTTAAGGTAAGCTTCCTGAGACATTTTAGAACATGTTTATAGAAGGAAGTATCTTAAAATAACTCTGGAACTATGAGTAATCTAAGCTGGTAATTGAATCTGGAATTTAGGGTTCAAAGGGGAACCAAAGAAACCTAAGGAACTTCGGAAAGGAAAGTTCCTAACCAACCAAGGTGAGTAGTTATTATGTTGTTATATTGTTGATGTAATTTCTATATATAGGTAAATATATATAGGGGATAATGTTAAAATGGCATGATCAGGGATATATGTTTGTCTTGTTATTATGCTTATTAAGGTATTACTTGTATGTTTGTGTTGGAAACTGAAATTGTACCCGGGATATATAGTTAGTGTACTTGAAAAGGTACTTGGCGGGAAAATATAGTCGGCTTCGGCTAGCGGGAAAATATAGTTGACTTAGATCAATGGGAAATGATAGTCGGTGACGACCGGCGGGAAATATAGTCAAGTTACCTAAGCATAACTAGCGGGAAAATAGTCAATGTGCACATTGGCGGGATAATAGGATATAGGGAAAATTTCTACAGGAATTGTTGTTATATTACTTTAATATAGGATCATGTCAGAAATAACCAATGATAAAGCTGGGGATGTTTACTTTATGTGACGACCAGCAGTCAAGCTGGGGTTGTTTTTTTTAACCAGCAGTTGAGCTAGGGATAATCCAGCGGTCTGGATGGAGAAATAATTGTGAACTTGTAGTAATGTTCTTGTTGACTATGCATTGATTTCCAAAAGTATATTTCTGTAGTCAAAGTTATTTGTTTATCTAAAGGCACCACTCACTGGGCTTTATAGCTCATGTTTTCCATGTTTTATAGTTTTTAACCCCTCCCACCCCTCCCGTCTCCCCCAGGTAGCGGAAAGGTGAGGAGTTCTAGGATGCTGCTAAGGTCAAGGTCTGCCACAAGCCACAGTTACACTTCCGAAGGGTTTTACAGTTGTTGTTGTAAACTTTGTAGTTAAGTCTTGGAGTTGTATAAACGTTACATTGTTGTAATAAAATGGGCCTACTTAATCCGTTGTTGTTTTCCTCCTTGACTTAATTAGTTGGTTATTGAATTTGTTCGTTGGTATCAGAGTTATTTCCGCAAGAGTTATTAGGCAGTAAGTGTCAACAAAATGGTTGATAACTGCTGCAGTCACACCCTTCTCAGGCTCAGAGGGTAGTCTGGGATGGGGTGTGACACTAGTATCATAAGGTATTCTTACAGAAACATCATTAAAGAAATCAAATCTCTTTAGCGTTTTTCAATTTGTGATTGACATCACAGAAAATTCATTTTCAGTTTTCCTTATTAATACCAAGTATCACATCAGCTTCACCCAATTCTTTCATTTCAAATTGTGAGGACATGAATAACTTAGTATTATTGACTACATCCATGTTTGTACAAAAAATAAGCATATCATCAACATACGAACATATGATCACACAATCAACTCAAAGAACTTTGAGTAAACACATTTAACAAATAAAGTTTTCATATCATTGCTTAGAAGCTTATTTGACAAAAGCTTTCCAGTTGTGGCATACATATTTCCTCTTCTAAGTAACTATTGAGGGATGTTGTCTTTACATCTATTTGAAGTATTATACATTCGATCAATTGAAATTATATATATGTACTCCTATGTACTCATGATCCTTCCCTTATCTAACCAATGTGGGACTTAGGTCGCATCTCTAATAATCCTCCCTTTGAACAAAGAACTAACTCAGCCTCTTCTCAAATAGCCATCCATTCGTCTAACTCTTATCTAGACTAACTCCTCTTCATCGAAGTACATTGCCTATCTATAGAGTTCAACCACGAATCACACCATGACCTACTTTTGAGGCTCCACTACATCCTTATTCGACATCTAAGGATTCTACCAAGTCCCAAATAAAAAGCCTAAATATACATGTTGATACACCAATTATACCAAAATGAGCTTACCTCAACTATCATTGCTGAGAACCAAGGGATACATGGTTCAAAACCCTCTCCACCCTATTTATACGAGAAAAAAAAAGTTAAATTAGAATAAAAATATCAATTTTTTTTTTTTTGCTATATTTAAAAAGGTTAAACAAATAATGGCTAGATTTATAAATTTAAAAATGCATTTTGCTACTCTAGCAACTACATAAGAAATATGAAAATATATGTTATACTCTTAGATCCCGTTTCATGACCATTTTCATCTTTTGTTTATTATTTTTAAAAATTAAGTCCATTTTATTTTAAATTCTTACCATTGTTAGCATCTTAGTTTGAGTACCAGAGTTGTAATATTAGTTAAATTTTTTTAAAAAAAAACTTGTTTTTTTTAAAACTACTTTTTTTAGTTTTTAAAACTTGATTTGATTTTTTAAAACAATGGTAGAAAGTAGATTTAAGAAAAAAACCTTAAAGATGGAAGAGAGTTTATATGCTTAATTCTTAAAAACAAAAAATTAAAAACTAAATGATTACTAAACGAGATCTTAATTATTAAATTTTATGTTTAAATACTACTTTGCTCTTCATGTAATTTTAGATGACCGATTTAGTTTATATATTTCAATAAATCTTAAACTTAATCCTTATGATTAGTTTATTGTTAAATTAATATAAAAATATATGAATTAAAATTTAATACATTTCAAAACACACGAGCCAAAATAGTATTTTTATCCTAAATGGTGAAAGCAATGATAGGTGGGATTTGAGCTCTAATATTTAATGATTTATGGCATATAGTAATTGAAAATTGAGTAAAAAGGTAATAAAAATCTTGATTTTTGAGCTTATTTTCCAAATCAGATTTTTTTTTTTTTTTTTTTTTTTTTTTTTTACAATTTTTATAGGTTGAATTATAAATTTATCCCCTCACTTGGAAATTTATTACTTTAGTTCATAATTTTAAAATTTATCAATTTAGTTTTTAAGCTTTCCAATTTTTAAAATTTATGAACTATTCATAAAATACAAAAATTTAGACTTTCATTAGACCTAAAATTTGAATTTATATTTAATTAAGTAATTAATTTTTAAAAATTTTAAATTTATTAAAAATCTATTAGAAAGAATAATAAATTTACCTCAACTTTAACTCACTCTAAAAATTAATTGACGCTGACTAATGAAACTGAAATAACATTAAAATTTTTGTATGGATAAGTAGATTCGAATTAAATTCAATTATGGTTTTATGCATTCGAATATTGTCACCAATTGAACTTCAATAACTACAAATAAGTGTCAATATAAACGTTTAATTGACTAGAAAAAGAAATAGTTTTGAATCCTTTATTGAGAATGAAAATTTGTCATAGAAAATATTGTTATGATATTGATGACTTGTAGAAATACAAGTTATTGTAACCTTTTACTTAGAATAATGAGGGTAGATAGGCAGATCATGTGTCAATAATGTTAGAAATTCATGCTAAAAATGATGCTTGCATTGAAGTGCACACAAAAACCCTGATGACCGCATATCATGAGTTAACGTGCGTTAGAGTGTATAATTTGAAGTTATCATAGGAGTTGATCACGTGTGTTGATCATGATGAAGAAACGTCGATCACATGCCTGGGGATCTTTGATCCTTTTCCAACGGATCTCCTGCTGCAACTTCAGAGTGATGACTATGATAGCAGCATTGACATCCTCACCTATCATGCCAAGATGGTGACTATCCATTGCGGAATCCCCGAGGTCATTAGAGGGTGGCCCTATAAATAGAGCCTTGAAATCAATGGCAAAGTATTCGGAAACTCTGCCTTAGGTATAATCCTGTGATCACAGGCAAGAGCATATTTAAGAGTTTCTCTGAAAGTTCTTCACTTTCATAGATCACCTCCGATTGACGACCGAAACTACACTAGAGCAAAAGTCTGAGAGGCCTTTTCTACTTCACGCTATCATTCCATCACCAGCAGCCTTGACAAACATATGTTGGAAGCAAGAGATTGCTGAAAACTAGTTGTCCATCTTTCTATCTTATCTCTACTGTTGTATTACATTTTGGCTTAAGACATTTAATACATCTTGTAATCAACACATCTATCTATATATCATCATGTCTACCTTCATTATCTTCCTTATCTTGACCATCGCTTTCTTATTTACCATGTGTGCTAATCTTCACGGAGTTAGCAAAAGGTTAATGCTTTGAACTAAGTTGAACCTTTAGAGGTCAATCCTGTTTGCCTAGTGTATAATTATTTGAATGTTTGCCTTTGATCACTCATTGAGTCAAGCAGCTATGGCTAACTATCCAATAGGGTAAGTAGTTGTGGAATTCACTAAGCAACATAAGAAGTGTTTCTAGATATAAAAATAACCTTATGCTCAACGCATCATCATTCATGCGTCATAGAGATATGACAAATGTGGCTAGCCACCAAGAGGTGTGCGACAAACGAATGATGTGAGCTGAGATTCTGCTTAAAGCTAAACATAGAGATGCGGCATTGATTTTCCCTAAACCTACGCGTTAAAGCTGTTGTTTCCCTAAATATTCTCAGAATTATTCTTCAAATGCTCATTACCTATTTAATTAGTTTAGTTGCATTAGTTAATTCATCACATAGTAGTTAGTCATGTGCTTCTTACTTTCTTTATTTTAGTCATTTAGATTCCGCCTCAAACACATTACTTTACAATCGTCTTTAGCTGCAAGTCCTCGTGTTCGACTTCGGATCATCTCGAGAAACTTGTGATCTCATTATACTTGGCAAGAGAGAACAAGAAAACTTGTGACAAGAGGGCATGATCAATTACATTAACACATGTTCAGATTAGTGCATAGCCATATTTAACGCATATAATAATCACCAAACAGACATATAATAAACGTCAGTAAATGTTTATTGTTGACTACATTGAAAAGTCAAGAACAACCTATGACTGATTTTCATGTCATCAATGCACTTTTCTTAATGGTGATTTAAAAATAAAAAAAAGTAAAAAAATATGTTTAAGATAGTTTTTATAGCAGGAAAACCAATTTTTGTAGTGACAATTCAGTTGTGATACATTTCACATGCATTGCATCTTGTTTTTTCCTTTTCTTTTTTCTTTTACTTTATTTATTCTTACAAAAGGATTTTTATATAAAAAAAGTCATATATTTTCATAAATGTCTTTAAATTTGATTTTTTTAAAAGGGTCTTTTAGTATTATTTTTGGACGATATTATCTTTTTTATATTTATTTATATTCGTTTTCTATATATTTTCTCTATTTTCGAAGTTCCATTATGATGGAGAGAGAAATAGAGTTATTATGGAGAGATAAATACCCTTTTTTACACTTATTTAAATTCATTTTACTAACTTTCGATGTCCCTTAATGATGAGGAGAGAAATACATTTGTTATGGAGAGAGAAAATATATTAAATATGATTTTTTTTTTTCATTTTCATTTGGAGAGAGAAAATTCATTTAATTTAATTTTTTTTCCATTTTCATTTGGAAGGAGAAAATGACATTTAATATAATTTTATTTTTCTTTTCATTTTTCATGTTAATTTGTGATATTATATAATATATTTAATTGTTTGTTTTGAGTATTATGTGATATATTTTAGAACATTATATATATTAACCAATATATGCAATTTAAATAGACTAAAATGAATAATTGTATTCACATGACAGTATAATATAAATTCTGATATTCCAAATTTTTATGTAATTTAAATTCAGTAATTCTAAAATATTTGAGATTTATTTTGAGATTAAACTATTAGAAAATGATAATTCAATTTTAAATTATGTTACAGTGAAAGATTTTGAAATTTAAACAAATTTAGGGAGAATTTGAGATATATTTCAATTTTGATTTTTCAAATTAAATCAAAATGGGGAGATTTAGTTTTTGGAGAAGTAAATAAATTAAAATAAATTTTGTGGATAATTGATTTAAATTTGTTTTAATAAGGTTTGGGAATTTAATTTAAAAAAGATTTGGGATTTTGAATTAGAGAAGGAAAAGGAAATGATTTTGGGATATATATGTGGGGAAAATTAAAAAGATATTGTCCTTTTAGAAACTATTTAGGAAAATATTGTTGTTTTCAAACTATTTGTAAAAAGATTGTTGTTGTTGTTTTTTTAAAAAAAAAAAAATAAGTTGAGGGTTGAAAATTCTAACCTTCCCCTTTCGTATTTTTTGTACATCGAACTTTGAACCCTCGACCTTGCCCTAACATTATTATTGAGTCTGTTTAATTATCATTCCGGAGACCTTTCTCATAATTATTTGATGTGGAGAGAACGAAAGACATTCCTCATAACACTCATAATTATTTTATGTATTAAAAATAATTTTGTATTGGGAGAGAACGAAAGAGGGAAGAATAAGGGAGAGAGCGAGATATTGAGAGAGAGCGAGATTTGAGAGAGAGCGAGAAGTTTGAGAGAGCGAGATCCTGAGAACAAGAGTGACATCTTGAGAGCGAGAGAGAGATCCTGAGAACGAGAGCGAGATGTTAGTGAGAGTGAGATATCCGTACAAATTTCCTTTTTTTTTTTTTATTTAATTCCGCCATTCACCTTCTCCTTCCTTTTTTTTTTAAATTTTCCATTTTTATAAAAACAAGTTCTAAAAATATTTTATTATTATTTATAATTATATATATATATATATATATAAACTCCATCAAAATCTTGGTACCAAATGTACAAAAGGAATCCAAATATCATTATTGTAAAATCTTTTATAACTATTGACCTTACTACGTGATTAAAATTTATGTTTCTTTTAAATCAATTAGTCTATTTTATTAAGGGACTTGACATGTGAAGGTTTGAAGTGTTGATTTGATTTATTAATGTCCCCAAGATTATTTCTAAAATATGTAATTTGAATATTGAAGTTTTTTTTTTACAATTTTAGATTTAGACTATCTGATGTTATTATTATATCAGGACAATTTAAGAAGCCTCGTATTAACCAAAATAATTACTATTCAAATAATATTATAAAAAGAATAAATTAAAAAAAATAATTCTCAATAAAAATAAAAAAAAATGTAAATTAAATATCTCATTTATATAAATAATTACAAAAATCAATAGTCCCACAAGGGCGGATGTTGTTCAGATTTCGAGCTGGTTTGTCCGTCGTCCGACTTCAGACTTGAGATTGCTCGGGTTCTTTCTTGATGTGCTCTGTAGCTCTCTGCAAGCGCTTCTAAATATAAAATATTCATCATGCTCTTCTACGACCCGAACCATGGTCCGCATGCACGTATGAAGAAGCGAAGGACCAGCCTCTAAGTCATGATGGTCCTGAAACCAATGTCTGGCATCATCATGCATCGGAACGTAGACAATAACCTCAATTTGACTCTGGTCTGCATCATCAGGGGGCAACTCGTTCACCACATTATGTAGCAAGGGCTCATCGAAATACTCATCTCTTGCGCCGCGAATACTTCCCTCTACATCTAGGAGCTAGTGGAGGAACAATAGGTTATATCGTACATATAATGAATTTTCTTCATACCTAGCTTTGGTTGTCACTACAATATAGCAAGAACCTGGTTCGGGATCATTCGCAAGCCTCACGGAGTCTACGGTTGTTCGATCTCTTGTGATTTATAAAAAAATTAGACAATATTTAAAATAAATTTAAATTAAAATAATATTAGATAATATTCATACTTTACTAGATGTACCCCGTCCGCAGCTGCTCCCAGACGAGCGCCTTGTGATATTATTATACCAATGAAATATATTCTGGAGTGACATCTGTGTCAAACTGTTCAAAGAGAACCCCCACTACAATAAACCTTGCACGATAGTGCCATCGCACTACCAAATGTGGCAACTTTTTCGTATAATATTAACAACCATGCCAAAGCATGCTCCACCCCACGAATACCGCCCCGCATCATGGAGGTTAGCTAACAGTGGCAAGGAACATCAAGTGAACAAAATGACTTGATTTATCTGAAAACAGACTTCCACCTATCATTTGTAGTATATATGCTCACACATATCTTATGACGGTTTCCTCGTCTACATCATCTGTGAGCTGACGAAATTGTGTTCCTAACCATATTAAACTTAACCTCGATCCTTTATCTTGTCGGCGGTGGGGTCGCACGGAGGTAACAGTTGACAAACTTCTAAACCAGTCATCGTACATCACTCCAGTGACCGGCTCACTATCAATAGGTAACCCTAACAACACTTCTTATGTCTTAGATGATAGTGCACTCTCCAACAGACATAATGGAATGTATGCGTCTCGGGCCTCCATCTTTCAACCAAGGCTGTGATCAGATACCAGTCCAACTGAATAAATACTAATCTAGCAGCCTCATAGAATCCAGATGTATGGCAGTAGCGGTAGTATTCGAGTGGAGCGGGATAGTGTGCTGGAGAACTGCCTTTCGATGCTTGCAAGATATTTTCTCTAAGCAGTACGATCTCGCCATACAACAAATTACCGATGAATGGACTGGTCGTACAAAACATCAGGATCAATAGGTCCTGGGTTTAAAGCCATGATCTGAAAAAAATTATATTTATTTCTCAATTAAAAAAATATTTGTTTCTCAATTAGAAGAATACATGTACAACTTAATTAAAAGAATAATGTACAACTTAATTAAATAATAATGTACAACTTAATTAGAAAAATAATGTACAACTTAATTAAAAGATTAATGTACAACCTTAATTAGAAGAATAATGTACAACTTAATTAGAAGAATAATGTATAAGACAAGTTAATTTAAAAGTTATGTACAAATTAATTAAAAGAATAATGTACAAGTTAATTAAAAGAATAATGTACAAGTTAATAAAAAGAATAATGTATAAGTTAATTAAAAGAATAATGTACAACTTAATTAAAATAATAATGTACAATTTAATTAAAAGAATAATGTACAACTTTATAATATAAAAAAATTGAATATACAATAAGAGAGCGAGATGTTCAGCGAGATTGTAGGAGAGAGTGAGATGTTCAGAGAGAGCGAGATGTTCAGCGAGATACTCTTAATCTCGCTCTCTTTTTCAATCTCGTTTTCTCAATCTCGCTCTCTTCTACAATCTTGCTCTCTCAATCTCGCTCTCTCCTACAATCTCTGGGAATGAAAGCTCCAATGGAAGAAATATACAAACCCATCTCTGAGAATCAATCTTTCGCCATTTTATTCGATCATTGAATTTATCTCAGCCGTTGCCTACTGAGAGAATTTATCATTATTTTCTCAGAATTTTGGTTATTTTGTTTGTATGTAAATCATGTTAAATGAAAGTCCATTCTTGAGCGTTGTAACTTGCTTAACTAAACCTTTGTTTTTAGTTTAATTATATAAAAGATGGAAGTTTGAACATTTTACCTTACAGATATGTAACATCTTGAGTTAATTCAAAGTGTACTAATTAATGATAACATAGCATCCATTAATGATAGTTCTTATGGTTAAATTAATTAAAACCTTTTAACAACGTATGTATGAGAAATGTTGAGGATATGGGATGATTGCATAGGATTAATTAGACTAAGCTTATCCTGATTGTGTAAAGAGCATTAGTCATGACCGCTATCTCCTACAATCTCGCTTTCAATCTCGCTCTCTCCTTCAATCTCGCTCTATAAATCTCACTCTCTCCTACAATCTCGCTTTCAATCTCGCTTTCTCAAACTCGCTCTCTCTTACAATCTGCTTCACTCACTTATCTTCCTTGTCGAGAGTTGAAGTTTCGACTTATGTATGTCAAGAACTATACAAAATTAGCGAGATTCCCTTCTAGAGCAAGATCATCATCACAAAATTAGCGAGATTTCCATATGTGTCAAAACTTCAACCCTCGAAAACCCTAAAGTGTTTCTTTGTTTGTCGAAACTTCAACCCTCGACAACCCTAATTTACGTATTGTTTCCAAGTTTTTGTTTGTTTATCGAGTTTTCAACGTTCGACCTCTACATTAGTCGAATCCTCAACCTTCGACTTCTAGCCCCGAACTCCCAAAACAATAATATTTCTCTAATAAGTTTTAAAACAACAATATTTCTCTAATAAATTTTGAAAACAACAATATTAATATTAAAGGTCTTATATATGTGTTAGAGTAAAAAGGAGAAAAAAAAAAATAAAAATAAACAAAAATCTCTCCCTCACGCGCAAGCACGCTTGAGTTTTTTTCTTCACGCGTCTGCCCTAACACCGCCGCCCACGTCTGCCAGATCTGAAGCCGCCAGCTTTCGTCTCGCCATCGAATCAGCCGCCGCAGCCGTTCACGTAAGCTCTAGACGACGTCGCGCCGCCACGCCTGAAGGTTTCGTCGCCGGCCGGTCGTGTCGCACGCCACAGGTCTGCCGAGCCGGGCGCCGATCTCCCTTCTCCGTTCGCCGCGTCGTTGCCGAGCCAGTCGCCTTCTGTCAGTTTCGTCCGCGCCACTCTTCTCCAACAAGCGGACGCCGCCGGATCTCTTCAGCCCAGACCACTCACCGCCCTCGGACGTCTTCGGCTCCTTCTCGTCAGATTTTGTTTTGATTTCGCCGGAATCCTTGATTTTGGGTAAGGTTTCGGTGATTTCTTGAATTTACTTTGGTTACCCATTGGGTATGAGTTCAAATTATTTGTTTTATGATAATTTTGGAGGTTGGTTTTGGTGTATTTTACGGAGATTTTGGAGTCAAAGTTTGGAAGTGACCGATGATCAAGTTTGCTTTGGGTAACTTATTTGAAGATTAATTGCATAAAATTGGTGGATGGAATTCGGTTCTAAAGGATAAATTAAATTTAGGTTTTTGTGTTGTAGGTTCTAGTTCACACTCTTTACTTTATCATCAATTGCTTGCTTGGGGAACGATATATTTAGATTTAATTTTGAGGTAAGTAATTTTACTACTAGAATCATCTTTGTGTCGGGCGATAGGATTAGGAATAATTTTATTGGTTCTGGGACATATATGACTTATGAGCATGTGATAAATATGTTTGAAGTATGTTATATGTATGAGCATAACTTAGAATTTTATGAGATACATTAAGAGGATGATTGAGCATGGGCCTAAATTCGGAGGCTACTGGAATGCCTTAGCGTCAGACAAAAATTGGATATATGTTGATGTACATGACTTCTTGTGATTAATAAAACTATGAATGTATGCCATGTGATTTACCGTGAAATTATGAATGATCCATTATGTAAATGTTTTCAAGGAGTCTAATGTCTGAAAGAGATGCACTAGGGTCGATTCATTATTACAAGATTACGCGTGCTTGTCTAGACTGATTTGCATGACATTATTTATAAGATTTTATGGGACTCATGAATAGGTGAATGTTACATGTAATATGAATTTGGATGTGATCTCTTTTCCTTTCCACTCTATTTGACTGTGTGAAAGTGGTGCTTGTTCAAGGACACTAGTGCATGAAAGAGATGTATTAGAGCTAGTATGTGTGAAAATGATACATACCTAGAGGGAACTGGGGGGTGTACGAAAGAGGTGCATGCTCAGTGGATTATGTGCGTACGAAAGAGGTGTATACATAACCACGTGTGCAAAAGAGGTACATATCCCAACATAACTAAAGAGGCCTGAGGTGTACGAAAGAGGTGCATGCTTAGTGGGTTATGTATATACGAAAGAGGTGTGTACATAACCATGGGTACGAAAGAGGTGCACATCCCGACATAGCTAAAGAGGCCTAAGGTGTACGAAAGAGGTATGCACTCAGTAGGTTATGTGTATACGAAAGAGGTGTATACATAAATATGTGTACGAAAGAGGTGTACATCCCCACATTCATATAGAAGATCTGGGGTGTTTGAAAGTGATGCATTCTCAGAGTGTTTAATGTTTTACCCGAGTCAAGTAAGAGAAATCTTCAGGTCCCACTAGTTTAGAGTTTCAATTCAAATTGCATTTATTGGACATAAATGCTTAGCCTGACTTCAGTAGTGGGGTTACATACTAAGTATTTTATACTCATTCTTTCTCATGTTTCTTTTTTCGGGTAAAGGTAAGAGTACATTGATGAATGACAGGTGAGATCCGTGATTGAGACACTGGGACCAGTCATATGCTTCCGCTCATGTTTTCAGGAATTTATGTTTTAAAATTTTGAGTCTTGACGTTTGAATTTGAAGTTTTGATATTTGTGCTTTTAAACTTTTTAACAGAATTTTTTAATTTTGTTTTAGGGGTTTAAGGGTAGCTTGTTAAACGAATTTCAATTATTTATTTTTAATAAAGATAATTATTTTCTATAGAATACTTAAAGGGTGAAGGAACTCAACTGGTTGGATTTTTATAACTATTAGATTGTCCGAGCCGATCAGGTTGGTATCAGTTATCGGTTTAAGTAGACCGACCAAATGGAGTTTCCAATTTACGAATGAGCCTTGAGTCTCAACATCATTCTCTCTCTTCTAGGTTCACACTGTCTCGCATTTGGCGTCCCACTCAGCCATCGTCGACTACTCAGCCATTGTCGCCATCAATTCCTTAAACTATAGTTGAAGCTTTTGTTGGGTAATTTTTCATATTTGTATTGTTTACTTTTTCCCTTTTGGAAATCCACAAGGCCTCATAATTGTAACAATTATGAATTTATACGCTTATCGCTGCACTCTACTTCCTCTCCACCTTTTTCCTTTTGTATACTTGTGATTTTCTCATGTATCCATCCATTTCTCTATAAGAAATTTGCCATTCGCTCTAGCTTCTTCAAGTAGACAATTTAGTATTAGAATGTAGTTATTTGATTTCTAATAATATCACTTCCTAGCTAAGAAATGATAAATCGGATAATTTTTCTTCTAGCTGGGAAATGCTCTATTAGATAATTTAATGGCTAGGTAGGTAATTTTTGAAGGAGGTAAGATTTAGGAATTTAATTATATAGGGGTACTAGAGTGTTGTGCGATATTTATGTGCAAATATGTTAAGCATATAGGTTTAAGTGGAGAGTTCGAAAACATGAGTTCAAGAACCTGTGTTTGGGTGCAGAATTTGGAAGCTTAGGTTTAGAAAAATGAAGAACGTTGGGAAGAGGTTTTTTTTTTTTTATTTTTTTTAATTTTTTTTTACCAACAACTTTCATTGAGAAAAAATGAAAGAATACAAGGGCATACAAAAAACAAGCCTACAAAAGAGAAAACCCTCTACAGGAAGATTTCTAGCCAAGAGAGATGTTACTTATAGAATAGTTACAAAAAAGTTTCAAAATCGAACCCAAGGCGAGACATAAAACTTCACTAAGGACCAAAACACTCTCGAGTTCCTCTCACCCCAAATATCCCACAATAAAGCACACACTCTAACAAACCACAAAAAAACGACATTTCTTTCTAAAAGGTGGATTGAGGAGGAACTGGATCATCGCTCGCATGCTCCTTTGACCTCCCATCTGCATATCAAACTCCTTTAAAAAAAAAAAAGTCCACACAGACCTCGTGAACTGGTGACCCCAAACAGGTGATTCAAGTCTTCCTCCACCTTTTGATAGAGAATACAACATAAAGGACCCATTAACATGGGTAACTTCCTAGCAAGCTTATCCAAAATATTCACACGACCTAACAAAACCTGCCAGGTAAAAAACTTAATTTTCTTTGGAATCTTTATCCTCCGAACCACATCGAAGACAGACTCACTACCAGGAGAGGGGTTCAGAAGCAACTTGTAAAAAGACTTACAAGAGAAGCCCTTAGGAGGATTGGGGCCCCAAACATGAACATCCCTCCTCCCTTCCTAAAAACACACTCATCCAACAAGGAAAGAAGGGAAGTAACCTTCATCGTCTCCCTATTGGTTAAGCGACGACGAAAGCCAAAAGAAAAGGACATAGAGCTTCTTGACCAAACAACGAAATCATATATCGGACAATTTTTATGGGAAGACAAAAGATAGAGAAGAGGAAAAGCGGATCAGAGGGGGCTATCCCCCACCCATATATCTTCCTAGAAGAACGTATCTTTATCATCCCCCACAAAGCACCTGAAACAAGGAGAAAAAAAGGGAAGCTCAAGCAAGATATTTTTCCACAGATTTGGGAATGTGCCTTTAACACCCTTAGCCACCCACTTAAAGGGGGAGGAGCCATGTTTACTCACAACAATCACGTGCCCCAAGGATTTGGGCTCAAGAGCAAAACGTCAAGGCCACTTAACCAATAGGGCTTTGTTACGCAACCTTAAGCTACCAATCTCCAACCCTCCTTGATTCACAAGGTGCCCCACAACCTCTCAACTGACCAAATGAGACCCCTTACCTTCATCCATTCCTTCCCAAAGAAGATCTCTCATGAACTTCTCGAAGTTTTTGCAAATAGCATCGGGAGCTTTGAATAAGAAGTAATAAACAAGAATGCCACTAAGCACAATGTCTAATTAGATCGGAGAATCATTCAAATTAAGAACATAAGGATTTTAACAGAGTTAACCTACCAGCCTTGGAGAAAAAACTTTTCTTCCAAGAGGCTCACTTTTTACGAATCTTCTCAAAAATGGGATCCCAAAAAGACATAGCCCTTGGGAAGATTTAGGAATTTAATTCTAAAGGGACCACTTTCTTTAGGTGATTAGCATGAACCTTAGCCAAAATCTTATAGGTACTCGTTATACGACTAATGGGTCTGAACTCCTTAACCCCTATGGCATTCTCCTTTTTGGGGATAAGGCACACAAAAAGTTCCACCATCAAAAGGTTCAAAATGCCTCTCTCGAAGAACTCTCTAAAGACACTGACTAACTCACCTTTGAGTAGATCCCAATTATCTTGGAAGAAAGCCATTGAGAAGCCATCTGGACCAGGGGATTTATTCCTGTCGCAACCAAAAACCACCCTCCCAATTTCCTCCAATGTGAATGGGGCCACAAGATCGTCGTCTTCCCTAGACAAAATGGGACACCAATCAATGCCACTCACAAACGGTTTAGCCTTGATAACTGGTTTGTAAAGAGTGGAAAAAGTTGAAATGACCTCTTCCTCAACCTCTTTATCATCCTTAGTACAATCCTTGTTCTCCAAAATCAAAAGGCCTATAGTATTCTTATTCCTTCTCCCACTCGCCACTCTATGGAGATAAGCAGTGTTACAATTCTCTTCCTTAGCCCATTTGAGTTTAGCCTTTTGGCCCCAATTGATGGTCTCTTTTTGGAGCAAGTCCACGAGCTCCCCTTTTAAGGCATCCCTCTCCCCTTTCAAGGAACTAACCAACTGACCCTCCAATTTGTCCAACAAACCCACAAACCCTAGGCTTGAAAAATTCTCATGTCTCTAGCGTCTTCCATTAAACACACCCAAAACCAAACCCTCAAAATTTTGCCATTGTATGGGAATCAAGCTCAAAATTTTGGCTCTCTATTCTCTTGTGTGGTGGGGGGCGCTTTTAAGTTTTCGGTGATTGGAAATGAGAATCAGATTGCAAAGTTTTTACCTCCAATTCATTTTCCATGAATTTGGTCCAATATACCAATCCAAAAGGCCGTTCGGGATGGTAGCATTGGAGTGGGCAATTTAAAAGACAGAAATACAATGCTTCTTTTCAAATGGAATTGGAGATTCATCAAAGAGCAAGATTTGCTTTGGTGTAGGGTGGTTAAAAGCATTCATGGTTCAGATTCTCACAATTGGCATATGATCGATAAGCATGGTTGAGTTTGAGAAGTCCTTGGATTGGCGTCTCGAAGCTTTGGGACAAGTTTGGCTTCTTAGCACATTTTAAACTTGGAGAAGGCAGGAAGATTTATTTCTGGACTGACGCTTGGTGGTCAGATACCTCTTTTCAAGAGAGTTTTCCAAGAAATTTTCGTGTGGCCAAGCTTCCTAAAGGTAGTATATATGATCACTGGGATTTCAATACAAATTCTTGGAGTTTATTACTCAGAAGGCAGCTCAAAGATGATGAGTTCAATGAATTCCAGCAGCTTCTGTCTCAAATTGACAGCAGAAGGGTCAACCAAAATAATAGATTCTCGGTCTGGGCTTTAGAGTCATCTGGTAGGTTTTCGATTAAATTGACAGCAGAAGGGTCAACCAAAATAATAGACTCTTGGGTTTGGGCATCTTCCCCTTTTGACAAGGAAATTTACAAAGGCAGAACCCCAAAAGAATTAGTGTTGATATGGATTTTATTTTTTGGGACACTAAACTGCTCAAACACTTTGTAGTACAAGCTTCGGAACCAATGTTTATCTCCTTCCATATCTCCCTTGTGTCTAGTAGATGGAGAAGACCTTCAACATCTTTTGTTTGAGTGTTCTTACTCGAGCAAATGTTGGTGGAAGTTTTTTTCTTTCTTCAATTTATCTTGGGTTTTTGGGAAATCAACTAGAGAAAACATGTAGCAAGTCTTGGTTGCCCTAGCCTCTCACCTAAAGCTCAGATTGTTTGCTTGAATGCGGTTAAAGCGTTAATTTTAGAAATTTGGTTTGAACGTAATTAGAGAGTTTTTCATGATAAGCCTTTGGATTGGATGAAACGTATTGAATATGATGAGGGTGCTATGATTGTGTCAACCTAATTGAGATAATTGGGTGCATCGACTGATCCTAGGATTTTGTGATTTAATATTCGTCATATCATTGTTCTTTATTACTTAATGTCTCTATGTATTTTGAGCATTAAACTCTTTTCATTACATCAATCAAAAGTGTCGTTTCCATTTAAAAGACAAAAATCCAAAATTTGTAAGAAGCAAAATTTGATCTTTATGTCTATAGTTATATATCAAGACTGAAACTGGTCTCTTATATATGAATAGTTATTTCCTTTTAACAGAAATGGCTGGTCAATCAGATCCTCACCTGAACCTATTTTCTGCCGAAGAGGTATCTCCTTCTTACTCTGTCTAAATGATTAAAGCATCGCTAAATGACATTGATCAAAATTGTTTTGGAAATTCTTGTCCAGGTTGAGTTTGTAGCTGAAGATGAAATGGTGGAGATTGTTCCTAATATGAGAATGGATTCTCTGCATTTGATCTGTGTATGTCTTCTGTTCATGTTGAACATATGGTATCTGCTCTATTGCAACCGGTTTAGTTTTTCATTGTTGTGTGTTTTATCTTTTGTTCCTGCTAACATGCTGAGTGTTCTTAATTTCCTTGTTATTTCCAATAGGGGGATTATGGTCCATTCTATCCCCAAATAGCAACTGAAGTTCCATTGTGGCTAGCGATTGCTCTGAAAAAAAGAGGGAAATGTGCAATTAGGCCTCCAGAGTGGATGTCAGTGGGTGAGTTTTATTATTATTGTTTTTTTTGTTATTTGTTTTTTCCCCGGAAAAAAAGAATAATAATAATGATAATGATAATGATAACAAGTAAATAAATAAAAAAAACCTTAATCTAATGCCATTACTAGTCTGCATACCCACTTGAAGGATGTAAGATCTCTAGATGTAGAATTTGTGTTGGTTTTGCTGATTAATATCTGAGAGATCTTAATGTTTTAACTCCAAGCATGTAGGAATTTGTGGTGTTGAGCAATCCTCCTATCAAGGACCATGGTTTCAAATTTGAACATAGGCTCCCTCTTCGATGTGAATGGAAATAAAATCCTTGCTTTACACAATAGATATCTTTCTATCGACCTTGCAAACCGTAATATTGATTCAGTGAACGAAAGCAGAAATGTTTTAGGGGTTGGGTTGGGGTTTTACCTTTGATTTTAGGTTTTTTGGATATATGGGAAGGAGTCTGTTAGGATACCACCTAACAGAAAAACACTCTTGGACTCTCAAAAAATTCAAGAACACTCAAATAAGGAATTATATGGAAGTATAGAGGAATTTTGGTTACCTATGATTAAGATTTTTCAAGATTTTGCAAGAATGGACTATTACCAATCAAAGATGTCCAAAAAAAAACTCAGTAGTTAGTATAGGCAAAAAAATCAAATTTACTTCAAAAAACAATGCTGGAATTCTAACTCAAGTGATTCAGAAGAAAAATTCTAACCTATTAATTTTGGCTATGCTCGATTATCTCAAAAAACTTATCATTGTCCACATTGGAAATTTGATTCTAGTGAATTTACCTTCCAAACCTTCTCTGTGTGCTTGCCTAGCGTCAATGGTTGGCAGCAAGTGCTTCGACAATTTTCGAAGCTTCACTTAGCAATTGTGCGAGACTTGTTCCCACTCACGAACAAGTCAGCCAATTCGAATACAAAACGTCGATGGCACACCGGGTGCCTTTCACAACCTCCACCCCTGCTTTAGAGAAAACGGTTTTAGAAAATAGTTTGATTGTAAGAATAGAGAAGAGAGATTGTAGTAGGCTAGAAAGCAATAAGCAACAACAACAACTTTATAACATACTACTCCGGGTATGGGAAAGTGATGGTTAGTCTTATCCCCATATAGTGCATTTTGAACAAAGACACATACGCTACCCTTGCATATGGAAATGGGCGAGCGGTCATTCACTAAGAAAAGTACATATAAGCCTAACTACCTAGCAAAAGGAAATACATAGGATGAAAGCATAGTAAAAAGAGGTGGGGGCGGTCATGTGGTCATGGGCAACACGCTCTGGACAAGCACGACCGTGACATTCTCCCCCACTCAATTGGTTGACGTCCTCGTCAACTGACTCTGCTCGAACTCGGTATATTATTGAGCAGCCGCTCTTGAGGCCTTCCATGCGCTCCCAATGAACTTCTCTATCTTAGAGGCTTCTCCACTTCTCCAGGAACTCTTCCCAGCTTGGTTCTGGTCTTTCCACTCTGTCGCTCCTTCCCGTAAGTCTCTCGTTGGCTTCTTCTCCTACCATTCTCTTCGTTGTGGTCTGCGGACGGGTCACCACCCTACATCTCTCCTCGACATAGTTGGGATGGTAGGGTTTCAGTCTACTTATGTGGATGACAAGATGAATTTCCATCCATGATGGTAACTGCACCCGATAAGAGGTTTTCCCAACCCTTTTGATGACTTCCACTGGTCCTCTAAAGTTGCTCACGAGGTGATGTTCTCTTTGCCCTCGACTTCGAAACCGTCCCAGGCACAAATTTACTCGAACCCAGTCTCCTGATAGGAACTCCCGGTGTCTAGGCTTCCTTCCTCTCCTTCCCCTCCTCTTTGGAGTCAGGGACTTGTGTAAACTGTCCGGCTCAACAATACGACACTGTTCCAAGTCATGCAGAATGTCTTAGGGCTGTCTCTTATACACATCTAGATGTGTATAAGAGACAGCTCCTTCCTCTCCTTCCCCTCCTCTTTGGAGTCAGGGACTTGTGTAAACTGTCCGGCTCAACAATACGACACTGTTCCAAGTCATGCAGAATGTCTTAGGGGGCCTTCTCTTTCGTGGTTTCGAATGACTCGTGGGTAAAGTCCTTCTCCAACTGAAGGGCCGAGATCATCCTTCTCCTCTTCGGTCGTCTGATCTCAGCATGCACAACAGTGGGCATAGACTCGGTGATCACTAAACACTTGGTGAGGGGTATCGGTATTACCTTGTGCTCAAGCGAGAACTCCATTCCCAACACCACATCAAAGCCATCCATCTTGACAATCACAAAATCGGCAAGGCCACTCCAGTCCTCCAATTTTACGACTGTCCTTTTTACCATTCCTATAATCGGCAAGGCCTCAGAGTTCACTGCTTTCATTTTACTTGCGCCTCCTTCCCAACGGAGATTCAGCCGTCTGGCTTCTATTTTGGACATAAAATTATGGGCCTCCGAATCGACCATGGTACTTTTGGCCGATCTATGGTTGACCCAAGCATTAACATACATTAGTCCGCCTCCGTGGGATTCGTTTTCTTCTTCTACATCCTTTTGGAGGGCAACTAAATATCTCAGGGCCCCAACTCGTAGGGTTATCTTCCTCTGCTTGCACATTCTCGTCTTCTACCTGAATAGCTTTGCCTTTCCAGTCCGAAGCTAATGAGGCTTGGAAAACATTAAAGGCTGCTCGTTCCGGACATTCACTTGCCTTGTGGTCCCTTGAATGTATAACAGGATAAGGGCCGATAAAAATGCTTCTGATTCTTCCCCTACCACGTATTTTCAGTCATCTGCTGAGGGGGTCTACTATCCCCATTGTTGTCTTTATCTCCCCCACTGTTTCTCGATGGGCTCGAACCGTTGCTCTTTCTCCCCCTATTTAGGGGATCTCGAGTGTTGCCTCATCTCTTGCGATTCATCAATCAAGTCAAATAACCGTTCGGCCGCTGCGTATGTGGCTAAGAGATCCTGTATTCTCTACTCATACAATTTTGTTTTTGACCATGGTTTCAGGCTTTCGATAAAACAGAAAACTTTGTCTTTTTCGGACATATCTCTTATGTCCAACGTCAATCTGGCAAATTGTTTCACGTAGTCCCTAATAGTATCAGTATGTTTCAATTCTCGTAGCTTGCGTCTTGCCAAAATCTCAACATTTTCGGGGAAGAACTGAGAACGCAACTCTTGTTTCAGTCTCTCCCACGTGTCGATGGTACACCATCCCTCTTGGACATCCATGAAATGGGACCTCCACCATAACTTGGCATCTTTTGCTAGGTGCATCGTCGCTAGGGTGATCTTCGACTCTTTAGTCGCCGTGTTCGTAGCTCTGAAGTACCGTTCCATGTCAAAGATAAAATTTTCTAGCGCCTTTGTGTTGCGAGCCCCATAAAAGGGCTTAGGCTCGGGTACTTTTACCCTGTTGAATTGGGTTGCACCCCTGACTGGGGCTTGATATCCCACCGCTCTCATGGTGAGGTTAATTCTTGCACTAATGTTTGCAATCTCTGCCCGGATGACATCGATGGTGGCTTAAAAGTCCTCAGACATTTCAGTCACCATCTGAATGATCGCTCTCTGTGAGCTGTCTAGTTCTTTAGCACGCTCTTCTATCGGGGCAACAAAGGCCGACGAACCATCCCCATGCTCAAGAGGCCCACCCATCGTAGTTTTTGCCTCTAGGGTCTCAACATTTGTCAACAATTCCTTGACAGGCATTCCGTCTAAGCGGCCAGCCACTACATCAATTTCATCGACCTTGTCAACGAATTCCTGTAACTGAGTCTCTAGGAATCGAACCTGATCAGGGACTAATATTAAATAGAGTATTTTCTCCTCAATCTCGACCAACCGATCAACATGGGACTTGCCCAACTGCTTCGTAGCAGACATGATCGCAGCTTCTCAACTCTACAAGCCGACTTGGCTCTGATACCAACTGTCACAATCACACTTTCCGAAGCTTCACTTAGCGATTGTGCAACACTTGTTCCCGCTCACGAACAAGTCAGCCAATTCGAATATGGAACGTCGATGACACACCAGGTGCCTCTTGCAACCTCCACCCCCGCTTTAGAGAAAACGGATTTGGAGAAAAGATTTTCACAAATAGTTTGATTGTAAGAATAGAGAAGAGAAAGATTGTATTAGGCTAGAAAGCAATAAGCAACAACAACAACTTTATAACATACTACTCCGGGTATGGGGAAGTGATGATTAGTCTTATCCCCATATAGTGCATTCTGAACAAAAAAACATACGCTACCCTTGCATATGGAAATGGACGAGCGGTCATTCAATAAGAAAAGTACATATAAGCCTAACTACCTAGCAAAAGGAAATACATAGGATGAAAGCATAGTAAAAAGAGGTGGAGGCGGTCATGCGGCCATGGGTAACATGCACTGGACAAGCATGACTGTGACACCTAGTGTCAATGGTTGGCAGCGAGTGCTTCAACATTGATGACGATCGGCAACATGTGTGTAGAGCACAATGTATTACGGCTAGGGCTAGTTCCTCCATGTGGGCATGATGTTGCCATGGTGGGTCAGGTTCTAGGTTTAAAACCAACTAACACCCAGTTGGAAATCCATCTTCAAATATTACCACATTTTCTGACTTAGCAATGGTCTCGGCACATCCAATTAGTTTACAAACAGGCCATTAGCATTCTGACTTAACAAGACCCTATCCAACAAGTCCACAGCCCTACCCAACCGGTATTATCCTTCTTCATCTTCTTGCATCTTGCTTTTCTTGTCAGATGCTGGAGAATCTCTTGTGACGCTCTCATGGCCCCTTAATTTTCCCTATTTCCCATTGGCATTTTCTTTGTTAACGTCATCCTTGTCTTCCCTTTGACTATGGAACAGTCTACATATTTTGTCCTCCAATTCGAGCTTTGAAATCTTCAAGACCTAGTTGCTTCTCCTAATTGGCCCAATTCGTTCCCTCTTGCTATTTCTTTCTACTAATAAGTTCATGTTTTCTTTGATTCCCTTACTGTCATCTCCCGTATCTTCCTTTTTCTGTGGCAACTTATCTTCATCGGAGCCTTTTGAAAAACTTCCTTCCCCTTCTTCGTCAATGTCTTTCAATGTCTGTGAAGATCCTTCCACAAATGATGATTTGCTTTTGATCTCGTCATGGGAAGTTCTTCCAGTCCGTCAGTACTCACTAGTTTTAGCTGTCATATCTTTGATCTCAAGCTTGATTATGTTGATAACATCCAATTGGGATTTTACAGATTCAGAATGAGAAACTGTCATCCCATTCAATCGAAGGTGAATATTTTATTGATCCAGGTCATGCATTACAGTTAGCAAAAATCCTGTGTCTTGAACCATTTTCTTCAACCGTCCCAGGGAAAGAACGAACTCTAATGCCAATTTGTTAGGATATCACCTAACAAGGAAACACTCAAGAACACATAGAAAACTCAAGAACACTCAAATATGGAAATATGCTGTAATTTCATAAGAAAAGTAACAAGATAACCTAGTCTTTTGAGAGGGCTAGTCTCTCCCAAATTTCTCAAAGAAAATCCCACAAAATTCTCCACACCTCAAGCCTCATTCTCACCTACTATTTATAACTCAAAAGACCTAACAAACTTATAACTAAGTACTAATATATCCCTTTTAATAACCATACTAATAATTCTAAGATAATCATAACTACGAGTATTATAGGGTCATGGTCAAAGGAAAAGGCTAAACAATTTACAGGTGCAGCTGATGTCAGCTCATTGATTTTCTTTGCAGCTCATAATCTAAAAAATATTTGAATGATTTTGAGATATGGGCGACAAGTTTAGAGTAAGAATCTTATCTAGTTTCATTATCTTTGATGTACTCAAGAGGTATAGTATCTTTTTGTTAGATGATATAATATTAAATTTGTCTCCGCTCATTAGCTTAAACTTTTAGGTCAATTGGTGATTTAAGATGGTATCAGAGCAGGTGGTATAGGGGTTTTATATTCAAACTCCTGTAATGTTATTTCCTCCCCAATTCATATTGATTCCACTTGTTGAGTATTCTACAATCTATAAGTAGGGGGAGTGTTAGATGATAAATTTGGCCTTCACCCATTAGCTTAAGTTCTTGGGTCAATTGACTGTTTGAGGCTTTTTTTTAAACAAAAGGTCATAATATTATGGTGTCTCATAAGGGAAAAAGTGTTCAAGTTTGGTCGGACATGACAAAGCCGAATGGTCATGGTGACTTGGATGGAAAAGTGAGCACAAAACTACTTTCTTGCATCATTCATGCGTATTCAGTTGCATCAAGGTCACGTTTATCCCAATGAAAAGGGTAATAAATCAATGGTAATGTGAAAAGTGGGCCCCATTTGATTACCTTTGGTGTTGTTTACCTGTGTTATGCATCCATACTGGCGCATGGAGCCCATTTCCAAATTTGTAATAAGAAAACGCAAATTGATTGACGAGCGACGTATGCCCAATCTAATTGCGTCTGAAATTACATCGTATTGTTACCGTTAAGATTACGGTTACCATTATTGTTACTGTTTCAGAGAAAAATTATAAATTTTGACACTTCTACTATTATTGTTTACCATTTGACTCTCAGAGGTAGTGGTAACGGTAATAGTAAATGTGACAAAATTCAAAGTCTACATAAATGCGATCAGAAGCAATCCAATTACATTTGCGATTTAAGCTCATTACAAATTTATAATTGATCCATCAATGAAATTCCATTACGATTACATTAATTTTCATTATGGTTTGGTAAACCTAGTCCAAATTTAAAGATATTGCTACTAGATTTATTGAGAACTTGCTTACGTATTTGAGTAGGATAGATTGTTCAATAGTACATTAGAATAACTTGATATTTATTCTTATTTTATAATATTTTTCACAATTTATTGTTTGTAATCCAAATATTTTAGATTCCTTCCTTCCGATGAGTGCATTTTAGGCATTTTTCCTCTCTAGGTTCTTTTTTTTTTTTTTTTTTGTTTATATATATATATATATATATATATATTTATAATGATGATAAGGACTAGAAGAAACCTGGGGTAATAAAAAGATTGAAAGAGAAGAAAGATATTATGAGCCATTACAGTCAAGGTAGATAGTTTGCAATCTCATTGTTTTTGGCTTTCTGGACTAGAAAAGTTGACACAAATTTTGGAGGCAGAACGAGAGTCTCAAGGATCTTTCCAGATACTACCCTTCCATTACGTGGAAATATCAAAGCTTCTTTTTGACCAGTAAGTGCTGAAAGCTTGAACATTATAAATTCTCTGTTTGGTCATTAAAAGAGTTGATGTTAACTTAATGTTGTGGATGATAGTGCACGAGATGACGTTCCTGACATGTATTTGGTGAGTTAGGAGCTTTGATGTTGAGTTTTGGCACATAGTTACATTCTTTTCTTGAGTAATATGATTGAGTTACTTTTCACAGGTGAGGTCTCTTATTGAAGATATCAGGGATGTTAGGTTTCACAAAGTTGAAACCAGTTTGGAGTCAATTGATACACGCACATCTGCAGTGAAGGTAGAACTCCTCTCCCCCCTCTCTCTGGTTTTTTAATGTTCGATTAAAGATCTATCTGCCATGGAAGTAAATATAGTTCGTTTATGATTTTAACTTTTATTACTTCCTCCTCCCCAATGGTTTGTCTTTTTGCTTATACGCTGATGTGTTCAGGTTCTTCTGTTTTTTTAATCCTAGATTAAAGATCTATCTGCCATGGAAGTGAATATAGTTCGACCATTCGTTGTTAGAGCACTGCAAGCAATTTACAAGCATGGAAATCCAGAGTTGGTTCCAGATCAAGATAGGATGACCAATGTGCAGCCACAAGGACACGATCACGGACAAAGAGTGTGTGCCTCTTTTGTAATTCTTTGTATTAACCATTCCTTTTTAAGTAAAGTGATACGAAAATAATGATCAACTGGTTAACTACTTTTTTCCTACTTACTGGTAACACACTTCTTTTTATCAACGTCCAAGTATTTGCTCAATATGATGTTTCTAATGTTCTATCTATTTCCTTTTCTCCAGCGACCTCTTCGAAGACGGTAGAGTTTGCGTCGATCTCGGTAGGTACGTTCTGATTTTGCTCAGCAGTGCTAAATGAAAGCCAGGATGGATTCTTCTTCAAAATCATTTAAAGGGTTTGCTTTTTTATTTTCTTATTCCAGCTAAGCTCTCTTGTAGGTCGTTCATTTATTACTAGAAAGTGCAGACATATCATGCTCGTGGTAGATTTGTTAGCATAATAGGCTAACTGTGGATGTACATGGAACCATGCAATGATATTTATTTACGATAGATGAAAGGTCAAAGATTCTTGTTTAATCCTCTAATTATTTCTCTATCATTAACTCTTCTTTCTTGAGAAATTATTTGGAGAGGCTGTCAGATGTGACTTACAAACTTTCATTGTTGGATTATGAGAGTACGTTAAATTTAGATCCAACGGTTATTAGAGGGCATACAAATTTTAAAATCCACGTCAGTTGGTTATTGAGAAGCAGTTAGATTGGGACGGCCTCATTAGAAAATCCATCCATCTCCATTTTTCTCTCCCTACCTATTCACATTTTGCTTTTCGTATAGAATGTAGTATAAAAACAAAAAGGTAAGAGGTGAAAATGAAATCACAATAGTTGCTCAAGCGTCAAAATGGAGAAGAGATGGTAAAGATGAGGTACAAGATACAAGACGAACGCAAGATGTTAACGAAGATACAAGCAAACATTGCAGATGATAAGGAAGAAGATGTGAAGGAGGAAGGAAACATTTGAAAGCAAGGAAGAAGAAAGGAGTGCAAAAGGAAACGAATTGGAGGATTTTAGATCTAGAAGATGTCACTTTAAATTCATTTGAATAAACTCAATTTTGATTATATTGTTTTGATTTGAGTGAAGAAGATTACTATATGAATACAAGTGAGTTTAAAATATTCCATAATCTAATAATTGCATAAGGTTAAAGGCAAAAACACATGGGTCACACATTTCACTTTAGCTTTTACCATAAAACTTGTAGGGTCTAAGCCTTTGATTAAGACTTATTGATGAAAGCACCGTCTCAAAATTGCCTTTTGATTCTATGAAATTCCATTATTGCTTCCAAGATTTTTGAGCATCTATTTTTCTTTAGTTTCTAAACCTCCATCAATTATCACTCAGACACATTATCTTTAGCAATAATTAGTTTCTTTTTTCTCCCCTCTTAAATATGATATAGATTCTAAGGATTCAAAGCATTGCTTCATAGTAAAAGGTTTTTAAAAAAAATATATTTATGAATATATATGTGAAACCAAAATTAAATCCTATATTGTCAAAGTTCGATGGTTTGTTATGTTTGTATCCTCGGTTTGATTCCAAATTGATCAAACTGAAAGATTTCAATTTTTTATTATACATACATATAAACGGTTTGGTTTTAAAATTTAAAATCAAATTGATAAAAAAATTTGATACCCAATCGAATTGACGTTTCAATAAAAATTAACTTTTTGGTTTGGTTTGGTTTTATTTTGGGATTGGTTGGTTTTGGTGTTCACCTATAATTTGATCTCGTAATGGTTGAACTAGAAAAAATTAATTATAATCATGTATTAATGACATTTTAGCTACGGTAAAATAAATACAAATAGCCTTGCCTAATTTAAATAATATATTTTACATTCATTATAAATCTATTTTTTTAAAAATAGTAAATTAACTAGTGGGGAGAGTATCAATTATATTATTTATTCATGTTCAATATTTGATTTGATGAGGTATGAAATTCAAAGCAAAATTTAAACTAAGTTCTAATAACTTTTTTCAAAAAATTACTTTGAGTTAAATTGTATGACAATAATTTCTTCAAATTGTGTTTTTACACATTTAAAACTTATGGATCCCTTGGCAATCATATGGCTGAAGGTTTTGTTGAATGCAATATTCTTACAACTAGACACTTGAACCTCAAGAAAACATTGTGAAAAGAGTGCTCATTAATATCTTTTTATCATTGGCTCTCTCTTTTTGTCTTCAAGTAATTCTATTATATTTTAGAGTTTTACTTTAATTTTAAGGGTTTTTTTCGAAAATTGAAAAATAAGAAATTATTTACACAAAATAGCAAAAATTTCAATATTCTTTATTAAAGGTTAATATAAATTTATCAGTGTCTATCATTGATAGAAACTAATAGAAGTCTATCATTAATATTATATGATAGATGCGATAGAAGTTTATCAATATCTATGGGTGTTTTTTTTTTTTGCTATTTCTATAAATGGTTTAACATTTTTTCTGTTCGTGAAAATTTCTCCTTTATATGATATTCAAATAAAAATTCCTTAGCCTTATGGTTTCTCTCTCCCCCAACTTAACATTAATTTTTTTTTCCTTCACAAATTAACTTTCTACTCGCTTTTTCAAATTGATTTATACTTTATAATACGTACTTATATTGAGCCTTACCTATGCGTATACACAAAATTATTGTCTATATTTATGTACTTAAAAATGTTCTCAACTTTTAATTGATACAAAACTACATTCATATCTCAACATGATTCTCTTGCAAAATTTTATATTATAGAAAGACGAGCATAAGAAAAAGAACACCAAACTTTTTATTTATTTATTTGATGAAGAATTATAATGATTGAACAAATGAAAATATTAAATTTACATTACTCAAATTAGAAAAATCTAACTATCAATAATAGAACTTCGTATTTTTTCAAACATTGTATTTTATAAATATAATTAATATCTTTTATAGTTCAAACAAATTTTAAGAACGAGATCGAACCATCGACTTTTGAAATAATAATTAGTATCTTATCCACTAAACTATGCTCAAGTTGACAATTACAATTAATCTACCACGTTTTCAATCATCCATAAAATAAAAACGGTAGAGTCTAGAGAGGGACATAAGCAAAATGTTATAAGGCCGCGTGTCTAATTATGATTGAAGTGTTCAAATAATACTTGCATTATCAAAATATGCCTTTAGACCTTCTCTTATATTTTTTTCAAATATACAATAAAGTTGTGTTGCTTTTATTTATTTAATTTTTACAGCTTTTTTTAATCATACATTATAATCATGATCTTTACCACGAGGACTATATATTATAAAAATTATGATTGTTTTAGATGTGCAAGAAATTTGTCTAATTTAACTTTAAAAATCACATGGAGATTAAATTTTGTTTAATCCCACTATATGTTCTTTTTTCTTTTTGTGTAGTACAAGAGGACCCTTCAAAGCTTTCCCTTTTAGTAACTAATAACAAAAGTGTAGATTACAAATGAGTAAGATAGATTCTTAATGAGTGGAATTTCACATGTTTTTGTCTTCTTCTTTCAAATTTGCTAACACCTTTCTTCACTTCATTTCAATTTTCATCCAATTTTGGTTTGAGCTTATTCAAATGACTTGAAAACAAAAATTGACGACTAGATACGGTTATTTTACGTTAGCTAGTGTTGCTAGAGAAATTTAACTTGTGTTATTAATTTATGGAGTTTAATTGTATGTAAGAAAAATTCGATCAAACCTTAAAAACAGAGTCAGCGGGGTGTTCAAAGAATCCGATGACTCGAAAAACTTGATCTACCCAACCGAATCCGTATGGTTTGGATTGAGATGGGTTCGTTGGTTTACTTCAAAAACCCAAACCAACTGACATTATTATTAATTTTGAAAAGTATGTTTTTTTTTTACTTATAATACAATTATATATATCATGTATTTTATTTTATTTCATTATTTTTTTTATAATTTATTCTTTAATAACTTCTAAAAATAATTTCTTAATGCATTAGGAAGAAAATTTTTATAATATAAATGGAAATTGAATTGTCATTTTTAATTAAATGTATGAAAATAATTAAATAAAATTTTTACAAATTAATATTTTACTTATAATTAGAACAACAATTTAAATGAATGACTCAAATAACTTGAACCAATCCAACCCAAATGTTGGATGGTTGAGTTGGGTTTGATTCATATTTGGGTTGAAAAAACTTATAATTCGAATAATTGGGTTGGATTTAAAAGTGCTTCAATCTAACCCAACCTAGCTCCAACCCATGAACACTTCCAGTTCCAATCGATAGATATTAATGGTACTATAAGACAAAGTTACTTGCATAGTTTACGACTTCAAAAGAAAAAAAAATGAAAATTTACCATATGGAGAATTGGTATGATTCCAAAAAACTCTTTAGATGAAAACAATGTTCTATAAACCAATATTTACAAAGGGAATGTTTTGTTTTTTGTTCTAATTATGAGTATTATTTTACAATTAACTTTATAAGTGTAATGACATGTAAACTTCATTCATCATGATGTTTCCTTTTTTTCTTTTTTCCTTGTTTTTATTTTGGCACTTTTCTTAGTAAGTAAGAATCTTAATTGACACTAAAGAAAGATGAAACAAAAATCATGAAGACATGATCTCAATATACTTTCTATCTAAGCAAACTAGAAGCATGGAGAGGATTGGATGTTAAATCAGCCTAAAATTGAAGAGGAATCAACTAAAAAAAACTTTTCGGAAAAAAATACATTTTTGATCCATAAATTTTGGATATGGTTTCCATTTGGTCCCTAGCTTTTAAAATATTACAATTTTGGATATTTAATTTTAGTTTTGAGTCTGATTTCAATTTAGTCCCTAGTTTCAAAAGGTTACTATTTTACCCTTAAAATTTAAATTTTGTTTCAATTTTCTCCATAAGTTACAAGATGAGAAATCTCGCCCAGGAAGAGGACTGAGATCCACATAATTTTCCCAATCTTACCTAATCTTTTTATCTTTCCAAAATTTAAAAATTACATGGTGAAAGATTACATAAATTTAATAAATTTGAAAAGATAATCGATAAATTCATTTAAATAATTGGTAAATCAATTTGGAAATTCGTGAAAACATAAATTGGGCCTAAATATTTGTAACATAATATAAGATTTGGGAAAGACAACAAAAGACAATTTGAGAAGAGTAAGAGTTGATGTAAGAATTGATATAAGATTTAGAAAGATAGTTTAATATTTGAAAACGGGAAAAATAGCACTCAGATTCTATATATTTAGATTTTCTTGATGAAATTTTGTGAATGATCATCACTAACATTATATATATTTCCCAATCTTACCCTTTTTTTTTTTTTTTTTTTTTTTTTTTTTTTTTTGCAAAATTTGATCTTTCACAAAATTTAAATAGACAGTGCAACCATCTAAAATCTATTTGGAAAATCAGTTTGATAATTGGAAAATTCAATTGAAAATTTAAAAATTCAAATAATTGTGAAAATCAAAGTTGGGTGAAAAAGAAAGATTAGTAAGATTTGATAGAGATAAGAGAATTTGAAAAAAAAAAAAAAACATGATTTGGTATAAGATTTAGAAATATTTAAATATTCTTTGGAAAAATTACTAGAATATCTGTTTAATACTATCGAGAAATCCTAAAATAATTGATAAGATGAAAATGTTATTTTTCAATTATATCTCGGTGGTTGATCTTGGACGAGATGGACTGAGAAAAACTAGTTTAACGAGTTTTAAAAAACATGCTAGTTTTGAAATGTGAAACTTATAAAGTGTTATTTCTAACAATTTTTCGTACAAAATTTACACTTTTAACCTCGAGTTTTCATTAAATAATCACTTACAATCATTTTTTAATGTCTATTAATTATGTTTAAGTAATTATGAAATGAAAACTTAAATTTAATTTTATAGTAGTGATGAAAAAATAGTACAACTTAATTAATTTTAACTCTTTTATTTTTAAAATTAATTAATAGAAATTAACATTAAACACCAAACGTGAGTATTTAATGATTGAAAGAAAATTTAAAATTCAAGGACAAATTATAACACTTTGAATCTAAATTGAAATTAAACTTAAAATTTAATGACTAGTGTTACATTTTGAAACTTAATGACCAAATAAAAATTAGACTCAAAATCTAGGGACAAAAATGTATTTTTCTCGAAATTTTATTTACTTTAAAAGGATTAGGTTAAATTATAAGTTTAAATCTTGATTTGTTAGGTTACAATTCGAATTATGTTTTATGTTTTCATATTCAAGTTCAACAAATATATGTTTGTTATGTTGTAAACTAAATTCGTTTTTTAAAATTAAAATTGTAAAAATATGTAATATGTAATGTATTATAGATTAATAATAATTATACAAAAATTTTAACATATTGTCAACTAATATTAAATGGTATCTACAATTAGTTTTATGATTCAATAAATATTACCAACACATTTCATACAATTATTTAAATTAAAATCTAATTTCTAAATATGCTACCAAACACATATATAAAAACATTAAATATAAATTTGCTTTTATTGAATCCATTGTTTTCAAATTTTTATTTTTAGATTTTCTATCGAATAGACTCTAAATTTTTAGGTCTTTTTAATTTTGTGTCAATAAGTCTTTCAATTTTAGCAAATAGTGTCTATTATGAGTTTTTAACTTTTAGTTTTGTATCTAATAATTTATTAATTTTTAGTTTGGTTTATAATAGGTTCTTGATTAGACACAAAATTGGAATTTGAATGTGTTCAATATACCCAATTAAATTATTAGGAAAATTCTTATAAATAGAAAAATCATAAAATTATTTACACTAATTTTTTTTTTGTTATGAAGTATAAATATTTTAAAATATTTAAAAAGATCCCAATTATTTATTTATTTTAAAATATATTTGATATGCTAAGGATCTATAAAACACAGAATGGATAGTTTTTAAAAGTGCAAGAACTAATTTTGTATTTTAAGAAAAAAAATATTATAAAATTTTTGGTGCAAGTTGCAAAATGACACAAATAATGGGGTTAGCGAAAAATGATTTTATTAAATACAAAATCGAAAAAATTGAGGGACTCAACTACAATTTTCTAAAATTTGAAAAGATCGTAGAAGGGTAAAAATGTAAATGAAAATGTTTGTGAAGGGTAAAAATGTCATCTGGTGTCTATAAAGTCCTGTCTTTGATGTTCATTCGGATACTTTTAACTTTACTCTGTTCTTCGAGTCATTTAGATCTGACCCTTCTTCGCAAATCTGGCTCTCTCTGGAAATTCTCTTCCGATTTTTCTGTAAGATTCTTTCTCATTTTCTCGCAATTTCAGTTCTTTAATTCCTGCTTCTTTAATTCCTGCTTCTTTCTCTCATATATTTTATTGCGTTCCCGTCTGTTTGATTTCTGTTGCCTGGCAAAGGTTTCTGAGAATCTGAAGAAAATGAATGGACATGGAAATAGTTGTTCAGATCATAGCCTTGGAAAATAGAAAACCCCGAATGATTTTGTCGGTTTTGTTGCTTATTAGAGGGAAATTTTGGTTTGATTGTCTTGGGAACTCAATTTATGTTTTATTTTCTTCGTTCAAACGGTGGATGACTTATTTTTCCTGAGATATTTTAGGGGTTTGAATTTATATTCTGGAGACGTTGATCTATCATTTTGTAGCTTAGAAAAAGCTTCATATTTCCTCCCAAATAGTTGGAATGCTGCCTTTCTTCAGTGTACTGGCTTATGTCAAATATTTGAATGAATGTAAATTGTTGTAGTTCTTTGCTTTATGTATAGATTTTCCTTTCCCCTTATTTATAATCCTTACCCATTTATCATCCGTTTGGAAATTTACATTTTTTTTTACCTTTATATAATTTATTAAATATTTATGTATTTATTATTATTTTTCATGTTTTTGCAGGTGTACCACTGATTAAGTTGTGGATGTGTTACCTTTACGTATTGGGAGAATAATATGCTTTGGTTGAGCATATCAATTGATGTATTTCGTAAAGTTGTGCATTTGAACCTCTATTGCAGGGTTATTTTGTAAATCACTTTTTGTATAGATAACACTGAGTTATTCCTCCCTGAGCTCCTTCTTTCAACCAGCCATGGGTTCCAATCACTTTTTTATCATTTCCTGTGATATCTACATTAGCTGAAAAGCTTCCTGTCCCCTAGCACCATTTTGCTTTTGGTCTTCTGTTTTATTTCTACTTTTTCTGCCCCTTTGTCAAGGAATCTAGATAGCTCATTAAATTTTTCGTTTATTTTTATCACCATTGTGCTCCAGTTTTAAAGTTCTTCTGCAGTGAATATTCTCCTTTTATTTCCCTCTTTCTTTGTTGTTGGTACCTCTCTCGTGCTTCTGTATAGAAGAATAGTCATCCGTTTAAGGTTCAGAAGTAGTTATGGTGTGCCAAGCTGCAACCCAGACAAGATTTCGGGCATTGAAACATGAGAATGGAATTGCAGGAAAACCAACAATTATAGTTAGAGTGATCGCATGCTTTCAACCTTTGCAGAATTGTCAGGTTTGTCAACTCAGTTCTTGCCCTGTGGTTTTGCTTGTTGATTAACAATTAAATTAATTTTACATTTATTTTATTGGAATGCCTATGTATTTTTTTCCCTTGAACTTGCCATGATGAAACTTTTGGTATTTTTTCTGTTCCAGGCTGAGTATTTTCGACATTTGCTTAAGCCTGTCACGTAGATTGAATAGCATTTATTTCTCTTAAGCTGGACTCTGCAAACTTCTTTTTGTCTTTGTTCCCGAAAGCATTCAGCAGATAACTCCCATAGCAGACCAGAGCACATAATTTTGAGGTAGTTCTTGCTACATACTTGCTAAGTTTATTCTTCCTTTCATTATTTTGATTGTAACAAAGTAGCGATATTTCAAAATATTGCTTAGGTGGTTGTTTTTCTGGATGGTTGGGACTGATAACTCACGACTTGATTTTGAGCATTTTGCTTGGCAACTGCACAATCATAATTCCATGAATGCATCAGTAGAGATCAAGCAGCAGGAAAACTTCCAAACGAATATCAACCATGGAAATTGCATATTTTCCACATGTGTGGGTGGAATGCAAGGGTTTGCAATTCCACCATTACCCAGTCTTGAAGTGGAACAGCTAAATGTTGTTCAGGGATCACATCAATGCTTATCCCCTGATTTCCTGAACTCACTTGGTACTTTCATGCCTTGTCAGAAAAAAAAGGAATCTGTGCATTTTGCTCATGCTGGACCTAGTGGGATGCCTGTGTCAAAATCAAATAATGGGTCCTATCCGAAAGGTTTTCTTATCTTTGATCAATCTGGAAACCAGAAGAGATTGATGTATGCTCCTATGTGTCCTCCTGTCTATATTCCCTCAACTGTTGCTGAAACCAAGCGTTGTGGTTGGCTTGAAGAAAAAGAGGCAGCTGGAGACATTCATTCGATCAAGTATTTTCCAAATACTCTGGCCAGTGAGAATTATGTAGCTGATGGAGAGAGTAGTGAAATGCATGAAAACACAGAAGAAATAGATGCATTACTTTACTCAGACTACGATGGCACTGGTTGTAGTAGTGATGATGAAGTGACTAGCACAGGACATTCTCCAGAGATGATCGATGAGCATTGTGAGAAGGAAGAACAATGTCAAGAAACTACTACAGAAGTTGCTAGTTCTGATGGCCCAAGAAAAAGACAGAGAGTTCTTGATGGGGGCTACATAAAATCACTGCCAGTTGCTATGGTTTCTTGTGCAAGAGTTGAATCACAGAACTTTGCCGATGATGCGGAATCAAGCTGTGCCATGGTCCTTAAGGAAGAGTCTGGAACATATGTTGATTTTTGCAATTCTTCTTGCAAAAAAGACAGGATCAAGGAGACGTTGAGAGTACTTGAGAATTTAGTTCCTGGTGCAAAGGGCAAGGACCCATTGTTGGTTATTGATGAAGCTATCGATTACTTGAAGTCCTTAAAACATGAAGCTAACGCTCTAGGTGTGAGCTGCTATTAGATCGCATGCTGGTTAATTGGTTAAAATTAGGTGCATCATGGTGTGATAACTTCAGAATTCATATTTTGAATTTTGATGGATGCGAGATCAGTTTGTCTGCTAAGTGTGAACCGCTTCCTTTCTCTTACAAAGAAAATGCGATGAGTTAGCAAATGGAGGCACTGAACCTAGCCAGAAAATAAGTGAATAATTGCTATTTTTATTCGTTGACTAGACATGATTATGTTTGATGCTTTTAAGGGACTAAAGATCAGGGGAAAGCCACAAAGATTTGAACGCATGGGATGTGATAGTGGTGGGTTATGCTGTAAAATTAAAGACCCCACTTTTTCCAGCAATTTGGAGAATCTCCAAGGATTTAGTGCATGCGCGTTAGGTAACTCAGGTCCCACTTTCAACTTCTTTATTTCTCTTTCTGCATTATGTGCTTGCCCATTTGTAGAGGTTATGCTGTAAAAGTGGAGCTTGTCCCTTTTGGCATTAGGTAGATGTTACACGGCGAAACTTTTGTGGGGAGTCTTGTGATTATGAGAACTTTTGACTGAGCTCAGCTTTGGAGATGGATTTCACTTTTTGCTAATAGGTTTTGTGTTGATGTAATAATATTGAGGTGTGTGTTTTTTTTTTTGAGTCTATGTTTGTACTTGACCTAAGCCTTTGAGAATACTGGCTGTCCAATTATGTTGTTGATGAATTATAATCCAAGTTGTTGACAAATTGTGTTCTGTTTGCATATTGTTCTATTTTGTATCAAATTATCTCCATGCTTTTGGTCGATGGTATTGGGTTGTTGAAGAACCAACAAAGTTGAAATGGGGTATTCTAAACTTTTGTTTTCCCCCTTTTTCGATACTGTCGGAATACATGTCAATTACTGATGTCAATTACTAATGAGATATTTACTTTTGACAGGTATTTTGAATTAGACTACTATTGACCTACTGGATAATAGACATTTGTTGTCATTCCAAGATCTTATCTTCCCTTCAAAGCCTACTTATAGAGAATCCTATTAGAATAGGATGAATCCTTGTGCAGCCGTCTTCCTTTAGCAAAATAATTAGATAGTTATTGTCCAGGTATCCTTTTCGCATGGATTGAGATCTCATTGCCAATCTTCCTGGAGGGTGTTGATTCCAAATTTTAGACAGCAAACATAACCATTGTAATTTAAGAACGAGCAAACCTGTAAAACAAAGAAAAAGGGTTTCAATGCCAAAGTTAGAGATGGAGAATTGTAGAAAGGAAGCAAAGTCTGAAGTTTTCAGTTACCTCCTTTCATGCTCTTATGACCTATTTATAGATTTTTTTCATTTGCCTTTACCTTTTTTTGATCCTATTTGGAATCTAAATCTCTAAGGTTCCAAGACTTTTAGGCTCGGCCGAGGCCAAGCGGACACTTTTCCTTCTTGGGCCTCCCCTTCACACTCTTGTCATCTTTCCTTTTGACCTTAAATTTGGTATTTCGTATCTAAATGCCCATTTTGCCCTTTGGTCTATATTTACTTATAAGTTATAACATTAGCCTTTACTTCCAAGCTTCTAGATAAGACTTTTAAGATGTAAACTTTTCCAGTGATCTTTAACTTGAATTCATGACACAACTATTTTATTTTGGCTTGGTTAAATATATCGAACTTAGCCTTCCAAGATTTCCTTGAAACCTTTGACCCTATTTGGAATGTCCAATTGAAACCTTTATTTTTTAAAATAGTACAATTGGGCTCCTGACACGCATCCACTACAATTAAGCAGCGTTAAACGACATATTTACAACACGTCTATTTGTTTGTTTTTTTCTTTTGAAGAGCAGAGGCTTGCGATACTGGCTTTTGATGTCAATCTGGGACCAAAAGTTTGGAGACGACTCTCACTAGAAGTATTGACTAAATTGTCAATTGTGTTTAGTTAGTTCCCTAATTTTCTTCCTACACTTAAGTGGAGTTAATCTATCCACCTTTCTCGGCGGACTTTGGTACATTGTCTTAGCGTTTATTCAATGTTGTTACGTCAACCCAATGTCTGTCATGCAACCCTAAAATACCACCGTCCTTTCTCTTCTAGTTGGCTTCGGTCATGAGGTAATCATAATCCTTTAACTTCCTCTTTTGTCACTTGTCACATCTCAAGTCTCACATCCCATCAACATTGGTCTATTATTTTGGATGACCTTTTGTTGTCAATTTAATCGAATACCTACCAGATGACTCTAAAGTCCAAACCGAGAATCTATTATTTTGGTTGACCCTTCTGCTCTCAATTTGAGACAGAAGTTGTTGGAATTCATTGAACTCTTCATCTTTGAGTTACCTTCTGAGTAATAAACTCCAAGAATTTGTATTGAAATCTTAGTGATCATATATACTACCTTTAGGAAGCTTGGCCACAAAAAATTCTTGGAAAACTCTCTTGAAAAGAGGTATTTGACCACCAAACGTCAGTCCAAAAATAAATCTTCCTGCCTTCTCCAAGTTTAAAATGTGCTAAGAAGCCAAACTTGTCCCAAAGCTATGAGATGCCAATCCAAGGATTTCTCAAACTCAACTATGCTTATTGAACATATGCCAATTGTGAGAATCTGAACCATGAATGCTTTTAACCACCCTACACCAAAGCGATTCTTGCTCTTTGATGAATCTCCAATTACATTTGAAAAGAAGCGTTGTATTTCTGGCTTTTAAATTGCCCACTCCAATGCCACCATCCTGAACACCCTTTTGGATTGTTATATTGGACCAAATTCATGGAAAATGAATTGGAAGTAAAAATTTTGCAATTTGATTCTCATTTCCAATCCCCGAAAACTTAAAAGCGCCCCCACCACACAAGAGAATAGAGAGCCAAAATTTTGAACTTGATTCCTATACAATAGCAAAATTTTGAGGGTTTGGTTTTGGGTGTGTTTGATGGAAGACGCTAGAGATATGAGAGTTTTTCAAGCCTAGGGTTTGTGGGTTTGTTGGACAAATTGGAGGGTCGGTTGGTTAGTTCCTTGAGAGGGGAGAGGGATGCCTTAAAAGGGGTGCTTGTAGACTTGCTCTAAAAAGAGACCATCAGTTGGCTAAAGTGAACTGGGCTAAGGAAGGGAATTGTAACACTGCTTATCTACATAGAGTGACAAGTGGGAGAAGGAAAAAGAATACTATAGACCTTTTGATTTTGGAGAACAAGGATGATAAAGAGGTTGAAGAAGAGGTCATTTCGGCCTTTTCCACTCTTTACAAACCAGTTATCAAGGCTAAACCGTTTGTGAGTGGCATTGATTGGCGTCCCATTTTGTCTAGGGAAGACGAGGATCTTGTGACTTCGTTCAGTTTAGAGGAAATTGGGAGGGCGATTTTTGGTTGCAACAGAAATAAATCTCCTGGTCCAGATGGCTTCTCAATGGCTTTCTTCCAAGATAATTGGGATCTACTCAAAGGTGAGTTAGTAGTGTCTTTAGAGAGTTCTTCGAGAGAGGCATTTTGAACCGTTCGATGGTGGAAATTTTTGTGTGCCTTATCCCCAGTAAGGAGAATGCCAGAAGGGTTAAGGAGTTCATACCCATTAGTCGCATAACGAGTACCTATAAGATTTTGGCTAAGGTTGTCTTCGATGTAGTTTGGAGGATAAAGATTCCAAAGAAAATTAAGTTCTTTACCTGGCAAGTTTTGTTAGGTCATGTGAATACTCTAGATAGGCTTGCTAGGAAGTTACCCATGTTAATGGTTTGCTAGGAAGTTACCCATGTATTCTCTGTCGAAAGGTGGCGGAAGACTTGGATCACCTGTTTGGGATTGTTAGTTCATGAGATATGTGTGGAATTGTTTTTTGTAGGAGTTTGATATGCAGATCACCGATCAAAAGAGCATGTGAGCGATGATCTAGTTTCTCCTCAATCCACCTTTTAAAGAGAAATATTATTTTTTGTAGTTTGATAGAGTGTGTGCTTTATTGTGGATATTTGGGGTGAGAGGAACTTGAGACTGTTTAGAGGTTTGCAAAAGGACCATACTGGAGTTTCGTCCTTAGTGAAGTTTCATGTCTCGCTTTGGGTTCGGTTTCGAAGCTTTTTTGTAATTATTCTATAGGTAACATCTCTTTTGGCTAGAAATATTCTTGTAGAGGGATTTCTCTTTTGTGGGCTTGTTTTTTTGTATGTTTTTGTATTCTTTCATTCTTTCTCAACGAAAGTTGGTAAAAAAAAAAAAAAAAACACTCTTCACAACGTTCTTCATTTTCTAAACCCAAACTTCCAAATTCTGCACCCAAACACAGGTTCTTGAACTCATGTTTTTGAACTCTCCACTTAAACCTATATGCTTAACATATTTGCACATAATTATCGCACCAGCACTCTAGTACCCCTACAGAATTAAATTCCTAAATCTTCCCTCCTTCAGAGATTACCAACCATGCAATGAAAAATCATCCCGTTCATTTGATACCCTACCTAGCCATTAAATTATCTAATTTATCATTTCCCAGCTAGAAGAAAAATTATCCGATTTATCATTTCTTAGCTAGGAAGTGATATTATTAGAAATCAAATAACTACATTCTAATACTAAATTGTCTACTTGAAGAAGCTAGAGCGAATGGCAAATTTCTTACAGAGAAATGGATGGATACATGAGAAAATCACAAGTATACAAAAGGAAAAAGGTGGAGAGGAAGAAGAGTTCAGCGATAAGCGTATAAATTCATAATTGTTACAATTAGGAGGCCTTGTGGATTTCCAAAAAGAGGAAAAGTAAACAATACAAATCTGAAAAGTTACCCAACAAAAACTGTAGTTCAAGGAGTCGATGGCGACGGTGGCTGAGTAGTCGACGACGGCTGAGTGGGACGCCAAATGCGAGACAGTGAGAACCTAGAAGAGAGAGAATGATGCTGAGACTCGAAGCTCATTCGTAAATTGGAAACTCCATTTGGTCGGTCTACTTAAACCGATAACTGATACTGACCTGATCGGTTCGGTCGGTCTGATAGTTATAAAAAATCAAACCGGTTGGGTTCCTTCACCCTTTAAGTCTTACAGAAAATTTAAACAATCACACAGAGTAAGTGTTATTTAAACAACCTTCACTTTTTAGAAGCAGCTTGGTGCTATTCTCAAATGTGAGAATCACGCAGACTTATGTTACGCCGCCGTAATGTTATTCTCAACCTTCACCCTTTAGAAACGTCGTCTGCTACGCCGCTGCCGGTAGATGATAAACACCTAGCTGGACGTGTGGCGGTTGGACGGTAGAGCTCGACTGTCCTGGGGTGCACGAGCAGATCTGGAGTATAAGCGGCAGCGACCCACGACAATTGAGCGTGCGACGGCGGCTGGTGCGACAAGCAAATCTAGACGGTAATGGCGTTGCGTGACCGGTCACTAGCGAGGCTGAGACGGCAGCGCTGGAACTCGGGCGGTGGCGAGGCTCAGACTTTCGGTGGGAGAGAGAGATCTGGGGGGTGGGGGTTCTGCACACAAGAAAGAAGGAATTAATTTTCCTTTTTCTTTTGCTTTTTTTAAAAAAACAACTTATATAAATAATAACTTTCAAAACCCTAACTTAACTTAATATATACACATATATTTCCTTTTCCTCCTCCGTTTCCATTTTTTTTTTCCAAATAACCCAATTACCTTTTCTAAACTAAATAAATTTTGGCTCCAACTTTAAAATAATTTATCCAACATCTCAAATCTTTTATCATTTAAAATTCAAATTGAATCGTCTTTAACACAATAATTCAAATTTAGCCTAAAAAATTCAAAATATAACCCAAATAATTCAAGATAATTAAATTCAAATTATTTGAAATTCGAGATGTTGCATTTTTCTTTTGAAAATATTTTACAAATCATTTTAAATGTAAATTAGAACCAAAATATCGAAATATTCAATTAAATTCCAAACACGAGCATCAATCGATAAATCATAATAAACCGATAGACTGACATGATCATAATTCTTCCTAAGCAGACCAGAGATAAAATCCATATAATTCAAATCTAACTCTAGAAACCACACCAAACTCTATACCCATTATCTTGCTGGTACTGAGATACACAACGTCAAGATGTCCTGTCTTATGTGCACATGTCGATACTACCCGCCAGTCATACACAAGGTACGCTGATATTACCAGGATACATAATCCAGTGGATTGAAATCAGGTTTTCATTTCACAGTTTATTGGCAAGGATTCCTCTTTCTCTAAGCCTTCCTAGCTTCTTAGTTTCCTTTTTGGATCCCTGGTTTCCCCCAAATTCCAACTTGTCCCAAATTATCCGAATTTAGCTTATAATCCTATAATTAGGGCTAAAATGTTCTCAAAATACCACACACACATTTGAAAATAAATCATTCACAGTTTATTGGCAAGGATTCCCTTTTCTCCAAGCCTTCCTAGCTTTTTAGTTTCCTTTTTGGATCCCTGGTTTTCCCCAAATTCTAACTTGTCCCAAATTATTCGAATTTAGCTTATAATCCTATAATTAGGGCTAAAATGATCTCAAAATACCTTCTTGGCCCTAAATTTAACATACTAAGTCCAATGGATGTAAAACTAGACTTTGGTCAACTAAGGCAGTAGTAGGCGCAGAGATGAACTTTCTCAGATCTATTGGACGCATAGTCAACCTTCCCCAGCTAGGTTGGACACATCCTCCTCTAGTTGGATGCATAGATGACCACCTTAACATCTACTTAGCTTGTTGGACGCCTCCCGAAGTAGTTGAACTCATAGTTTTGTCGATTGTCTCGTTTTCACCTCAACAACCTAAGTTCATCTTCTCACACTCCCGTCTCAAATTTCCTTTGAGAGATTCACAAAATGAATACATTTAATGGGCTTCCTTCTTAGTATTTATAGACTTTCCAAACCATCATTGCCATCCTCACCTCTTTGTGTGACACCTCCTACTTCAATTTTGTCTAATTGTCAACTCCTAATGTATTCTCATCTCAGAATTTGTCATCTCAGTTGCATGCACCAACTCATGCTTCTATGTGCCAATCTCTAATGTTTCTTCATCTCAAAGTTCGTCACCTCCTCTTATACTTAGCCAACTTTTCTTCTCATTTTGTCACCTCCTACTTTCAACTCCAACGTGGCTTCAACTCCCAACTTGTTTCAATGGGACGTTTAACCTCATCCATGCATCCAACCTCTCCATTTATTTTTTCTCCTTTTCTTGGGTTTTGCCTCGTTCACAATGTGTGGTTTCTCCCTTGTTTATTTTTCCTAAGTGTCCAAGCACACCCATCCTCCTTATTCTTCAAGCATACGCCCAAGGTGACCCTCCATGCATCTAAGTGTTCTTCCTAGGATTACCTTGGTACAACTCACCTCAAGGTAGATGCTTCATACTCGTTTATCCTTCTCGTGTGCCCAAGCTAGTGTCCAAAAGTAGCCTTCTATGCGTTTACATTACCTTCATGTTCCCAATCACAACCTTCAAAGTATTTCCCAAGTTTGATGAGTTGAACCTACTCATGTGTTGTCCAACATTTAGCCAAATTTTAATCCTTGATCAACTATATGTCCAAAATGTTGGTTTACAGAAACATATAGCAGAAGAAAATAGAATCATTAAGAATTCTAATTCCTCAATTTTGACATCAGAATAAGCATGTTCATGGGGTATCAAGAGGGTTTCATTGCATACCTTTGAAGATCTTCTTCTTCAACGAAATACAACTGTAATCTTCTCTAATTCTTGTTGTAGACCACCATTAGAGCTTCTTTACTATTCTCTAGGAGTTTTGGATTGAGTTGTGGGACTCAAAACAAGCTTGAGCTTAGGGAAATTGGAGGAGAGGTTTTCTGGTTTTTTCAGCTTGTTGAAGAACAACTTCTTCAACCTTCAAAACTCAGCAATTCAGCAATTGCATCTCCTTTTCCACTCAATCAAGAGTGGTTTTATTACATGACTCTCATGCAAACCGATCACTTGAAATGATTCTAGCTACTCCTTGAATTTGGTGATGAAATTATGTGTAAGAGGATGATTAACCTTCTTGCTTGAAAGTAGAAAAATCCGACATTGGGATTTTTCTCAAATTTCAATTTCCCTTTTGTTTTAGGAAATTGATTTTCAAAATGAAAACTTTTTCCAATTTTAATTCTTTAATTAAAATTGAAATTTTATTAATTTTACAAAAATTAATTCAATAATTAATTTTTCTAATAAAATTAATAATTAATAATTAATTAAACAATTTAATTAGTTCTATTAATTTAATATCAAATATTAAATTAATTTGTCATCAATTCCATTACCATGAATCTCTATTCATGAAATTAATATTTAAATCATATTTATATATTAATCAATTCTCCAATTACGTTTAATTCCAACATTAAACGTGTAATTATATCACATATAATTACTAATTCCCTTATTTCGAATTTGAACGTTTCAAATCAACTTATCAAGCTATTCTAAAGGCTAATTCTGTTTGTGAGCTAGCAGGGGACCAAATGGACCTATAAATCATGAGCTCCAACGATCCGAGATTAATTGGCTAAACTCTTTACACTGATTTAACCCCCATTCATTAACTACCGGGTCACTCCACTAAAGCCCAGTAGTTGCACTCCCTATAGATATATTATGTCCACTCGATGTAATCATAATTAGTAAGTTAACCCTTTATAAGTTGTTTGTAATAACGGCTGGGTTAAAAGATTGTTTTACCCCCGAGATTACCTCTTGTTCCTTAAGTTCCACTGATTCTCTGATGAACAATTTTTTTGTGATCCAATCAACAAAAAGAATCCCTCTCAAGCCAATGAGAGAGTGGGACCCCTTGTTCAAAACCCAGAACCCAAAATCAACATTTAAGTGAACAACCTCTCTACTATCCCTAAAAGCAGGTAGGAATGAATTTCGTCTTGCACTCTATGTCCCTAGCTATCTACCGGTCTTACCTCTGAAATGGGAGGTTTATTGAGTGGGAGCTGTTGAGCCAACCCTCACCAATGCAAATCTAAGAATAATTCCGAATAAACAGGAGTTCATAGTTAGCTCAGGATTAAGGTTAAGTTACTAGGTCATCGCTATGAAATAGTCAGTCTTAAACAGTAAACAGTGTTATAAAGTAAGAGTGATTTATTTCTTGGTCCAATCTTATGCAAACTCATTGCATAGGACGCCCCCATTCCTTATGTCACCACATGAACAAATCAGGATCACTTCGTTTGTAGCACTCTACAACTCTTTGTAACAACCGTAGAGTGGGCCGCATCTGAAAGTGTTACTAGAATAAGGCACCCAACCTTATTCATATACTATAGATCATTTTGACTTTTTACTCGAATCTGATCTACTTTTATGTCTCCAAATAAAGTTCAAGTACTCATATAATACTCATGGATCTTTTAGTTTATTGGATTTATTTCTAAAATAAAATAAGCAATTCATATATTTAATAACAACTTTATCGATTTACAGAATGAGTTTATTGTTTACAAACCATGAGTTTTAGGATATAAAATCCGACAAACTCTCACTTGGACTAAAACTCCAGTGGTAGCATACATATGAATACATTGAGTTTTTGAGTTTTACAGAGAAATACAATAAACTAGGGTATCACATACCCATGGTTTGCCTTTAGGTATCACATATCCATGGGTTTTTCTCCGACTTGCCCTAGGTTTGACAACCCGTAGTCCTAGTCTCACTAGGTGATCCTCAAACACAGGATCGCTGTAAACATATTAGTATACAACGGACTTCTATTCAAAATAATATAGGGAATGCATCTTATTTTCATAAATTTTTGTTTTTCGATACCATAATCAAAACCTGATGACCTGAGTTTCCACTAGGCCCAAATTATGGCTAGGCTGTTATATATTCCTCCCACTACATCGAGGTACCCTAAACTCTTTAAGTGAGATGCATCTGACCTGTCGAAACAACTTTTGTTACAGTGTTAGCTTTAATCAATAACTCTTTATTGATATACACTTTACTTTTTATAGAAACTAAATAATACATGGTGATCCCGTATACTTTTCTAGAAAAATTTAGCATTTGTTAATGCAAACACTTGATTTTCTCTTACTTAAAAAATATACTACTTTTGGGTTGCCTACAGATAGGCATGTCATCTGAACACATGTGTTGATCTATTTCAGATTTCTGAACTATGTAAACATCTTTTACATATCATAAACAACTTTTATGAGTTCTCCATATCTCATATGAAATTTCAGCAGCACCTTAAAATTGGAATGTTGTTCAAAACAATTAATACAGCTAGGTATAGAGAGTTGCCACTTGATTTCATGTTCGATCAAAATAGCCTAGAAATCTCAGACTCTCTGTATTCTTTACCTAACAAGTTTTATACACCTTAAACCTTTCAAGTGTTCTAAACTTATTACTTAGGTAAACATAACCATTTACCTTATTGTTTTTCAGCAATTAAATATCTAGATATTTGAAATGGCCTTGAACTTTGGTTGGTTTTAACAGAAGTTACTTTATAGTAGAACAAATATAAAATGTAACTTTTACTAATGGACATTTCATTTATAACAGTAGATTATATACAACATGTCCTTTACAAAAGATAAAACAACTTTTATTACATTAATAAAAGTAACCGGATTCATCTTTTGTCAGCAACTCCAAAATCTCCCGCTGATCTTTCTGAGATATTCTCCCATGTTCACAACCTGGAGCATGATCTCATCGCAAGCAATCCTTAGGAACTAGTTTCCTTGTTTTACTTTCTCCGCTTTTTTCTCTACAATATTGTGGGCAGTTTCTCTTCTAGGGCTCATCTTTGCTGCAGTAGAAACATTTTCCTTTGTCTACAACTTTGGCCTTGCCTTTGCAGCCAGTAGAATTTTTCTTTTTCTTTTTCCCATTGTTCTTCTTCATGGGAATACTCTTATTCTTAGAAGAAGAAGCAACATCAAGCTTTTTAGAGGACGATCCTCTTTTCTCAATAGCGGCAACATTTAACTCCGCTTCTTGTCCTTTTGTTCTCAAAATGGATTGAAAAGCCTGTAGCTCATTAAGAAGTGTAGTCAGGTTGTATTCTATCTTGTTCATTAATGCGTGCGAAATTGCAAAAAGATCTTCGGAAGAGACTCTAGAATAAAACCGACTTGGCTTCTCTCATCTACGACAACTTCCTTTACCTCTGCCACATTGAAATGGACCATCATGTCCAAGGCATGTTCTCTAACAGAGATCCCTTCTTTCATTCGACAATTGTAAACATATTTGATAGCATCATGTCTCAGGGAGAAGGATGATTGTCCAACCATCCCACATAGAGATTCCAAAATCTCTTTGGCAGTATACATGCTTTCGTGTTTCTTAGCTAGAACATTAGATATACTGGCAAGAATGTAGGCACGGGCTTTCTCATTTGCCTTCATCCATCTGTCATATGCTTCCCAAACCGTTCAGTTTGCATTTGAGCTAGAGATGGGAGTGTTGGGATTGGTGTCCTAATTCTCCCGGAGTCTCGTTGTTTTGTAAAGATACGCATTGTTCAATGAATAAAATAAATGTTATTTAATTCTGCTATTTACTCATATCCAATAAACAAAGCTCCTTGGTTATCTTATGTGAACTTAAGCATGTGTATGTGATATACAAGTGGATCATGCCTTAAGTGATAACCTAAATTGGTCTGTAGTATAAGGATTAAGGTGGGATACCTGATCTTGGTGATGCTACGGATACAGTCCGCTTTGTAGAGGTTTGCAAGTGTTGTAAACTACTACAGATGGTTGATCCTGACTATTCATGTGGAGACATGGAGCGGGGGTGTTCTATACAAAGAGTTTGTATAAGACCTGGACCACGAGATGACTAGACTCTGTATATAACGCCGTTGATACTAGAGACTTACATCTCACCTAAACGACCATAGGTGACACAATCTCAATCTTGAGTGTTTTGAGAACTCCTGCATTTGAGGGCGGTCCTTTGATTAGTATGGGTGAGAGTGGCCAGATTGCGAACTCAACATGCCTACCTTTTTGGGGACTTGTCTGATCTGGGAGCTGGGAACTCAATCCACAAAATGGAATTCACTCCTTTCCCGAATCAGGGATAAGTAGAGAGATTGCTTCCTTAAGGGCTGATTCTGGGACTTGAACATAGTGGCCACAACTTCTCTTTGGAAGAGAAGACTCAGTCATAGTAGGACTATGACTTATGTTTATTAGAGGGATTAGTGGTACTTAAGGAGACAGATGTAACTACAGGGGCATAACAGTTATTGGCCTAGCTGTATTTATGAGCGATCTGTGAAGGGTTGTCGCACTGCTGATTGGTTAAGATAGACACATAATATATTTGTGGTAAGGAGAGTTCAGTTGTCGGTCTTTAGTGGAGTGCCTGGAAGTTAACGGATGGTGGATCCCATGACTAAAGAGTTTAGTCAGTTATTCACGTACTGTTGGAGCTTCAGAGCTACAGGTCCACGAGGTCCCATTGGTAGCTTGTATTATGTTGAGGATCAGTTCTTAGTGTTGATTTGAAATGTTCAAATTGACAATAGGTATTTTGATTATATATGATATAATCGGTATGATGTATAAGATACATCTAGTGGAGGATTGATGTAAATGAGATTTACGTTAAGTACCATGGAAAAAGAACTATAGTTTATATGTTTTATGAGATGAAATATTAAAACTATAGGTTATAAATATAGTATGATAAATTGGTTATCATTTATGTTTATAATAATATTAACTATTGGATAATTAATTCTTTTTTTGTTTTTAAATAACCAAAGTAGTGGGTGGTTATTGGATCATGGTAACCGTGAGTTTTAAAGGAAAATTGGTTTTCCTATTTTAAAGAAGAAGTTTTTACAAAAGATTGAAAAGGATTTTTGAGTTTTCTCTCGGCGTATAGAAACTCACGATGGTCGTCAAGTAAATACAGATTTACTAAACAATGGCTGGACGAGCTTAACGATCGTGCAGAGTAGAGCTAAACGATCGTGCAATATTTACTAAATGATCGCATAGCTTTGCTAGATGATCTCTGGCCCAAGGTAAACGATCGTGTAGAGTCTATAGGCGACAGATGGAGCTAAACGATAGAGCTAAACGATTGCATAGCTTTTGCTAGACGATCACATAGCTTTATCTAAACGATTGGGCATAAACCTATATGATAGGTCTCAGCTATCTCCCATTTGCCTAGTCATGTACGCGATCGTTGTTTCCTCCATTCGTCTGACTCATACCAAGTCCGAACAGAGCCCACCCTCTGGATTCTCACACCGAGAATACCAAGGTCGCCTTGTTGGTGGTGTCAGACTCGACTCAATACTGTCGAGGTTTTCTAGAGGTCGTTCGTGGTGTTGTGGAGGCCGTTTTCTGTTGCTGAGGAGTTCGTGGCCGAGGTGATCGTTGAGGACGATTGCGAAGAGTTCGTGCCAAGGAGATCGTTGAGGACGAGTGCGAAGTGTTCGTGCGGTGTTGCGGTCGAGCGCTCATGGTTGCTGTTGTTCGATCAGAGTCGCGCAACAGAGCATGGAGACGCATCCTCATATGTGCGTAGAGTTTGATCTCTATTCATTTGAGTTTATTAATACTGTAATTTCTCTATATGAATTGTATAACCGTTTGTATTGAAGTCGACTATAAATATATGTTCATTCATGATTGTAATTTGGAATAGTCTTGTTCTGCTGCTGATGAAAATCCCATTTCTGATTTCCTTCAGGACACTCCTCTATAAAAACGAACCTCAAATCGTCTATCACCAGTATTGCGTTCAAATTTGTTTTCCATATAGCATCATTGTCCCTAGTTAATTTATCCGAAGCCAACAATTATACTAATGAACTAGTCATTCTGAAAATATAAACAATTTATTTGTTAGTGAATTTCTTTTAAACCCAATCATGTTTTAACAAAGTAATCATGTACCCAAATTTCATTACTTTTGCAACATATTATAGTGAATCAGAATAAGTGCTACCGAGGGGCAGTCAAATTCTTCTTCACTAAAGCAAGACATACTCGATTAAATACTATCTCTAGAATAACTCATATTCCAATAGTCATTTAGCTACTATTTTCGGTCAGGAACTTACTAACATTTAGTAATTCTATAAGTGTAACCCTCCATTTTTAGACCTCAGAGGTCGACTCCAATGATGTTATCGAATTGGAAAGTTAAGGTTGGAAAACGACTTAAGAAATCCTATCCATTTATGAAATTTGAGTTGTTTTGAATCCTATGTTACAACTTTCTGAGGGGATAGACGTTGTTAAATGACTAGTGAGGGCTGCCTAAAGCTAACCAATAGGCACAACATAGGAATCTCACGATCCAAACCAACGGAAGAGACCGCAGGATACGTTGACACATATCCTTCACTTTCTAGGGACGTGAGAGTTGAAATCAATATATCGTATATTTGATTTTACATTGAACAACTTCCCTTCATTCAACTTGATCTTGATCCAATGCAAACACTTTCCGAATGGAGCAGTCAAGGTATAATTGACACGAAGTGTTGCACGGATCTCACGGTGTGAACATCTTAGGACGTGTGATTTAAAATCAAAACATCACTTTTGATTTTATTGTGAACAACTTCCCTTATTCACCTAGATCTTGATTCATGCAAACACTTTCTAAATGGATCAGTCGAGGTATAATCGACACGAAGCGAAGCATGAATCTCGATGTGAACTCTTAGGGATGCGAGAGCTAAAAATAACATATCACATATGTTATTAATCTCCCACTGAAGCGTTATAAAATTTCCATTGAAGTGTTCTAATAGCATATCATATATACTATTAAACTCCCACTGAAGTGTCCTAACATTTATTTGGGTGTATCTTTACTTAGGAATGTTCCGGCTAATTAAACAACCTAAGTCTAGGTGTTTATCCAAGTATAACATTTATATTTGATTTAACCTACGATATCTAAGTGATAAACTAGTTTTAAAACCTCACACCGCTCACATATTGCTCATAAACTGGTTAACAACGCTCAATTATTCGACCATAATCCTCAGGTAGGAGGTGTTCCTTAGACCGTCAACTTAAATACCTCCAGCCTTAGACAGGATTATATACCAGTTGAGTTTGTAACTAGAGTCTTGTAAGATAACGACCTATTTTAACTATTAAAACAAGTAGTTAGCCTACGTGAGCATGCAACTTATCTTTGTTATGGATTTTAATGTCTAATCCAATTTTATAACAATTTATAAAATATCTCATGATTTAATATAACACTTATATTAAAATATATGAAAATCCTAAACATGCATACTATATATTATAACACCTTATAACACACTTTTAATGCATGTAACATGCTTCCTATGGTGAGATTTTAAATCTACATGGCATACAATATGCACATACAAGATTTATTTAATTATAACATACATCACATGTATAAATAATTAAACACAAATTGATATGATTTTTTTTTGGCATTCTCAAGCAAACAATGGTCTAATTATTACAATAATAACCAAAATTGGCTCTAAAACACTTCTAGACCGAGTTGGACCCAAACCTCTTGAACCGAACCTCCAATGCTCAAAATTGGGCTGAATCGGGCTTAATGCCATCAAGTATCATTGAGTAAGTGCCATCGAGTACCATCGAGCATTGAGTAATTGAGTAAGCCATCGAGCACGAGCATCAAGTATGCCATCGAGCATTGAGTATGCCATTGAGCATTGAGCATGCCATCGAGCATTAAGTATGCCATCGAGCATGAGCATCAATTATGCCATCGAGCATCGAGTATGCATCGTGCATCGAGTATAGGGCAGTGGCTGAAAAAACCAGTTTCTGCTACTCGACCTTCTTCACTTATTTCTTCAATTACAACTTAATTTCAACTCTAATGACTCCAATTGAATTACAGACACTTAATCACACATTAAGGCCCATCAATCAAGAGCCAATTACAAGAATTACAACATAATTGAAGAGAACTCAATGCCAAAACTCAGAAAAAACATATCGGTTCACTATTTTCATACAATTTATGAAAAACACCCACAAAGCTAAAATTAACTCGAATTGAATGTTTAAATGATGCGTTGATACCAATTGTTGCTTTACAGAAACATATAGCGGAAAAAAATAGGATCATTAAGCATTCTAATTCCTCAATTTTGACATCAAAATAAGCATGTTCATGGGGTATCAAGAGGGTTTCATTACATACCTTTGAAGATCCTTTTCTTCAACAAAATACAACTACAATCTTCTTCAATTCTTACTGTGGACCACCACTAGAGCTTCCTTACTATTATTTAGAAGCTTTAGATTAAGTTATAGAACTCAAACAAGCTTGAACTTAAGGAAATTGGAGGAGAGGTTTTCTTGTTTTTCAGCTTGTTGAAGAACAACTTCTTCAACCTTCAAAACTCAACAATTTAGCAATTTCATCTCCTTTTCCACTCAATCAAGAGTGGTTTTATTACATGACACTCTTGCAAACTGATTACTTGAAGTGATTTCAGCTACTCCTTGAATTTGATGGTGGAGTTATGTTAAGAAGGTGACTAACCTTCTTGCTTGAAAGTGGAAAAATTCCACATTGGAATTTTTTTCTCAATTTTCAATTTCCCTTTTGATTTTAAAAATTGATTTTCAAAATGAAAACTTTTTCCAATTTTAATTCTTGAATTAAAATTGAAATTTTATTAATTTTACAAAAATTAATTCAATAATCATTTTTCTAATAAAATTAATAATTAATAATTAATTAAACAATTTAATTAGTTCTGTTAATTTAATATAAAAAATTAAATTAATTTGTCACCAATTCCATTATTATGAATCCCTATTCATGAAATTCATATTTAAATCATATTTATATATTAATTGATTCTCTAATTACGTTTAATTCCAACATTAAATGTGTAATTATATCAAATATAATTACTAATTCCTTTAATTCAAATTTGAATGTTTCAAATCAACTTATCATGCTATTCTAAGGCTAATTTTGAGGCTAATTCTGTTTGTGAGCTAGTAGGGGACCTAATGGACCTACAGAATTCTTTGGTGGTGTCCAAGAAATTATGTATTGTGGTGTTCGGGATCGAGACCACCGGAGAGGAAATGTGAAGACTAGATCTTCAAGCGTTAGTCTAATTTCTTCCTTTTTCCTCTCTATACTTGTAGAAGCATACTAAGGGTGTTTTTTTTATCCTGTATAGTTTTCGTTATTGCTTTGTTTTATTAAGTTTCCTAAAATGATGTTAAAGACATGAACGATAGCTCGCTTCTGTTGCGGGAAATTGATTCCCTTCAGTTTATTTGATGGAAATTTAGTCATTTATTCTTATTGGTTGTTTGTGCATAAGTTGGGTTAACACGTTGTCTAGCAGGATTGGAGAACAATTTATGAGTTTTGATGGGTTCTTCTTTAATTGTAAATTACCCATTAAGTTTTATGATGGTTTAGGTCTGTTACTTTAATGTTTGTGTTAGGGTGGAGTTTGGAGGACTTAAGGCACTATCCAACAGTTGTGGAATTCGACGGTGAGTTTGAAGTCATGGATTATTTTAAAAAACGTATTGATTATGGGAGTTAGAGTCCTAACTTTTAAGATTTTGTTTATGCTTAGAGATGGATAATTTGTTGGAGTTGGACGGTGATTTTTGGTGCGATTCAAGTTGGGTTTTGTGCAAGAAATGAGTAGTCAACTTAGTAGTCAACTTGTTGGACCTAAATTTGAGATAAGTAATCTTACTACTAGAATCGTCCTTGAGCCAAACAACATGAACAAACATGACAATATCTAATTTTGTTTGAATAATATTGATAAGCATGATTGTTATGTGATACGAAAAATTTATTACTTGATGCTATTTGCATGTGACTGATATGTTTATGTGTGGAACTTTGAGACATAAACAATAATGCATGTTGAGAATATAATTGATGCTATGATAAATGTCATGTTAAGAAAGTATCGATTTTCCCTCTTAACACCATTATATTACAACTCTTTGAACCAAAGGGTTCACAACTATTTTACAACTCTGTGGATGGGTGAAACGCACATAAAATGTGCGTTATTTGCCTTAAATTTAAGATGTCGTTGATAAGATTTTATATGATTTGATGTGTTTGCTAGTAATTTTTAGGTCTTATGGTCGAGAATGGAATTATACTCAAAGTGAGCTAAAAAGGACCAAATTATGCCTAATGAAGTCAAAACCAAGCAATGGATCAAAGGGAGAGAAGAGAAGAAGGAAGAAAACATAAGATGTGCATATTTCTACCATCTGTCATCTGTTGTGCGTCACTAAAAAGGCATAATGTAGAGCGTAACTATGTTACCCCTTTACGCTTAAAGGTAGAAGATTTGTTGATGCAGTGTCGCTACGCTACAAAAAGGGTAGCCTTATACTATGACAACAAAAAGCCAGAGTTCCTATGCTACAACTGAGCGCTATGAAGCTGCTTTTCCTTAAGTAAAATTTCTGCAGTTTTGGAAAATTTCTCCTATTTAACCTTGGTTTTTGGCCGACCACCACATTGAATTTTGGAGTGTTTGAGACCTAAAGAGAGGGTTTAGAGCAGAATATGGAGTTTTCTTGATGCCAGAGAGATCGAAGATTGTTCGAAGGCCAAATTCATCACGGAGACATGCTGAGAAGCCGGATAACTTCTTCTTTCCCTCTTGTTTATTGGATTCTTTTTTGTATTTTTGCATTCTTGATTTGGTTATGTCTATGAAAATTGTGTTAGGCTAAATTTCTCATAGTTCTTGAGGTAGATGAATTCTTAGGTTTAAATTGTTGGACACTTTGCTTCTTGAATGCTAATAAATATTTATGCTTTCTAGCATGACCGTTCTGAATGCTTTTGAATGTTTGATCAGCATTTGAATGAATTTATGATTTAAATATTTCTTGAGAGAGTTTGTTTTAAATTAGATCATGCATGCAAGACTATTGTTTGAACACACTATTGTAGTTAGATAACGGTAGAGATTGTTGATGAAGGAATGTAATGCCATGCTTCTTAATTTGGTTTCACGATGTTAGTTATCATTTAATTGACATGAGAAAAGATTGTTTGCAAAAGATTCAATTCGGATAAAAGACTTCTAGATCTAGATGTTGTGTTAATTACTTCAAGAGCCAAACATGTGTGTTTAATAATACCTTTGATGAAATCTATTCCTTAAAACGTTTCTTAGTTGATAATTCTTCATATTCGATCACTTTTATTAGTTTCTTAGTTAGTTTCATTATCTTATATCACGAGTCGGTCCCTAAATAAAATCGGAATGATCTCTGAATAGTTAAAAGAATATTAATCTGATTCCCAGAGGACGATACTCGGCCTTTCATGTCATTTTAATTACTCTAACTTGACCGCGTGTACTTGCGTGCACCACCAAGTTTTTAACACCGTTGTTGGGGAATTGACTTTTGATTTTCTTTTAATATTTAAGAGATTTGACTAATCTTAATTTAGGGTGTACATTAGTTTATTTTTTCTTTTATTTTTATTTCCTTGTTTTTGTTTTTTTTTTTCGAGTTTTTTCTTGGTTGATTGATTGTGGTATTTTTCATGTTATGGATTTCAATAATTATATGTTGCATTATGGAGGGTGTCAACCTAACTTAAGTCCAACACCACCATTACTCTTGAATCCTAACCCTTACCCATTGAGTTATCCTTCCTATGAGTACAAGAGTTACGATCTAACCCCAATAGAAGAGAAACCTTCCATAAAAGACATGATAAAAGAATATCTCTTAGAATGTAAAGTGAACAGTTTCATTAGAGAGGAAAATGCGAGGTTGGATAAATTAGAAGATCATACGAAGCAGATAGGAGCCCTTGGTAAAGAATGAGGCTGCCCTAAACTGTATTGCAAAATCAACTTAATCTGATAGTTGATACACTTAGAGCCTTGAGTGAAGAGAATACTTCCGATGCCACCAAGGTAGAGGGACCTAGGGTTACTCACTTTGATGGCGAGGATGAATTGGAGGGAGGTGAGTCATTTCAAGATGAGGTGTGTGAGGCTGAGAGAGAATTTGTGCTTAATTCATGTGAGGAAGTCCAAAAGATTAAGGTTGAGGTTAAAATGCCTAATATGCTATCCCTATAGAGTCGTATCATCATTGAACCCCCTCTTCCTTATAATCCTTGTCAAGTAGAGTCAACCAAGGAGTTAGTTTGTGAGAATGAGCAAGAATTTACCCCTAATTTTGAGAAGGATGTTCAAGAGATAAAGTTTGAGGCTAAAATGCCAAATTCTTTATCCCTAGAAAATCCTCCCTAAAATGCCAAAGTTTGAGATAAAGTTTGGGTTTTGAAAAGCTTTTAAGAGTTCTTTGTTATGTGTTGTCGATGTTGATTGTCCATGAGGAGATTTGAATATGCATGATTAGATGACTTATTGTGGAAATAGAAGAGTAATATCTTGAGTTATGATCTATTTATGTCTCTCTTTGAGTCTCCCATATCATGAGCATGTAGTCACTTTGATTTAGAAACTTTAACTAAAAGAAAGATTGTGTTAAGTGTATTTGGTTATCACCTTGGAAGGCTCCACTGATTAGAGAGTTAATGTGCATGATGGTTTGTAATGTTAGACTGAGAGGGAAGCAAAGAATATTATGTTTGCCTTTGAAAAAATAGTGCATTCTCATGTGCTTAAAAGAAAAATCTTTTTATTGTTTAAACTTGTAATGTGTATGCAAGGATAGGGGAAAAAAGAGCTACCTTTACTATGATTAGTTAGGATACCTGAGAACTGACTAGGTATGGTTCCCTACGGTGAATGTGTGAAAGCTAATACTCCTAGATAAAATAATGAAAGTTTAGGGCCCTTTGTTGTTATTATTAAGGCACCTTAATTGACATATAACTTTCTTGAAATGTGTGGATGCTTGATAATCAGTCCATAAGCCAGAGTAGGGGGAAAATTGGAGAACCTTTCTTGAACCTAACTATTAGTTCCTGTGTTTTGAATTGAATGTGGCTTGCACACACACATGGGAGATAAATTGATTTGGCCATGAATGATGATAACAATGGACTTTCTTGACTATTTCCATGTAGGTCTCTATTTGGCTATTCTTTGAGGCATGAGTCATTAGCACACTTAAAGAACTTCTCTACAATTTTGTCTTATCTTTACTCGGGACTAGCAAAGGGTTAAGTTTGAGATTGTGAAATGCACACAAAATGTGCATTATTTATCCTAGATTTAGGATGATTTTTTATATGATTTTATAAGATTTGATGTGTTTCTAGTGCTTTTTAGGTTTTATGTTTGAAAATGAAATTATGTTCAAAGTGAGCTAAAAAGGACCAAATTATGCCTAAAGAAGTCAAAACCTAGCAATGGACAAAGGGATAGAAGAGAAGAAGAAAGAAAACACGAAGATGTGCAGATTTATGTTGTCTGTCATCTATTGTGCATCATTAAAAAGGTAGTGTAATGTAGAACATAGAATTGCATTAAGGATGTAGCATCGTTACATTAAAAGTAGCGTAGCCCTACGCTACAACAACAAAAGCCAGTGTCGCTACGATGTAGCCGCGCGTTGTGACGTTGCATTTCCTTAAATAAAATTTTTGCATTTTTTAAAAATTTTCCTATTTAACCTAAGATTTTTGTTTGGCCACCACATCGAATTTTGGAGTGTTTGAGGCGTAGAGAGAGGGTTTATAGTAGAATATGGAGTTTTCTTGATGTTGGAGAGATTGAAGATTATTTGAAGGCCAAATTCATCATGAAAACATACTTGGAAGTTGGATAACTTCTTATTTCCCTCTTGTTTAGTTCTTTTCTGTATTCTTGCATTCTTGATTTGGTTCTGTCTATGGAAGTCATGTTAGGCTAAATTTCTCATAGTTTTAGGGGTAGATGAATTCTTAGGATTAAATTGCCGAGCAATTTACTTCTTGAATGCTAATTTATATTTACACTTTCTAGCATGATCGTTCTTAATTTTTTTTTAATGTTTGATCAACATTTGCATGAATTTATTATTTAAATCTTTCATGATAAAGTTTATTTTAAATTTGATCATGCATGCGAGACTATCATTTGAACACATTTTTGTAGTCGGATAACGGTAGGGATTGTTGTTGAAGGAACTGAAAGAACTGGTGAAGGTCCTTGAGCGGAAGCAGGGATCGGTCCCAAATCCCAATTTTACAGAAACAAAACAGAAATATTATGCATTTAAATTAAAATTTTACAGCATGCTATTTATGAAAAAGAGAAAAGAGATCGAAGAAGAATTACTAACCCTTGAAGATATGATCTTCATGTATAATTCCTTCTCCAAAATGGCCACGAACTCAAAACCCTAATTTGAACACCACTAATCAGAACCTCTTGGATTCTTTAGGATGAGAATCCAAGGAGTTGTGGGCTCTTGGAATTTTGTGAAGGAAAGGAGAATTGAGAGAGGAGAAGAAAGATTGAGAGTTTTTCTTAGGACAAATTTTTACTGTATTCTGTGTATCCTCTTCGTTGTCAAACGAATAAAGAGAAGAAAAACAATCCCAATCACAACCACCCCCGCACTCACCCATCATGAGTTGAGAGAGATTAGGGGAGGGAAGTTATTTCCTTCTCTTAATTTCAAAATATTAAAATAAATAAATAATTAATTTTAATATAAAACATATATACATATATAAAAACAAAATTAATTACTATAGGTTATATCATATATAACATATAATCTATGGTTTAATATTGTATCATATACAATATAATCTATAGTCTTAAATCTCTATCAATGGAATTTAATATAAATCCCATTTATATTAAATTTAATTATATGAATCCAATTCATATAATTAATATTTGAATCATATTCAAATATTTATTTCCTTTCAAATAAACTTTATATTATAATATATCAAATACATTATAGTAATTATGTCATATATAATTAAATTAAATTAATTATATCACGTATAATTGATTCCCTCAATTAATTTGAATAATTCAAATTAATCGAAAATTGATTCTCATTTAGTCTTATCGAAAGAGGAGACCTCATAGACCTGTAGATTGAGGCTCTAATGATACTTAAACTCTTTCATTAAATTATTCAACATCTATTAACTGTCAAGCACTTCACTAAAGGCAAACAGTTGCACTCTTTGCACTATATATATATTTCTATGTCCATTGGATATAACCAATCAACAGTGCAATGACCCTTCACAAATTGCTCGTAAGTATAGTTAGGCCAAAAATACCATTTTGCCCCTATAGTTACATCTAACTCCTTAAGTACCACTAATCTCTTTAATGAACAATAAGTCATAGTCCAACTATGACCAAACCCCTCTTGGGCCAGGAGAGGGTGTGCCGCTACATTGTTCAAGTCCTAGAATCAGCCTTTAAGGGAGAAATTTATCTACTTACCCTGACGTTGGGGAAGGAGTGAATTTCGTCTTGTGTACCTGTATTCCCAGCTCTTCAACCCAAAATGGTAGGCTGATTGAGTCGGCGATCTAGACACCCTCACCCATACAAATCAAAGGACTGCCTTCATAGGTAGGAGTTCACAACTTACTCAGGATTCAGGTCATGTCACTTATGGTCATCCTGGTGAAATGTAAGTCTCAATTATGAACGACATTATATAATGAGACTAGTCATTTCATGGTCCGGTCTTATACAAACTTCTTTGTATAGAATACACTGGCTCACATGTCTCCACATGAATGACTAGGATCAGTTCATTTGTAGCACTATACAACAATTGTAACATCTATAAAGCGGGCCATATTCACAGTGCCACCAGGATAAAGTATGCAGCTTTATCCATCTACTGCAGACCATTTAGGTTATTACTTAAACACAATCCATTTGTATGTCTCTACATACATGTTTAAGCTACATATGCTAAGATGAAATTCACTCCTTCCCCGAAGCAGGGGTAAGTAGATAGATTGCTCCCTTAAGGGTTGATCCCGGGGCTTGAACGATATGGCGTCACACACCTTTTCAGGCCCGAGAGGTGTCCACACATAGTAGGACTATGTTGTATTGTTCATTAGAGGGATCAGTGGTACTTAAGGAGTTATATGTAATTACAGGGGCAAAACAGTAAATTGACTTAGCATCTGTGAAAGGTTATCGTACTATTGATTGGTTATATGCCATGGACATAGAGATATATCTGTGGTAAGGAGAGTTCAGCTATTAGTCTTTCGTGGAATGCCTGGCAGTTAACGAATGTGGATCTCGTGGCTAAAGAGTTTAGTCAACTATTCACGTACCGTTGAAGCTTTGAGCCATAGGTCCATAAGGTCCCCTTGGTAGCTCAATGGATTTAAATTGAGAATAAGTTTTTCGGTTAGTTTAAAATGTTTAAATTGACAATAGGGAGTTTGATTATATATGATATAATTGAATTGATTAATTATATATGATATGATTGACTTTATATATGAGATACATTATTTGGAGGAAAATGGACTTAAATATGATTTATATCTAGTGCAGGAGAAAACACTATGGTTGGTATGTGATATTAAACCTGTCTCTTATACACATCTAGATGTGTATAAGAGACAGGTGCTAAACGATCGCTTACACCCATGCGCGCTACTTACTAAACGATCGTTTAGCACCTGAGCTTTACTAAACGATCGTATAGACGATTGCTTTCTTTTTACTTCACGATCGTGTACTTCACCTAAACGATCAAGCATTTTGTCTATACGATAGACTAAGCATTCTCCCATTTGCTTGATTGTTGTATACGATCTTCATTCCTCATCCCCCCTACCAAATCCCAACAGGGCCCACTCTTTGGATTCTCACACCGAGAATATCGAGGGTTCCAAGTGGTGGGGTCATTCTCATCCTTCTGTTTGTGTGGAGGCCGTTTGTGGTATACGACCGATCGGGTGTTGGTGAACGATTGGCTTGACGTTCCAGCGAGAGTGAGAGGAGCCTGTTTGCTTGGAGAGAACGAGCTTTACTGTGAAGAAAGTGTCTTCAACTAGTATGTTTACTTGTTCTCTTGTTTGTTATTCTTAAAGCATGCTGGTAATTTTGTAGTAGGATGCATATCTGTTTGTTTGAATGTAAATTTGATAATTCTGTCACAATGTCTTTGGAAAGACCCGCTTCCATTCAGAGGTACTCTTGTATAAGAGTTCCTTCAATTGTTATTACAGCCGGATTTCTGATATTCCAAATTCATTGATGCAAAGAATTGCATTTACATTCTCGGTGGGTGAAGCATGTCTATTCTCTGTTTAATTGTTAAATCGTTTGTGGATGTGTGGGATTAATGGAGTTTCTGAGATGAAGCCTCAGATTGTTTAAATTTGTTAACATTTGAAGTTAATTGTAAAGGCCCCTGCGTTTTTGGGAATATTAACTGCTATTGAGTCTGTAATTTCAAAGAGTTTGAGTCTATGAGTCGTTCATGAAGAATCTTCGTAGCAAGAGTTGCTGTTCTTCGAGGATGAAGACGACCAAACGTTGGTCAGGTCGTGTAAAAGATGGGGTGGACGATCGCTGAGTATCAGATACTCGGAAGCTGTTTTACGCGCGCGTACTAGACGATTGTATAGCTCAGCAAGCTTCATTGGTTAGTTACTGACTACACAATCGCGGAGTAATTCATTTACCTATCGCGTGTTAAGTGATCGTCCAGACGATCAGACTTCATAACTTCATTGTTATCTAAACGATCATTTAGCATCCGTGTGTTTTAGTCTTGTGCGTTACACGATCGTTTACCTGGCCGCGTTTACTAATCATTTAGCAGCGGTTTGCTCGATGGAAAAATGTAATAGGCAGAGTTTTTTCATTCCGGTGTTAGAAGTGGTTCATCTTGGTCCATTAATCTGTGTTAATATACATGGGATGTATGTTTTATTTATATGTCATATGGTATGCCATATAGAAAAATCCCACCTTAGATTATGCATTGGTCATGCATCATCTCTTTATTATAAGTGTTATGATTTAGAGAAGCATGATTTAATTACGTAAGAGCATGCTCATGCCTCATATAATATAAGAGTTATATTTATGCATGCATGAAGGATTGACATGCATCATTTTTATATTATAAGTGTTATAGTATAAGGGTGTATGGAAAACATGTGTGCTTGGTTGTTACTTGTATGTAAAAGTTATGAATAGTAATGATCAGACATTGCATAAAGCATGACACATAGGTTAAATTTATAAGCGTTATAAATACCTCGTTATGTGGCAATGTATGGTTTTAGTTGTTTCTTTTATAAAAGTTAACGAAATTAGAACTAAAATCAATAAGAAAGATATGCATGCCAACTTAGGTTTAAATCATGGTTTTAAAATTGTTTAAAACTTGGTTGAGATAGACTTAAGATCATGGTTCTAATATGATTAGCAATCTTAGGCTTTAATCTTTTAATCAGTTGAATAGGATTAAATTGGCTAATAAAAGATTAAAGTGTAGCAAATCTATCTATAAGGGACATTTTGTCTAAGGCGGGTTCTATCTAGGCTGGGGTATTTAAAGTGACGGACACAGAACACCCTTACCTGAGAACCTACCTGAAAAGGTGAATTAGATAGAGTTGATACATGCATGCAAGGTAAAGGATAGTCCATTAAAGAGTTTAATATGACTACTTGAACTTGTTTTATTTCAAAGAAAAAAGTTGTTTTGAGCGAATAAAAATGACTTAGATTAAAATCAGTAGCCGGATTGTCTAGGTTAATGAACCCCTAGGTAGAACATTCAGTGGGAGGTACTTGGGGCATTTGATGCTTCATTTAAACTTCTCGCGTTTCTCCCTTTAATTGTTCACACTGTGAGATCTATCCTCGGCATCGTGGCACCCTGGGAGTGTCCCCCTAAAGGATGGTGTTTGGATAGGTCAATATAAAGGTGGATGGAGAGAATGTTCATAGTAAGTGGGAGCGGGAAGTGCCATAGCATATCCCACGGTCTCTCTTGTTAGGTTGGATAAAGTTTCTGCGTATCGCCTTGAGGCACCTTAGGAGTGTCCCCCTATAGGATGATAGTTTTGTGTGTTTCTTTATTTGATCTCCTGTATAGGATAAGGTTACTTAGTCTTTTGTCCTAATTTTCTTTTTCCCTACGGTGGGCGCATTAGGGCGGGACTCTAGGGGCGAAAACGAGGGGTTACACTTACGTGGAATTATTAAGGGTTAACAGTTCTGGACTAAATAAATGGTGGCTGTTAGGTTCAGTTCCAAGAGTTGGTTCTGCCTAATGGTTGAGAGTGTCTCATCCTAGTGAAGGGGCATCTGATCACCCCACTGGTGATGTTTGTCCTGACTCGTTGGGGCATCATTGCAAAATAGAAGTCTTATCATTTAGGGTACTCAGTAACTATTTTGTTAAAACTAATTGGTTAAAGTGTGGTTTAGCAAATCCTTATAAAAGTTTGTTCATTTTTCAGCAACGGTTTTAAATGGCTACAACCACTATTGCATTACCAAGTGTCGAAAAACTAACTAGCGACAACTATGCTAGTTGGAAACATATGATCATGATGATACTCATCATCGAGGATCTTATGTTTGCCCTTATAGAGGTTTGTCCTCCTATTCCAGCTCTAAACGCCACTCGAAATGTTCGGGAAGAATATGAGCGATGGACACGAGCGAACAAGAAGGCCCGAGCCTATATCTTGGCTAGTCTTAGTGATGTGTTGGCCAAGAAGCATGAGCCCATGGTCTCAGTAAGTGAGATTATGGAGTCCCTGCGGGGGATGTTCGGATAACCTTCTAGACAGTTCAAGCACAAGGCTCTAAAATACATTTTTAACTCCAAAATGGAGGAAGACACCTCTGTTCGTGAACATGTGCTTAACATAATGGTCCATTTTAATGTGGCGGAGATGAATGGGTCTAGAATCGATGAGGGCAGCCAGGTTAGCATTATCCTGCATTCATTGCCGGAGAGCTTCCTCCACTTTGTTAGCAATGCTATTCTTAACAAAGTGAAATATACCCTTACAACTCTCTTGCAGACATACCAATCTTTACTGAAAAGTAAGGAGAAGAAAAGGAGTGAGGCAAATGTTGCTTCATCTTTAAAAACGTTCCATCGAGGTTCGACCTCAGGGATGAAGTTTGCACCTTCTTCTTCTAACTCTGGAAAGGAGAAGAAGAAGAAGGGTGGTAAGGGAAAAGGGAAAGTGCCTGCTAACTCGCCACCTGTCGCCTAGAGGAGGCATCCGTGCTAGTTGACAAGGGAAAATGTTTCCACTACAACCAGGATGGACACTAGAAGAGGAATTTTCCTCGCTATCTGAAGGAAAGGAAGGCCACCAAGGTTAAGGCCAAGGTGAACAAAGGTAGATGTGATTTACTTATCCTAGAAACTTGTTTAGTGGAGAATGATGATTCTACCTGGATAATTGATTCGGGTGCCACTAATCATGTTTATTCTTCTTTTTAGGGGATTAGATCCTGGCGGTAGCTAGAGGCTAGTGAGATGACGATGCGAGTAGGCACCGGGCACATGGTCTTAGCTGTGGCAGTGGGAAGAATCCAGTTATCTTTACAAAATAGATTTCTTGTTTTAAAAGATGTATTTGTAGTTCCTGAATTAAAAAGGAACTTAATTTCTGTAAAGTGCCTGTTGCAATGTAAATATACTCTTAATTTCAATGTGGATAAAGTGTTTATTCATAAATATGAAGTTGAGATTTGTACAACAAAATTGGAAAATAATTTGTATGTGCTAAGACCATTAGCCTTAAGTTCCCTCCATAGCATAGAGATGTTTAAAATTGCCGTAACTCAATCTAAACGTCAACGCATTTCTCCAAAAGAAAATGCACAACTTTGGTACCTTCGATTAGGGCACATCAATCTTAATAAGATTAAGAGGTTGGTGAAGAATGGCCTTTTAAGTCAGTTAGAAGAAAATTCTTTACCGGTGTGCGAATCTTGCCTTAAGGGTAAGATGACTAAAAGACCTTTAATTGGAAAAGGTAATTGAGCCAAAGAGCATCTAGAGTTAGTACATTCTGACTTTTGTGGTCTTATGAATGTGCGAGCCAGGGGAGGCTATGAGTATTTTATCAATTTTACTGATGATTACTCTAGGTATGGGTATATTTATCTGATGCAACGGAAGTTTGAATCCTTTGAAAAATTCGGGGTTCTAGGACTATTTGATAGAACATGGAATTGTTTCCTAATTCTCAGTGCCGGGTACACCTCAGCAGAATGGTGTAACGGAGAGGAGAAACAGAACCTTGTTGGACATGGTTCGTTCGATGATGAGTTACGTTTTCTTACCGGACTCATTTTGGGGTTTTGTAGTGGAGAATGCAGTATACATACTCAACTGTATTCCTTCCAAGAGTGTTGTGAGAACACCACTGGAGTTGTGGAATGGGCGTAAAGATAGTTTACGTCACTTCCGCATATGGGGTTGCCCAGCACATATGCTTGAGGCTAATCTCAAGAAGTTGGAACCACGGTCGAGGTTGTGCTTCTTTGTAGGCTACCTAAAAGGTACACGAGGGGGTTACTTTTGTGATTCGTCAGAAAATAGGGTGCTTATTTCCACAAACGCTACTTTTCTGGAGGAGGATCATTTTAGGGAGCATAGTCTACGTAGTAAAGTCGTGTTACGTGAGCTTTCCAACGAAACTACTGAAACTTCAACAAGAGTTGTTGAAGGGTCTGCTTCATCAGCAAGAGTTGTTGATGATAGTTCATCTGATAGGTCGGTTCTACCTCATGAGTTGAGGGAACCTCGATGCAGTGAGAGAGTTGTGAACTCGCCCATTCGCTATCTGGGTTTCACAGAAATCTGGCTATGGTAGCCAATGGCGACGTTGAGGATCCATTGTCTTATCAGAAGGCAATGGAGGATGTTGACAAATGGGTCAAAGCCATAGATCTCGAGATGGAGTTGATGTATTTCAACTCAGTATGGGATCTTGTAGATCAGCTTGATGGGGTAAGACCTGTATGTTGTAAATGGATCTACAAGCGCAAACGAGGTGCTGTCGACTTGTGGTAAAGGGTTATACCCAGGTAGAGGGAGTCGACTATGAGGAGACTTTCTCGACTGTTGCCATGTTGAAGTAGATCCGCATCCTCCTGTCCATTTTTGCTTATTATGATTATGAGATTTGGCAAATGGACGTCAAGACGGCCTTTCTGAATGGAAATCTTGAGGAGACCATTTATATGGTGCACTCGAGGGATTCATTACCCAAGGTCAAGAGCAAAAAATTTGCAAAACTAAATAGTCAATTTATGGGACGAAACAAGCATCTCGATCTTAGAATATTTGGTTTGATATTGAGATCAAATCGTACGACTTTGACCAAAACGTTGATGAGACTTGTGTCTACAAGAAGATAGACGATATCCTACTCATTGGGAATGATGTAGGTTAAGAACTGGTTAGCGACCCAATTCCAAATAAAATATTTGGGAGAGGCTCAGTTTGTTTCTGGGTATACCGATCTTTCAGGATCGTAAGAACAAAGTGTTAGTGCTGTCTCAAGCATCGTACATTGACAAGATGTTGCTCAAGTACTCGATGCAGGACTCCAAAAGGGGCCTACTGCCGTTCAGGCATGGAGTCACTCTTTCTAATGACATGTGTCCTAAGACGTCTCAATGGTTGAGGAGATGAGACGTATCCCATATGCATCTGCCGTTGCCAGTTTGATCTATGCGATACTCTATACTAGGCCAGACATCTGCTATGCTGTAGGAATAGTCAGTAGGTATCAGTCTAACCCAGGCCGGGGTCACTGGACTGCAGTTCAGAACATCTTCAAGTATCTTCGGAGAATGAGGGACTACATATTCTTGTATGGGTCTAGGGATTTGATCCTTACTAGATACACAGATTCTGACTTTCAGACTGATAAGGACTCTCGGATTTTGACTTCGCCACACTACAAACTCAGTTTTTACTCTTAACGGAGGAGCTGTAGTGTGGTGAAACACTAAGCAGGGGGTGCATCGCCAACTTCACGATGGAGGCTGAGTACATAGCGGCTTGTGAAGCTGCTAAGGAGGCTGTTTGGCTTAGGAAGTCCTGACAGAGCTGGAAGTTGTTCCAGAAATGTCTAGGCCCATCACCCTCTATTGTGACAAAGTGGTGCTGTGGAAAAAGGAGCCCAAGAGTCATAGTCACGACAAACACATAGAGCAGAAGTATCATCTAATCCACGAGATAGTGCATCGAGGGGACGTTATCATCACAAAGATCGCTTCGGAGCACAACGTTGTTGACCCGTTTACAAAGGCTCTCACGGCTACAGTGTTTGAGGGTCACCTTTAGAGCATGGGTCTGTAGAATTGTATCAGCAAAAATGGAAGCACAAGAATCATCTAAGTACTCAAATTCACTAATTTTGACAAAATATAAAGCATTCTCTTGTAGAAAATAAGTGAGTTTCAAGACATACTTCTTGTAGAACTTCTTCAAAGCTCCTTCTCCAACTGCTATCATCTTCGAAACTTGTTGCAGACCACCTCAAGATATTCCCCACTATTCTCTTGGTACTCTAGATTGAGTTGTGGGACTCAAAACAAGCTTGAATCAAGGGATGAAGGAGAAATGCTCACTACTGCAATCTTGTTGAAGAACCCTTTCTTCAACCCGAATTTTCTCTAAAATTCTCTATAAATTGCATGCCCAAATTTCACTTCAATCTCTTTACTATATTGCAGATCAATATGCAAAGGAAAGAGTTGCATGAGTTGTAGCTCATGCTTGGAGAAGACAAGGCAAAGTGAATGCTATTTGAGTGAGCAAGTTAAAAGATAGATAATGGAAAAACAACTTTTTCCATTTTGTGTTTTGTTTTTCATTTTTCCAATTTTATCTTAAACATAAAAATTTGATTTTAAAATTGAAAAATAAAATTAATTTTAAATAAAACTTAATTAATTTAATATCAAATATTAAATTAATTTTAACACATATCCATCTTTATATATTAAAGTCATATTTAAATATATAAATTCTCCTATTCCGTTTAATTCTTAAATTAAACATGTAATTATATCTCGTATAATTACTAAGTCCCTTAATTCTAATTTGAATATTTCAAATTAACTTATCATGCTATTCTAAAGCTAGTCCGTTACGAGCTAGTAGGGGGACCTCGCGGACCTAGAGATCATAGGCTCCAACGATCCGAGATTAATTGGCTAAACTCATTAGACTAGATTAATCCCCATTCCTTAACTAATGGGTCACTCCACTAAATCCCATAGTTGCACTCCGCTTACTGTAGATATATTATGTCCACATGATTTAACTATAATCAACAAGTCGACCCTTCACAGGTTGTTCGTAATAACAGCTGGGTTAAATATCTGTTTTACCCCCGAGATTACGTCTTATTCCTCAAGTCCCTATTGATCCTTTAATGAACAACTGGTTTTTGATCCAATCACTAAACCAAACTTTCTCAGCCCAGTGAAAGGGTGGGGCCCCTTGTTCAAGACCTGGATTCAGTACCTGAGAGAACAACCTTTCTCTTATACCTAAATTAGGTAGGCGTGAACTCTGTCTTGCACCCTATGTCCCCAACTATCTATCCGATCTTACCCCTGAAATGGGAGTCTTATTGAGCTAGCGCTGTTGAGCCAACCCTCACCTATGCAAATCTAAGGGCAATCCCGAATAAACAGGAGTTCATAGTTAGCTCAAGATTAAGATCGAGTTACCTAGGTCATCTAGGTGAAATAGTCAGTCTTAAACAGTAAACAACGTTATAAAGTAAGAGTGACTTATTTCTTGGTGTTTATCTTATGCAAACTCATTGCATAGGACGCCTCCACTTCTCATGTCATAACATGTACGAATTAGGATCACATCGTATGTAGCAGTTTACAACTCTTTCTAACAACTACAGAGTAGGCCGCATCCAATGCCGTTACTAGAATAAGGTACCCATCCTTATTCATGTACCATAGATCATTTTGACTATTTACTCGAACCTGATCCACTCTTATGTCTCTACATAAAGTTTAAGTACTCATACAATAGTCATGGGTCTTAGTTTATTGGATTTAGACTTTCATACAATTTATGAAATCAATAACAAGTATATTGATTATAGAAAATGTTTATCACTCTACAAACTGTGAGTTTTAGGACATAAAACCTAACAATACTCCCACTTGGACTAAAACTCCAGTGGATCAATATATACAAATATATACAATGTTGAGTTTACATGGAGAGAATAAAATGTACAAATACAATAAACTAGGGCATTACAATACTTATAAATTCTCCCACTTGCCTTAATGATACAAAACTCGTAGACCTAGTCCTACTAGGTGACCCTCGAACACTTTAGCCGAGAGGATCTTCATAAATGGATCAGCTAAGTTGTCTTGGAAAGCAATCTGGGTGACGATGACGTCTCCTTGGTGTACAATCTCCTTGATGAGATGGTACTTTTGCTCAATATGCTTTCCCTTTTTATGACTTCGTGGTTCCTTTGAATTTATAATTGTTCCACTATTGTCATAATAGAGAGTGACAGGCAGGTACAAATTATAAACTACTTCCAGATCTGTCAGAAACTGTCTGAGCCATACTGCTTCTTTTGCTGCTTCACTTGCAGCAACATACTCAGCTTCCATTGTAGAGTCTGCAATACAACTCTGCTTGATGCTCCTCCACACAATTGCTCCTCCATTAAAAGTGAATATAGACCCCGAAGTTGATTTCCTCGAATCAATATAGGTCTGAAAATCAGAATTAGTGTATCCAGTAAGGATCAAATCCTTAGCACCATACACGAGCATATAATCTCTCGTTCTTCGCATATACTTGAGAATGTTTTTAATAGGAGTCCAATGGTTATGACCAGGATTGGACTGAAATCTGCTGATAATTTCAACGACATAACATATATCGGGACTACTACACAACATTGCATACATCAAACTCCCAACTGCAAATTCATATGGAATTCGATTCATCTCCTCAACCTCTAGAGTTTACTTAGGACTCTGTTCCTTAGACAGGTGAATTCCATGCCTGAAAGGTAAAAATCCTTTCTTGGAATTTTACATTTTATGCCTAGACAACATCTTGTCTATATAAGATACTTGAGATAATGTTAATGCTCTGTTCATGCATTCCGAACTATTTGGATTCCAATGACATACTGTGCTTCTCCCAAATCTTTCATTTGGAATTGTGAAGCCAACCATTTCTTAACGTTAGCTAGATATTCTACCTCAATCCCAATGAGTAGAATATCATCAACATACAACACCAGAAAAGCGACAGTTTTGTTGACGATTTTCTTGTATACACAGGTTCGTCGAAATTTTGTTTAAAGCCATAAAATTTGATCGCAACGTCAAATCTCATATTTCGGGATCTAGAAGCTTGCTTTAATCTGCAAACCTTTTGCTCTTGACCCTGCTGTATAAACCCTTCTAGTTGAGACATATAAATACTCTCTTCAAGATAGCCATTCAAAAAAGCTGTCTTGACATCCATTTGCCAGATTTCATAATCATAGAAAGTGGCTATGGACAAGAGTATTCTAATAGACTTTATCATGGCAACTGGAGAGAAGGTTTCTCCAAAATCTAACCCCTCTCTTTAGGTAAACCCTTTTGTCACAAGTCTAGCTTTGTAGGTATGTACCTTACTAGCTTGGTCTCGTTTTCTCTTGTAGATCCACTTGCAACTGTGAGACCCCTTCTGGTTGATCTACAAGATCTTAGACAGAATTGAAATACATAGATTCCATTTCAAGGTCCATGGCTTTAATCCATTGGTCTTTGTCCACATTGTTCATTGCTTGGTTAAAAAAAAAATGGATCCTCTAAACTATCATCTGGTATGATGAGTTGAATTTCAGTTAAACCCATGTACCGGTCAGGTTGTTGCACAACCCTCCCACTACGACGAGGTATTCTCAACTATTGAGAAGGATGTAAAGTATCAGTTTCATCAACAACTCTTATTGATGAACCTGCTCTATCAACAACTCTTGTTGAAGGACCTGCTCTATCAACAACTCTTGTTGATACGTTTGTTTCTTTGGAAATTTCTTCTATTACTAGCTTACTGCGAGGTTGATGGTTCTTTAGATAGTCTTCCTGCAAGAAGGTTGCATTTGTCGATACAAATACCTTATCTTCTTGAGGATCATAAAAGAGACCACCTCTTGTCTCTTTTGGATGGCCTACAAATAGGCACACTTTTGAACGGTGTTCCAACTTTTTAGGATTTTGCACCAACACATGTGCTGAACAACCCAAATCCTGAAGTAATATAGATTTCCTCTACATCCTCTCCAGAGCTTGTAAGATGTTTCAGAAATACTTTTCGAGGGAACCATGTTCAAAATATACACCGCAGTTCTAACTACGTGTCCCCAAAAAGAATTTGATAACTGAGTGTAACTTATCATGGAACGAACCGTGTCCAACAAGGTTCTGTTTCTCCTCTCTGCCACACCGTTTTGCTAAGGTGTGCCAGGGGCTATGAGTTGGGACTGAATTCCATGTTGTATCAAATAGTTCTAGAATTATGTATCCATATACTCACTACCTCGATCCGATCGAAGTGTTTTAATATTTTTACCTAATTGGTTCTCAACCTTAGCCTTATACTCTTTGAACTTTTCAAAAGTTTCAAAATTTTGGTGCATTAGGTAAACATACCCATACTTGGAATAATCATCTATAAAACTGATGAAATATTCACACCCTCCTCTTGCTCTAACATGTAGAGGCCCATAAAGGTCTGAATGTATCAGTTCTAGGGGTTCTTTGGCTCTAAGACCTTTTCCAAAAAAAGATCTTTTTGTCATTTTACCCTCGAGATAAGACTCACATGGTGGTAATGAACTATCTTCCAACTTATTTAGAAGACCGTTCTTAACCAGCCTCTCAATCCTGTTGAGATTTATGTGACCCAATCTCAAGTGCCAAAGATAGGCATTTGGAGAAATCTTCCTCTTCTTATGAGTCCCAGCAGCTTTAAACATCTCTATGTTTAAAACAGCTTTGACCTTAGTTGGTTTTAACATATACAAGTTATTTTCTAATTTTGCAAAGTAAATCTGTTTATTTTCCATTTTGATGAACACTTCACCATTTTCGAAATAAACTTTATAATTTTGTTCTAGCAAACAAGAGACAAATATTAGATTCCTTTTCATAGAAGGAATATAATATACATTTTTCAAATAAATGTACTCATCTCCTATAAATAACTTTATATCTCCCACTATTTTGGCTGAAACAATCTCCTCGGACCCTACCTTAAAGATTGTTTCACCTTCTATCAACTGTCTCCAGGAACTTATTTCCTGTGAGATAGTACATACATGATTAGTGGCACCTGAATCAATTATCTAGATTTTATCGTTTTCCACTAAACATGCTTTGATAACAAGTAAATCATATTTATCTTGTCGTTCAAATCCTGCACTCTCATCTGCATAATTTATAAATTAAGATGAGTTGGGAGATAGAGGACAATCCTCTGTTAAAACTTTTTTGGTGTAATCAACCACTAGTAATTTGTTTGTTGATTTAATTTTACTGTTATATACATCAGAAGCGAGTATTATAGAAGAATTCGACATGCTGATAAAAGTCAAACAAATTCTAATTAGCAAATTGTAATTAAATCCAAGATCAAGTTTTAGCAAAATTAATAATATACTTTAAGTGAGTCAGAATACGTGCTATCGTGGGGCAGTCAGATACTCCTTCACTGAAGCAAACAATTTTGACCAAACACTATCCCCGAAATAACTCTTACGGTATGAATTTGCCTCCGAAATTGAAGACAATATCCAAGACGGAACTATAAAACCCTATTCATTTTACTAAAGCCTGGGTTGTTCCAAATCCTATATTACAACCCTCCATGGGGATAGCCATCGCTAAACGACTAGCAAAGGGCCACTTAAATCTAACCAGCAGGCACAACATAGGAATCTCACGGTTTAGACTAATGGAGAAGATCGTAGGATATATTGACACATATCCTTCACCCACTTACTATGAACTACTTCCTTCGTTTACCTTGATATTGACTGATACAAAATACTCTTCAAAGGGAGGTCACTCCCTGGGTGACACGAAGCATCATATGAATCTCATGGTGTAAACTATGTGGAGACGTGGCAGTTGAAATCTTTTTATCAAATAATTGATTTATGTTTGAACAACTTCCTCTTATTCACCGAAATCTAGATTTGACACTCTTGGATGGAACACAGTTCAAAATATATGTTGCAGTCTGTACTGCATAACCCTAAAACGAGTCAGGCAAGGAAGCATAACTCATCATAGACCGAACCATATCCAACAAGGTTCGATTTCTCCTTTCTAATACATGATTCTGCTGAAGTGTACCATGTATTGAGAGTTGGGATGCAATTCCATGTTCTATCAAATTGTTATGGAATGTAAGATCCAAAAACTCTCCACCTTGATCAGATCAAAATGTTTTTAATGTTTTATTTAATGCATTTTCAACATCAACCTTAAACTCTTTGAACTTTTCAAAAGCTTCAGACTTCTCTTGCATTAAATAAACATACCCATATCTTGAATAATCATCAGTAAAAGTGATGAAATATTCAAACCCTCATCTTGCTTTAGCATTCATCGGGCCATAGAGGTCTAATTATACAAGCTCTAAGAGTTCTTTTCCCCAATGACCTTTTCCAATAAAAGATCTTTTAGTCATTTTGCCTTCAAGACATAACTCACACATAGGTAAAGAATTTTCTTCTAACTCGCTTAGAATATAATTCTTAACCAATATTTCAATCCTATTGAGATTGATATATCCTAATCTTAGGTGCCAAAGACGACCATTTTCTTTTGCAGAAATTTTAAGACTTTTATTTTGATTTACCGTAGTTTTAAACATTTCAGTGTTAAGGAGAGCTTTAGTTGCTAACGGTCTTAGTACATACAAAATCTTCAAGATTAGCCAACAAATTAATACTCCATTCTTGAAACAAACACTTTATTTACTTGAAAATTAAGAGAATAATGTTGTTCAAGAAGACATTTTACAGAAATCAGGTTCCTTTTCAAGCCCTCCCACTATAAGCAAAGTCGCAGCTCTCCCACTACCATATCTAAGACAACGTGCCTAGTTCCAACACGAATCTTCATCTCCCCAACATCCAGTTGCTGCTAGGAACTAATTCCCTAAAATGAAGAACAAACATGGTTAATAGCGCCTGAATCAATTATTCAGCAAAATCACCATTATCCATTAGACAAGTCTCCAATATAAGTAAATCATATTTACGTTGTTTGGCCTTCTTCTTTTTTTCCATGTATTTGGGACAGTTCCTTTTCCAATGTCCCTCGTGATTGCAATGGAAACAGATTCCCTTTGCAGCCTTGGCCTTCTTGCCTTTATGGGCAGCCACTGGTGGGTTAACTTTCCCATTTCCACCTTTCTTCTTCTTTCACTTTTTAGTGCCAGAAGAAGAAGGCACAAACTTAGTTCTAGAGGTCAAACCTCTATAGAACTTCTTGGAGGATGAAGCTGTTGGAGTTGATGCTCTAAAGTCTCGTGTCTTGTAGTTTGTAAAGTCTCGTGCCCTAAAGTCTATCAATAAACTAAAATCCCTGGTTGTCTTTATGTAACTTAAGCATGTATATGGTGACATACAAGTGGATCATGTCTTAACTGATAACCAAAATGGTCTGTAGTATATGGATATAGGAGAGAAACCTTATCCTGGTAACGCTACGGATGCGACCGCCTTTGTGGAATAGTTACAAGTGTTGTAACTTACCATAGATGGTATGTCCTAATCATTCGTGTAGGGGACATGTGAGCAGGGGCGTCCTATACAAAGAGTTTATATAAGACTTGAACATGAAGTGTTAACATCTCGTTATATAATACTATTCATGACAGAGACTTCACTTCACTAGGATGACCATAGGTAACATGACCCAAATCCTGAGTGAGTTGGGAACTTCTGCCATTGAGGGCAGTTCTTTGATTTGCATGGGTGCAAGTGGCCATGTGAACAACTCAAACCTACCACTTTGGGGAGTCGTCTGATTTGGGAGCTGGAAACTCAGCTACACAAGATGGAATTCACTCCTTCCCCGAAGCTGGGGTAAGTAGATAGATAGTTCCTTTAAGGGCTGATTCTAGGGCTTGAACGATGTAGCGCCACTCACCTTATCATGGCCTGAGAGGTGTTTGCACATAGTTGGACTATGTTGTATTGTTCATTAGAGGAATCAGCGGTACTTAAGAAGTGAGATGTAACTACGGGGGAAAACGGTAAATTGGCCCAATTGTACTTATGAGCATCTGTGAAGGGTTATCGTACTCATGATTGGTTATATCTGATGGACACAGAATATATCTGTGGTAAGAAGAGTTCAGCTTTCGGTTTTTAGTGGAATGTCTGGTAGTTAACGGATGGTGAATCTCGTGGTTAAAGAGTTTAGTCAACTATTCACGTACCGTTAGAGCTTCGAGCCATAGGTCCATAAAGTCCCTTTAGTAGCTTGGATACAAGTTGAGAATCAGTTTTTGGGTCAATTTGAAATGTTCAAATTGACAAGAGGGAGTTCGATTATATATGATTGACTAAATATATGAGATAAATTATTTTGGAGTAAATTGGATATAAATATGATTTATATTAAGTAGAGAAGAAAACACTATAGTTGATATATGATATCAAACTATAGATTAAGAATATAATATGGTTATATTCATTATTTTAATAACTAGGCGATTATGAGATAATTGGCCGAAGTTTTCTCCGAATTCATGTGAAAGTGGGAAGTTGAATTCAATTCTTGTAACTGAAGAATAAAATGAAAATTGTTCTCATTTTGCAAGAGATCCAAAAATTCGCTCAAGGTGTGAAAGTTTTTTATCAGTTAGTGTTGAGAGCCTATACGATAGTACCCGCCTTCCTAAACAATCGCACACCCGCATAACTAAATGATCGCCTGCGATTTCTTAAACAATCGCTTACCTTTGCTAGACAATCGCTTAGCGTGCCGAGCGTAACTAGACGATCACTTACCTTTTGATAGACGATTGCTTAGCTATATCTACACGATCGTGTACCCTGCTCTAGGCGATTACTTGTTGAAGAGAAAGAGTGAGAGGAGTTCGCTGACGTTGGACCGAGTTCTTGTGAAGAATGTCTTCAATTGGTAAGTCTCTCGGTCTTTTGTATTTATCTTTTAAAGCATGCCAGTAATTAGAGTTTACAATGCATATCTATATGTTAGAATGTCTGTGTGTGGAAATTCTGTCACAATGAAATCGAAAAGATCCGCTTTCGCTCATAAGCACTCTTGTATAAGAGTTCCTTTAGATGAAACATTTGCCTTATCCTTTTGTTCCTTACTTTTCATCAAGGACTGAAAAGTTTGAAGCTCATTAAGCAAGGTGGCCAGGTTGTAGTCAATCCTATTTGTAACAACATTACTAAGGAACTGTAGAAACTTTCAGGTAAAGATTCCAAGGTGAAGCTAACCTGGCTGGCTTCATCAATCATAGGCCCATTCATTTCTGCTATGTTAAAGTGGACCATCATGTTGAGAACGTGTTCTTTAACATATGCCTCTTCTTGTATACGGGCATTGAAGATGTGTTTAAGAGCGTCATGCTTGAGTTGTGCGGACGGTTGTCCGAACATCCCCCGCAGGGACTCCATGACCTCATGGGTTGTGATCATGAGCTCATGCTTCTTGGTTAGAACTTCAGAAAGTCTAGCCAAGATATATGTTCGAGCCTTTCATTTGCCTTTATCCAATGCTCGTATGCCTCTCGAGCATTTCAAGTGGCATTTTAAGCAGAAATAGGAGGAGAATCCTCCATAAGGACAAAACCCAAGTCATCGATGATTAGTATCGTGTTGATTGTGTTTTTCCACGTTGTATAATTTTCGCCGGTATGTTTTTCGGCAATGAGTAAGTTAAGTGTTGCGGAAGTCATGATTTTAATTTGTTAAAACTATACAATTTATTTATGTTAGTAATCTATGTATTAACCCATTTGCAAAAACCAATCAAATTGAGCCAAATAATCTAATGCACCCTAAGTGACATCTATTTTGCAATGATGTTTCAGTGAGTCAGGATAGAAGCCACCGTAGGGTGATCAGGTTCCTCTTCACTGAAACGAGACTATCTCAACCAATAGACAAAACAACTCCTTGTTACTATAACTATCAGACACCATTGTTCGGTCCAGAAATTGTTAAACTTGCTTAACATTTCTTGTAAGTGTAACCTCTAATTTTAGATTCTAGAGTTCTACCCCAATGAGCCAATCGTAAGGAAAAATCGAATGGGGCAAAAACTAAAGTAATCCTATCCGTTTCTGGAGTTTGAGGTAAGGAATCATGCAAATTCCATCCGTATGGGGACACCATCAAACGTGCCTCGAGGCCGAGCATGAAAATTTATTACAAACTAATGAGAGAGACCGTGGGATATGTTGACACACGTCCCACTCCCACTTACTATAAACACTCTCTCCATTCACCTTGTTATTGACCTATACAAACACCGTCCATAGAGGGACATAAGCAAAGGTGTCTCGAGGTCGAGTATATATCTTATGGTGTGAAATTTTAGGGAGAAACGTGAAAAGGTAAACTGAAGTATCATATACCCCATTTTCCTCCCATTGAGTGTTATACCTAGGGTTATTTAACTTAGGAAAATCCTACTACTGATTTTTAACTAAGTATTTATTTAATTTGCCCAAAAGTAACACTTACTTTGGATGGTTAAACAATATTGATTAATGTTTATTAAACACTTTAATAAACTTCAACCAACCATTGGATGCTTCTAACAAATCTATCTAATTCACCTTTTCAAGCAAGTTTTAAGATAGAGGTGTTACGTTTTCGTCAACTTAAATACCCCAGCCTAGATGGAGCTAACATTAGACAAAAGGTCCTTTATTGATACATTTGTTAAAAATATAATCTTTTAATTAAGAATCAATTTAATCTTATTAAACTGATTAAAAGATTAAACTTAATTTTTAATCTTATTAGAAAATCGATCTTAGGTCTATGTGAATCATATTTTAAAACTATTTTAAAAATGATTTTAACCTAAGGTTTGCACGTAATTCTAAATTACAGTAAACATACAAGATATGCATTTAAAATAAATTACAGCATGTTTGATACAAGAAAAAAGGGTTCAATCAGACGAAGCACAACAATTTTAACACCTACAAAGTGGGCCATACTCGTAGTGTCACAATGATAAGATATAGACCATATACTATAGACCATTTAGGTTATCACTTAAACATGATCCACCTATATGTCTTAACATACATGTTTAATTTACAATGATAACATTGGATGTTAGTTTCTTGGTTTATAGTTAATGCAACTAAAATATCATATATTTTATTGACAAAGTGAATAAAATATCATATATTATTAATCACAAGAGTTTGTTCATACAATGTTTACAAACTATAGGACCCTACGAAATTTAGGGCATCAACCCTAATAAGAAAATCATCAACAGTTTAGTAGTTTTTCTAGTGTTATATGTAGATGATATTCTACTCATTGAGAATGATGTAGGTTTATTGAGTATAGTTAAGAACCGGCTAGCGACCCGATTCCAAATGAATGATTTGGGAGAGGCTCAGTTTGTTCTGGGTATTCAGATCTTTAGAGATTGAAAGAACAAAATGCTAGCTTTGTCTCAGGCGTCGTATATTGACAAGGTGCTTGTCAAATATTCAATGCAAAACTTCAAGAGGGGTTTATTGCCTTTCAAGCACGGAGTTACATTGTCTAAGGAACAGTGTCCTAAGAAACCCCAAGAGGTTGAGGAGATGAGACGGATCCCCTATGCATCTGCTGTGGGCAACTTGATGCGTGCGATGTTATGCACTAGACCTTACATCTGCTATGCAGTGGGGATAGTATGTAGATATCAATCTAATCGAGGATTAGATCACTGGACAGCTGTTAAAAACATCCTCAAGTATCTACGGAGAATGGGGGACTACATGCTTGTGTATGGTTCTAAGGATTTGATCCTTACGGGATACACGAACTTTGATTTTTAGACTGATAAGGATTCTAGAAAATTCTCATCAGGATCAGTATTCACTCTTAACGGAGGGGTAGTAATATGATGAAGCACCAAGCAAGGGTGCATCATTAAGTCCACCATGGAGGCTAAGTATGTAGCGGCTCATGAAGCTGTTAAGGAAGCCGTTTGGCTCAGGAAATTCTTGACTGATTTAGAAGTTGTTCCAGACAAAGCAAAGCCCATCACACTTTATTGTGATAATAGTGGTGATGTGGCTAATTCCCGAGAGCCTAGAAGTCATAAGTGCGACAAGCATATAGAGCAGAAGTATTATCTCATCCGAGAGATTGTGCATCGAGGGGACGTGATTGTCACGTAGATAGCTTCGGAGCACAACATTGCTGATCTGTTTTCAAAGGCCCTCACGACTATGGTGTTTGAGGGTCACCTGCAGGATATGGGTTTATGGGATAAGCCACGTCTGGACTAGGGCAAGTGGGAGATATTGTCCTGGGTGTGTGTTATGCCCTAGTTTATTATTTGTGTACTTTGTATTTTGATTATATTGTACACCCCACTAATATTAGGTCAAGTGGGAGATTGTTGGGGTTGATGCCCTAAATCTCGTAGGGTCCTATAGTTTGTGAACACTGTTGAACAAACTCATTGTGTATCTAATAAAATATTTGATATTTTATTCATTGTCTATAAAATATATGATATTTTAGTTGAATTAACCACAAACCAATAAACTAACATCCGAGGTTATCTTTGTAACTTAAACATGTATGTAGAGACATACGGGTATATCATATTTAAGTGATAACCTAAATGGTCTGTGGTAGATGGATAAGGCTAGGTACCTTATGCTGGTGACACTACGAGTATGGCCCGCTTTGTAGGTGTTACAAATATTGTAAAATGCTACAAATGATCTGATCTTGATCCTTAATGTATAGACATACGAGCAGGGATATTCTATACAAAGGAGTTTGTAGAAGATCGGACCACGAAATGTTTAGTCTCACTATATACGCAGTTCATAATAGAGACTTACATTTCACTAAGATAACCATAGGTAACATAACTTGAATCCTAAGTGAGTTGTAAACTCCTGTCTATGAAGGCGATCCTTTGATTTATATGGGTGAGAGTGGCCAGATCGCCGACTCAACAAGCCTACCATTTTGGAGATTCGACTGACTGGGGAGCTGGGAACATAGCTACATAAGATGGAATTCACTCCTTCCCTGAGGCAGAGGTAAGTGGATAAATTTCTCCCTTAAGGGCTGGTTCTAGGTCTCGAACAATGTGGCGCCACACCCTCTCCTGGCTCGAGAGGGGTTTAGTCATAGTTGGACTATGGTCTATTGTTCATTAAAGGAATCAGTGGTATTTAAGGAGTTAGATATAACTACAGGGGAAATACGGTAATTTGGCCTAGTTGTACTTACGAGCAATTTGTGAAAGGTCATCGTATTGTTGATTGGTTATGTCCAATGGATACAAAAATATATCTGTGATGCAAAAAGTGTAGTTTTCAGTCTTTAATGGAGTGCTCGAAATTTAATGGATGGTGAATAATGTAATTAAAGATTTTAATTTATTATTTATGTATCGTTGTAGCTTCAAGCTACAGGTCCATGAGGTCTTTTTGGTAACTCAATAGGATTTACTTGAGAATCAGTTTTTGGATTAATTTGAATTGTTCAAATTAATGGAGGAATTTAATTATATTGATATAATTAAATTGTTTCAATTATATGTGATATAATTGTCATAATGTATTTGATACATTATAGCTCAATGGGAGGAAATAAGTATTTGAATGAGATACAAATATATTTTTTGATGAATTGGATTCATAGTTGTTAAATTTAATATAAATATGATTTATATTAAATGTCATATAAAAAGAGAAAATAAACTATAATTTATATTATATGTGATACAATATTAAAACTATAGGTTATATGTTATATTTGATATAAGATATAATTTAATATATATATAAAATGATAAGTTAGTTATCATATTTATATTTACATTAGTGGGTGGTGGTTATTTTACAGCAAGTAGAAAAGAAAAGTTGATTCTTCTTCTTGTGGATAGTAGTGTTGGACGATTGAGATGATAGAGAAAAATACAGAAAAGTTCTCTGTTTTGTATTGAGTTTTGAGAGTTCCCAATCTTTCCTCCTACACATTAAGTTTTCCCTCAAAATTCAAAATAGTTAGAGCCCACCTCTCCTGAGTTTTCACCCTGAGAATACCAAGGTAACTTTTATGGTAGTGTCTGGTTTTGTTCGAGGTTAATCTTGGAGAAGGTCTTCAAGTCGCTCGTGATTTGTTTGAGGGAAAATGTGAAGAAAAGGTCTTCAAAAGTGAAGTTTCTTGAAACCTTTACTAAAGCATATTGTAATTTAGAATTAAATGCATATCTTGTTTAATTGTTTACTGTAAATTTGAATTTGGTCGATCCGCTGCCGCTCAAGGTTCTCTCCTCATTAGAATTCCTTCATAGTAGAAAGGTTGTTCCCTTAAGGGTTGATCCCGAGTCTTGAACAAGGGGCCCTATCTTCTCGTTGGCCTGAGAGGGAATGGATTTAGTGATTAAGATCCTAAATCAAATTGTTCATTAGAGGGACAGTGGTACTTAAGGAAAAACGATGTAACTCAGGGGTAAAATAGTAATTGATCTAGCTGAGGTTACGAACAACCTATGAAGGATCAACTTATTGATGATGGTTATATCAAATGGACACATAATATATCTACAGTGAGGGGAATTCAAGTATAGGCTATAGTGGACAGTCTTATTAGTTAACGAATGTTGATTAACTGGGTTAAAGCGTTTGTCCGGTTAGTCTCAAATCGTTTGAGCCCATGATTTGTAGGTCCATCGAATCTCCTTGCTAGGTCACTACGGACAAAATTGAAGAACTAGATGAAGTGAGAATTTGAAAGGTTCAAATTCGATCGGTAGGGAAAATTGTATTTTATATAAGATATAATTTACAATTAAGTAATTATTTTAGAGAGTATTTTATATTATGTAAAATAGTATGAAAGTGTTTGAAAAATTGATTAATGTGATTAATCAACATTAGGTGTCAAAATCAATTTAATATGTGATATTAATTTTTTTAAAATTTGTTTAATTAAAATTGTTTTAATTAAATAATTTCTAAGATTTGAAAAATGTATTTCAATTATTTTAATTAAAAAATTAGTTAGTGGAAAAATCCAATTGTTAGATTTTCCCACAAGTGGATCTTGAAGTGGCTTATTCTAAACTTGACACCTACATTATTCATGCTAATGGAGTTTGAGGTAGAAGCCATGCAAGAATGGTTTTTGCATGTGTTTTGTTTATAAATAGGTTTTGATTTCCAAATGCAAAAAACTAATGCTTATTTGACTCTTGACATTTATTCTTCCACAAACTCTCTTTGATTCTCCAAATTAATTAGTGAAATTTCTTATCTTTCACTAAAGGTTCGGTCCCACAACCGTGTTCTTCAACTGGAGAATAGCGAGGATTTACCGTTAGTGGTGTCGATTGCTCACCGTGACGAAGATACTAGTGGAATCTACAAAGGTTGTATTTCTAACTCTCTTTGCATGCTTAATCCTTGCTTATTTAATGTAATTAGAACGTTAATGATCCATTGTTTCCGTTGTGCATATCATATATAACATATAACCTATTGTTTAATATTGTATCATATACAATATAACCTATAGTTTTAAATCTCTCATCAATGACATTTAATATAAATCTAGTTTATATTAAATTTAATTATATGAATCCAATTAATATAACTAATATTTGAATCATATTCAAATATTTATTTCCTCTCAAATAAACTTTATATTATAATGTATCAAATACATTATAGTAATTATATCATATATAATTAAATTAAATTAATTATATCACATATAATTAATTCCCTCAATTAATTTGAACAATTCAAATTAATCTAAAATTGATTCTCATTTAATCCTGTTGAGCTATAGAGGAGACCTCATAGACTGTAGATTGAAGCTTCAATGATATTTGAATAATTAATTAAACTCTTTAATTAAATTATTCAACATCCATTAACTTTCGGGCACTCCACTAAAGACCGACAACTGCACACTTCGCATTACAGATATATTTTTGTGTCCATTGGATATAAACAGTGCGATGACCCTTCACAAATTGCTCGTAACTACAATTATGCCAAAAATATCATTTTGTCCCTATATTTACATCTAACTCCTTAAGCATCATCGATCCCTCTAATGAACAATAAGTCATAGTCCAACTATGACCAAACCCCTCTCGAGCCAAGAGAGAGTGTGGCACCACATTGTTCAAGCCCCAGAATCAGTCGTTAAAGGAGCAATTTATCTACTTATCCCGACGTTGGGGAAGGAGTGAATTTCGTCTTATGTTGCTGTGTTCCCAACTCTTCAATCAAATGAATCCCCAAAATGGTAGGCTTATTGAGCTGGCGATCTAGCCACTCTCACCCATACAAATCAAAGGACCGCCCTCATTGGAAGGAGTTCACAACTCACTCAGGAATCATGTCATGTCACCTATTGTAAGTCTCAATTATGAATGACATTATATAATGAGACTAATCATTTCATGGTCCGGTCTTATACAAACTTCTTTGTATAGAATACCCCCGTTCACATGTCTCCACATGAATGATTAAAATCAGATCATTTGTAACACTTTATAACAATTGTAACATCTACAAAGCAAGCTATATTTGTAGTGTCACTAGGATAAAATATCTAGTCTTATCCATCTACTACAAACCATTTAGGTTATCACTTAAACATGATTCACCTGTATGTCTGTACATACATGTTGAAGCTATAGATGATAACCTTGGATGTTAGTTTATTGGTTTGTGGGTTTAATGCTACTAAATGTCAAATAAAACATCTCATATTTTATTAAATAAATAAAATGTTTGTACAGTACAATTACAAATTATAGGACCCCACAAGGTTTAAGGCATCAACCCCAATAGGAACGTAATGCCATGTTTTTTAATTTGGTTTCACGAAGTTAGTTATCATTTAATTGACATGAGAAAAGATTGTTTGCAAAAGATTCAATTCAGATAAAAGACTTCTAGATCTAAGCATTGTGCTAATTACTTCAAGAGTCAAACATGTGTGTTTAATAATACCTTTGATGAAATCTATTCTCTAAAACGTTTCTTAGTTGATAATTCTTCATATTCGATCATTTTTATTGCTTTCTTAGTTTCGTTATCTTAAATCACAAGCCGACCCCTAAACAAAATTGGAATGATCTCTGAATAGCTAAAAGAATATTAATCCGATTCCTAAAGGTTTATACTCGACCTTTCACGTCGTTTTAATTACTACAATTGGTTGCGTTCACTTACGCGCATCACCAAGTTTTTGGGTTCGCAACTATTATACAACTCCTGGATCGAAAAATTCACAACCATATTATAGCTTCGTGGACCGATGGGTTCATAATCATATTACTGTTTCGTGGACCAAATAATTCACGATTATGTCACAGCTCCATGGACCGTCAGGATCACACCATATCATAGCTTTATGTTAGGATGGGTTAAACCGTTCACTAGACCATCTTAGAGTGGTTAAAATTATGAGTATCCCACCTACATGTTCACATTTATTGGATATAAATGCATAGTTGACCCTGGTACATTACGTAGAATAACAATTAAACTTAAAATTTTATCTAACAACAAAATCCTGATTAAAACATTAAATAGCTGATAACATAGAACTGAGTGAAGCATTGAAATCTAGTCCCGAGCAACTGTTTTTATTTGTTTTAGTTACTCATATTATAAATGGTTTTGAAAATGTCATATTTGTTTTAAACAAATTTATGTTTTATGGTCAATGTGCTTTGATTTTAAATTTACATACATGAGATAATGGTCCTAGTTAGAGATCTCAAAAAGTCGGGTCATTACAAAAAACCTATGTTCATATAAAAATCCCCACTCACCGAGCTTCTTAGCTCATGTTTTTCAAATGTTTTATTCTCTTCCCTGGATAGCGAAAGTAGAGAGTTTCCAACGCCACGAAAGATCAAAATCTGTCACACTATAGGATTGATCTGTTGTCTTAGTTTAATTACAGGATCTGATTCTAAGAGGGGTTGGTTGTTGTACTTGATTGGGAGTTTGTTAAAATAAGTTTTATAAGCTGCGAGTTGTTATTAATAAAACACTCTTGATTTGAATTCAATTATTTACTTAGTTTATAAGTCATAGGCAACACAGGTCAAGGTTGGGAGTTTGTTAAAATAAGTTTTATAAACTGCGAGTTGTTATTAATAAAACACTCTTGATTTGAATTCAATTATTTACTTAGTTTATAAGTTATAGGCAACACAGGTCAAGGTAGCACTAAATATCACGAAAAGATGGTATTTAATGTCTTCGTACCTCCTCTTAGGTGAAAGAGGTAAATCTGAGAGAGGTATAAGAGATTTTGTTTGAAAAAATTAAGGAAAAGCAAGAGAGAGGAAGGAAAAGCAAGAGAGGGGAAGGGGAAAGTGAATGTATGAGGGGAAAATGAGAGGAGAAGTGAGAGAGTGGGAGAGGGGCACAAGAGGGAGAGCTAAAAATTGATTAAAAAAAAAGATGAAAGAAAGTAATAGCAATTGAAATACCACCTATCTTGGGATCAATAAGATTATATGATTGGGTCTAATAAAAAATGGTAGGATCTACTTTTGATTCCCATTACAGATTTAGGTAAACAATTCCAAATGTAACGAGTGGGACCCACCTTCCTATATTATATTTGATTGATTATGTTTGAGGGTTGGTAAACATGCCTAAATAAGAAAGAAAAGAAAGGAAACTTGAATTCAATATGTTTATGCTTGTATAAGCTTAAAAAAATTGTTTGTTGTATTTTGTTCTCAAAATTGAGTATATTTTTGTCATATATTACAAAAGAACCATTCAATATACACTAGTCAAACAAGTGCTAGACTTGAGTCACGCATTTGTGGTACAACTAAGTGTGCTAATTAACAAGTATAATGCAATATGTGTTCAATGAATACAATAAAGATGTTATATCGAAACTAAATTGTCCATGTTTCTTTAACTTATGGTCCTTGTAAAGATTGAAGTCAATTTAACCATGATGATGTGACAATGCTTCTTCGACTCAAATCTAGAAAGCCTATTGCATATGATAATAAAATGAAACTTGTTTTATGGCTAAATCTCAAAATAAAGATAAGTAATTATCTTAAATAACTTTAAAAGAAGGTCAAGTAGTTCTAAAAATTTCATTGAAAGCTTTAATGACAAATTTCTAAATTAAAAATAATACACCACTAAAAAAGTTACTAATTATCACTTAAAACTTAAAATAGGTTTTCAATTGTGAAAACCCTGACTTTATTGGTTGATTGGTTTACCCAACTCAAGTTTCCACCTCCAAAATTATGACCCTATTCGATAGCTATTTAGTTTTTAAATATAATAATGTTTGTTTTCTTAAAACTTGTTAATATGATCTATTTTCACATTTCTTAACTAAACACTTGAGTTCTTAACTAAATTCTTGGCTTGATAACCATTTGTTTTTGCTTTATGGTTTTTGAAAATTAACGAATGAGTTGCATCTTTTTAAGTAAAAGAGTAGACTTCTTAGTCGAATTCTAAAAATAAAAACGACTTTTTTTAGTTTTTAAAATTTGGCTTAATTTTTAAGAACATTGTTAAAAAATAGACAAGGAAGCAAAAAATTTAGAGGTGGAAGAAGTGTTTATAGATTTAGGGTGTGTTTAGTTTAACTTTTCAAGTGTTTAATTTTGAAAATAAGTTATTTGGAAAGAAATTGAAGTGTTTGGTAACCAGTTAATATAACATTGAACACTTTCAAAGTAGATTTTAAATGGTTTTTATGAAAAGAGTTTAAATAAAAATGACATTTCTAAAAAACTTTTTTTTTCTTTAGTCAATCCAAATATATCTTTAATTAAAAAAATGAAAAACCAAATAATTAATTATCAAATCAGATCTTAATTAAACTACTATATTTTTAATTTTCAAAACTTTGGTTTAGTTTTTAAAGTAATACTCTCAAAAGTAGATAATAAAGCAAAGAACACAATAAATTAAAGTAGTATTATTAAGCTAATTAATTTTCAAAAATCAAATGATATCCAACAAACCTAACTTGTTCCATTTTTCATGAAAACAAACCAAACACTAATATTTTCCTTTCAAAACATAATCTTTACTTTGGTGATCTAATTTCCAAGTCCATGGCATCTTGTCATTTAGTTGTTGAACTAATTCTTTAAGAAAGTAATTAAACTAAGGTTTGTTTTGAAGATCATATCAATGGCCGCCAACCTTCATCAACCAAATTTCCCTAAAGCAACTCCCCAACCTATATATAAACAAATCATAATGCCTTTCAATATATCACACCATCTTAACACAATAAAAGCTTCAAAATCATCTTCTCAAAGGAAAGAAAATGGGTTCTTCCAAGTTCTTGATCATTGCCTTCATGGCTACTTTGGCTCTTTCGAGCATCGACCTCGGCCAAGCTGCCCGCCATCTTTTGCAAACGGCTCCGCCCTTGGTGCCAAACCTTCCGGTGATTCCAACCGGGATACCGCCGTTGCCGACCTTGCCAAACCCTACTACTCTTCCAAATTTACCACAACCCACCTTGCCTAAAGTTAATCTCCCTCCGCTTCCGAGCGGGCTAGCGCTGCCACCGCTCCCGACAATGGCACTTCCGAACTTCCCGTCAATCCCTACCATTCCAACTTCATTTCCTTCCATCCCATTTTTATCTCCTCCTCCTGCAACTTCTTCTTCCCCATAAGCTTGGTTTGCTTATTTAATTTCCAGCCCTAATTGTCGTTGTTGTTTAGTTTAAAGGTGGTGTTACGCTGTAAGGTCATAATTAATTGTGTGTTTTTTCAATATTCATATCTTTTGTAAGATTGAAGTTTATTCCTCCATATATTGGGTTATCATATTGTTCCATTTGATGAACCCTAGCTTGTACTACGTATATAATAGATTGTTCTTAATTTTGTTTTTTTTAATTTCGATTCAGCATCTCTCTCTCTGCCATCAAGATCTCAACTTATTTACATAAATTTCATTAAGTAATTTATATTCCCCACGCAACGTGTCATTGCTCGTAATATTTCTATTTCATTTTATACTGTCATATAATAATTATGTGAGAATTAAATTTTAAAATGTCGATGTCGATGGAAATGTCGAGGTCTCAATTTTACAAAATTATTGATAGAAATATTGATAGAATGTTGATATCGAGGGATTTTTCTTAAAAGAAATTTAAAAAATTAGAATTTTTTTTAAAATTATGTGAGAAAAAAATTTACACTTTTTTAAACAAACATTGTATACCCAACCCTCCCCTCGAACAAAGGACCACCAAACCTCTCATACCATGATTTACTATCAAGGCTCTACTTTGATATTGTCCACTTTGGGCATAAACCTTTATAACTTTGCTTTTTGGTTTCATCCCAAAAGGCCACGTACCAATGGAGATGGTCATTCTCACTTATATACCCATGATCCTCCTCTTATCTAACCAATGTGGGACTTTGGTCGCATTCCCAACACTTTTCAATGTGCATCACATAAACAATGTCGCACGTCAAGATACTTCTAGTATTCTAACTCGAAAAGAATAGATTTTTTCTTCCAATAAGTTGAAATGCTATCTCCACTGTTCTTTTCTTTGATACTTTTCTTACCAAATGAATATTAATACTTACTTATTTCTGCAAGAATTTCTTCCCTACTCAATAGTTTAGGACCAAATTCTAATTCTTGTGCGCCATTAAAAGCTTTCTTTTGTTTCCTATATGGATGATGGCAGGTAGAAACTTGCGATGCCCGAGATATGCCATCCTCTTCCCTTTTGGTAAATAAGTGGATGAAGTATTCTCTCCACAAATTGGACATGCATGATATCCTTTAACCGTACAACCACTCAAGTTACCATACGCAGGAAAAATCATTAATGGTCCATAATAAAATGGCTTTAAGCATGAAACATTGTTCTTCATATGTATCGTAAACATTCTACCCCCATCTTTCCAAAGTTTTTTCAAGTCATCTACTAACAGAGCTAAATTAAATATCTATGTCATTTCCTAGTTGTTTAGACCAGATATATTAGTGCAGTCAACATAAAAATTTTCGCTTCATGCACAACCATGGAGGTATATTGTACGTCACTAACATCACTGGCAACAATTATATTCTACTACTAAGATCTCCATATGGATTTAATCCATATTGTCGAAAGAGCAAGACGAGATTTCTAGGTTCTGACAATTTTGGCTATAAATTATATATTTTTTTTCTACGGATAGGGCATCTTTGGGATGTTTGAAATAAACCATTTGTTTTTTTTTTTTTAGCATGTCACTTCAATAAACTTGTTGTTTCTTTACTTCGAAACATTCTTTCAAATGTTGGGATTGGGGAAATACCACATGACTTTTGTTGGGATATTCTTAGCCCTTTCGTTTAAATTTTTTTGAAGCTTTTCCATCTTGACATACACAAATGGGGCATACATTTGCATTAGAGAGTTCTTTTCTAAACAAGCAACAATCATTTCTACATGCATGAATCTTCTCGTACTTCATTCCAAGAGTACCCAACATCTTTTTTGCTTCATATGTAGAAGTTGGAATTTCATTAGGACTAGGTAATATGTCATAAATTAATTTCCAACAAAACTCAGTGAAACTCTTATCGCTCCATCCAAATTTAGCTTTTAAATTATATAACTTTACCAATTAGTTATTTTGGAAAAAGTTTTAACAATTTTGGGTACAATGGTTTTCTTCGCATCATCTAATAATTCTTCAAAATTATCGAATTTTCCACTAAAATAGTTATTGTATGCAGCCTCAAACATTCCAATTGTGTCATCAACATCAACATCATCCTCATCAACTTCGTCTCTTTCACTAGTAGACACAATTTTCATTGTTTCTCTTAATCGGTAATGATTCTGATCACTTTGATCTATACATTAAAAAATAAGTGTTCTTCTTATTTTGTTCACATCTAGAGTCTTTGCATTAAACACACTTCAAAACATGGACAATTCATGACATTCGGTATATTTGAATGTTTGTAGACCATTTTCAATAAACATCTCGACCCTTAAACCATACTCAGCTGACATTCTATTTATTTTCATCCATGACTTATCCATGATTGTAAAATATGCAACTTAATCGACAAAAAAAAAAAAAAATAATAATAATAAGGGAAAATTTAAAAGCATAAAATTATAATTGTAAAATATGTAACATCAACAAATTTAGAACAAATAGGCTTTTAAGATAAGCATCTTATAAATATTACCTTGTCCTTGTTATTAATGTTGTTATGAAGTCCTTTTTGTGTTGGGTGCACTATCTCCACTTATCAACTTTCTTAAACCACGTCCAATGCAATCTTCCTATCTTCCTTCCAAATCCCCAAGAATCAAAATTTACCCTTACACGTCAAACTTGAACCTAACAAATGAAAAACTTCACACAAAATCAAGTATTGAATCCAAACAAATATCAATCCAAACAAATATCACAATAAACCGTGTCCTTAGACCGTGTTTTGTATGAGTCAATATCAAGGACTCAGTTCCTATCGATGAAAAGGAAAGCCAAAAAACAAAAATTCAGCAAAGTTCAAAATTCCATCAATCCAAACAAATATCACAAAGCATGAAACAAAGCATGAGATATGGGATATGCACAGTATGAAACAAAGTATGAGATAGAACTTCTTCAAATAACTTCATCAATGTTCTTGTCCAACAATGCTTACATCCATCAGCTTTAAGGCTTATATCACACAATAATTGCAGTAAACGTTCCAAAAGCTTATTGACAAAATTGTGAAATCTTGTTTTCTTGGTTAGGTGAATCCACAAAAAGTTTAGCAACAGGTTCAAGCATTATGCACGAAAATTTAATAGCAAAAATGGCTACATCTCCACCTTCCAAGTTATTTACATAAATTATGTGAAGAAACTCGAGCGCTGCATCAATTGTAGAAATCCAAGCATCTAAATTATAGGGATTAAGTTCTAATTACAAATCATAGATGCTAAATTTTAACTATATAACATTGGTTCCACCATGTACAAGTAAAACTACAACAACAAGAGTACTGGGATGGGTCACTCCATTTTTCAAATTGAACCCCAATTTGTTCTACAGAAGCGGTAAAATAAACGAAAATGAACTCAATTAGGCATCAATTCATTTCAGTCAAACAATACAATGAGGTAACTGATTCTCATGTTTCATCAAAGAGAAAATACATACAAAAGAGAAAATATATACTTGATCGGAGTACAGATCTATGGACGGACGGACAATGAAGTTTATTTTGTACCAAACGGACAGACGGTGGAGCCAACGACCGACTGGTAGATTTGTACCCATGCTACAGATCTACGGACGGACGGACGGTGAAAAAGATCGACAGATGGTGAGTGAGATCGATGGAGACCGACAACAAACTTGATGGAGATCGACGGACAGTCGGACGGTGAAGGAGATTGACGGACGGTGAAGGAGATTGGTTAGGGTTTGGGTAAGAGAGAAATGGAGGCGACGCGCGAGCGATCAGATGAAAGGGTAAGAAAAAAAATGGAGCGCGTCTAGTTTAATTTTTTAATAAAATAAGAAAAAACAATTGCACCTTTAATGTCAGTTTAAAACCGACATTAAAGCCCATCTTCAATGTCGATTTAAAATCGACATTAAAGATCCCTTTTTTTTTAAACCGATATTATACATCCGATTTCACTTTTTTCAACTAACATTAAAGCCCGAAATTCTTCTAGTGATCAATGGTTTAAAAAATCAAGCCAAATTTGATAATCGAAAAAAGTAGCTTTCAAAAAGTTGTTTTTGTTTTTGTTTTTTTTTTTTATAATTTGGCTAAGAATTCAACCATTATACTTAAGAAGGATGCAAATCGTTGAAAGAAATGTGGATGAAATAGGTTTAATTTTAAAAAACAAAAATAAAAAACTAAATGGTTACCAAATGGTAACCATTTAGTTTTTTTTAAAAAAAAAAAAATTAAGGGTATGTTTGGAGTGATTAAAGAAAAAAAATATTTTTTAGAAAAATTCATTTTTATTTAAATTCTTTTTGTAGAAACAGTTTAAAATATACTTTGAAAGTGTTTCAAAAGCTATTTTGAGTGGTTGCAAAATACTTCAAGTTTTTTTCCAAAATGACTTATTTTCAAAGTTAAACATTTGAAAAATTAAATCAACACACCCTAAGTCAATAAGCCCGGTGTGCTTAAGAGTTAAAAAGGAATTCATCTCAAAATTTTCCTTCTCATCAAAAATAAAGAAGGGAGTTTTCAAGGTGTTAAACTCCTCCCACCTTCTAAATTTTTTTACTTCCTTGTTTATTTTTTTACCAATGTTCTTAAAAACTAAGCTCAATAACGATGTGTTCCATGTAATTTCTTTTTCTAACTCCTTAGTTTCTCCCCATAATGTTGGAAAAATTTGTCTCATTAAAATGACAATCAACTTAAATACATCACTCGTCAAGTGTTCAAAATATTTAATAATTTATGGGAATAAAGTCTAACATATATTCCTAACCTCCTTTGAGGACCCATCTTAGTACGTTATGGTGGAACAATTAGAACATATACTGCACATCTAAAAAATCTCAGATGAGAAATGTTTTTTTCATGACCATAAGTTAATTGTAATGGCAAGTACTTATGATAAACTACTGGTCTAATGTGTGCAAGTAACGCAACATGCAAAATAACATGTCTCCAGTGTAGCGGTATGTTTTCTAAACTTTTAATTCATGTGCATAGTAGTTTATTAGTTTATTGTTTAACTACTTTTTTCATGGTGCAGATGTCGTTCAATGTGGACTCTAAGTCCAAACATTGTATACTAATGTCTGTATCTAGGAAGTTTCGGACTTTCAAGACAACGTTGTCCCAAAAGTTCATACTTCCATTTAAGGATGAACCCTCGGTCTTGCAATTTCCATCCCAACAATATTCTCATATAGAGCAAGATCATTGGACATTGTTCGTCAATGAATGATTGAGTGAAGAATGGGAGGTAAGTCATTCACAATAAATTACATATCAACATTATCATTGTTTTGATAGGTAACTTCAACTAGATTTGTTGTACAGAAAATCAATTGTCTTAAAAAAGAAAGACGTGCAAAATGTGTATATAATCACCACATTTCTCGGAAGGGCTATGCGAATCTTGCCCAAGAATTAGTGAGTTATTCGACTTAAATTAAATCTTTTATTCTAATATGTTTATGCTAATTAAATATGTATGTTCATGTAGAACCTATCGAATGACCTTTCTTATCGGGCGACTTTATGGAAAGAAGCAAGAAAAAGGAAAGAATAATGAATACTTTAATGAAGTTACTTGAGAATGTGCCAATTGGATTGTAAGTATATATTATGCAAAGTTTAGGATGGCATATATATAATGTTTGGAACTTGTGATGATATAGATATTGTGTGAAAATTGTAATATGATTTACAGGATAAATTGGTTGAAGTTCATGAAGGTGAAGATGTTCTCACCGAAGCATTGGGTACGAAAGAACATTGGGGACGTATTAGAGGAATGGGTGATTTTATTTCCCATTCTCAATATTTCAAATTAGTAAAACCAAAGTCCTCTATGAGCCAAGAAATTGAAGGAGGCTCTAGACAAAAAAATGTTCGACATAGTAAAGTATCAAGAGAAAGAACTTACAGTAGACAATCTCATCAGTCCAAATCATCTGTTGGAAGTGTTGCACTAAGTGCATCTGAAGAAGATACTGAGAAGATGTCTAAAGAAGATTTGGAGGTAATTTATTTGTTGTGACTTTTAAATTTCAATCACATTATACGTGCTTAACCATGCATGACATAAGTTCTTTTAAATTTGTTAAGGGGATATCATGCCATTTGGCTATAGGAACTGTAGATAATTTTGCAGTAGCCACAACATTTGATGATGATGTATCATGCTTAACTGTTAAAGTTCTGATTGATATTGTCATTGGAGAGAAGATTTGCCTATACCAATTCCTGTGAAGGGTAAAATAGAGTTCTTAAAGCAAGCAATGGGCAACTTCGTAAAATGGCCTCGTGAACTTGTAGTTATGGTTGACGAGAAAAAAATATGTCTCTTTTTCAGTATATATGAGTTTGGTTATTTACTATTTTTCCTACTTTGAATTTTTGTAACTTTGATTATAGTAGGATCATTCACCAATTAAGAGCTTCAGCCAGTCCTCCAAATATACTAACACCAATGGTACTATCAAACTATTGAACGGACATGTCATGCATAACATGAACGATGTAAACATGATCCATATCACTTTGGACGAGATATATTTGGAAGAGATAAATTTATTTATTTAGGCTGCGATGATCTGATCCAATATTGCAATATGGTTGAAATAGGCTATATGTGTATTTTGACATATATTGCGTAAGTATTAATCAACTAGATTCACTCATGTATACTTTGTTTCATGTTGATAAATAATAACTTTTACTTTGTTTAGGTATCTTTGGGATGAATGTGGTCGTGATATTACAAAGAAGTTTTTTTTTTATAATTGATGAAGCAAGAATATCACCACACGTGAAGTCTCAAGATATCCGACGATCTAGAAATTTAGCCAATCAACTAGAATTGGCTAATTTAGACCAATTAGTCTTCATTCCATATAACATAAGGTAAGTAGATACAAGTTCTTAAGTTATTTTTAATTTCCATTATACACGTACTAATATTTCAAAATTGTTGCTTATTATAGTTATCATTGGATATTGATTGTAATCAATCTACAAGAAAATTGTGTTTATGTTTTGGACTCTCTTCGAAGTAAGGTTCAAGATGATTTTCATGGACTTATAAATATGTAAGTGTAATTGAACTTTCTTAGCTCTTAATTGAAGTATTTGTGTTTAAATAATGTTTTTAAACTATTTAGTGGATTGAAAACATGGTAATCCAAGCACGATCTCCAACACCATCGGTCTTCTCCAAAATGGAAACCTGTAAAGGTAAATTTGCATTCATTTTTTAACAATTTATGTTCATTCGACTTCTTTATAATAATTTAACAATTGTTTTCAACTTCTTTATATGCAGTGCCCTCGTCAATTAGATTTTGTAGGATATCGGTACTATGTGCAAAAGTATATACACGAAATAGTGCATAATCCTACTACTCCCATTACTAGCCTCATACGTAAATTATCTTTATTTTTTATATAGTACTAACTTTAATTTAATAAATGAACGTAAACTTAAGTTGAATTTATCTTTTTTTTTTTTTCCTTTTTGTAGTTCAATACAAAAGATACATATATGCAAGAAGAGATCGACGTAATTCGAACCCAATGGGAAGTTTAATTGGCCAATTTGTGTAAGGATGTAATTCTTGTTTTTTGTCTCAATAGAATGTAAATGCTAGCTTAGAATGAATGTAAATTTATCTAACCATGATCTTTTTGAATGGAATTAGTACTCCATTGATATTTTGTGAATGAGAGAAATGATGGCTTGGTGTAAGTATTCTATGAAAGTCTGGTTCTGGTATTGTGATTCTTGTTTGTGGATAAATTCATAGGTGGAAGACACGATTTGTTTATTATTGGGAAGATTTATGTATAATATATTTTTTGTGTTCATGGGATATTCGGTGTTAAGTATTCATGGAATTAGTACTAATTGATATTTGTGAATGAGAGAAATGATGGCTTTGGTGTAAGTTGTATTCTATGAAAGTCTAGTTCTGGTATTGTTTTGCAAATTTTGGTGGATAAATTCATAGGTGGAAGACAAATATTGACGAGTATATGTAATAGATTGGAAATATTGATTCTTATTTGTGGATAAATTCATAGGTGGAAGACAAATATTGATGGGCTTGCCATGCAATTTTTTTTTATACTTTTTAATATAAAACAATGACGGACATTTCCTAACCCAACACGAGACATATAACGTCGTTTTTAACTTATTGACCAAAAAAATGGATTTGGCAACGAAATTTTTTTTTAAAAAAGGGACAAACTTGGGTTTCAATGTTGGTTAAGAATTTAAAAAAAAAAAAACACAGGCTAAATTTCACTGAAGACCTTCAATGTCGTTGCCACCAACATTGAAGGCTGTGTTATTGAAGCCCTTTAATGTCGGTTTAAAACAGACATTAAAGGCAACAGACATTATAGTCCGAATTTCTTCTAGTGGTTTTAAAGTAGAAAAACAAAAGAAGAAATTTGGACGTGGAAGTAGTGTCCATAGACTTAATTTTAAAAAATAAAATGGTTATCAAATGGGGCTTAAATAATTAACTACCAAATGGGATCTTAAACCACTATATTTTTAATTTTCAAAACTTTGGTTTAGTTTTTAGAGTAATACTCTCAAAAGTAGATAACAAAGTAAAGAATACAATAAATTAAAGTAGTGTTATTAAGCTAATTAATTTTCAAAAATCAAATGATATCCAACAAACCTAACTTGTTCCATTTTTCATGAAAACAAACCAAACACTAATATTTTCCTTTCAAAACATAATCTTTACTTTGGTGATCTAATTTCCAAGTCCATGGCATCTTGTCATTTAGTTGTTGAACTAATTCTTTAAGAAAGTAATTAAACTAAGGTTTGTTTTGAAGATCATATCAATGGCCGCCAACCTTCATCAACCAAATTTCCCTAAAGCAACTCCCCAACCTATATATAAACAAATCATAATGCCTTTCAATATATCACACCATCTTAACACAATAAAAGCTTCAAAATCATCTTCTCAAAGGAAAGAAAATGGGTTCTTCCAAGTTCTTGATCATTGCCTTCATGGCTACTTTGGCTCTTTCGAGCATCGACCTCGGCCAAGCTGCCCGCCATCTTTTGCAAACGGCTCCGCCCTTGGTGCCAAACCTTCCGGTGATTCCAACCGGGATACCGCCGTTGCCGACCTTGCCAAACCCTACTACTCTTCCAAATTTACCACAACCCACCTTGCCTAAAGTTAATCTCCCTCCGCTTCCGAGCGGGCTAGCGCTGCCACCGCTCCCGACAATGGCACTTCCGAACTTCCCGTCAATCCCTACCATTCCAACTTCATTTCCTTCCATCCCATTTTTATCTCCTCCTCCTGCAACTTCTTCTTCCCCATAAGCTTGGTTTGCTTATTTAATTTCCAGCCCTAATTGTCGTTGTTGTTTAGTTTAAAGGTGGTGTTACGCTGTAAGGTCATAATTAATTGTGTGTTTTTTCAATATTCATATCTTTTGTAAGATTGAAGTTTATTCCTCCATATATTGGGTTATCATATTGTTCCATTTGATGAACCCTAGCTTGTACTACGTATATAATAGATTGTTCTTAATTTTGTTTTTTTTAATTTCGATTCAGCATCTCTCTCTCTGCCATCAAGATCTCAACTTATTTACATAAATTTCATTAAGTAATTTATATTCCCCACGCAACGTGTCATTGCTCGTAATATTTCTATTTCATTTTATACTGTCATATAATAATTATGTGAGAATTAAATTTTAAAATGTCGATGTCGATGGAAATGTCGAGGTCTCAATTTTACAAAATTATTGATAGAAATATTGATAGAATGTTGATATCGAGGGATTTTTCTTAAAAGAAATTTTAAAAATTAGAATTTTTTTTTAAAAATTATGTGAGAAAAAAATTTACACTTTTTTAAACAAGTTAAAATATTTATTAATTTATATTATATTCAGGCTAATGATATTTAGTTACTTTTTTTTCATGAATTTTTTCATGATATAATAGAAATATTGATTCACTTCTCGTTTCAACATTGAACTCATGAAAATATAAAAATGTGAACATGTTAATGTAAATTTAATATCCTAAAATGAATAAACAAAAATACCATTGAAAATTAGTAAGGAAAAAGGGATTTTTTTAATAATAGAAAAATAAGGAAAATTATTTATACAAAATAGCAAAATTTTAATTTTATTTGATAGAAGCTGATTGAAGTCTATCAGTGTCTATCAATGATAGAAATTGGTAGAAGTCTATCACTAATTGACATTGATAGAAATCTATCAATGTCTATTAGTGTTTTTCCTGCTATTTTTATAAATAGTTTGACATTTTTTCTATCTGTGAAAATTTTTCAAGAAAAAAGTAGTATATTAATAGAAAAAAATTAAAAAGCAAAGAAGTATCTATATAAACCATTATTGTTACACAAATACTACTATACATCTTACTTTAATAATTTATACACAACACAACTGTATCAATTTGCATTTGGGCGCTTTTAAAACAAATAGAATACAAGATAATTGAAAACATAGAGAAAAATGAAAATTAAACCTCAAACTATATGGAGATACAATGGCTCCTTGTTTTCATTGTCTTTGATTTATTTTGTTTGCATTTTTTTCTCTATGAAGGCCACGTTTACCAAATCATTAATGTAATCGTAATGAAATTTTATTAATAAATTAATTGTAATGAGTTTAAATCGCAAATGTGTCAAAAGTGTAACCAACTATTTTAAAGTTAGAAGGTATATAAAAATAAAAATTTTGAAATTTCAGAATACAATAATTTTTTTTAAAGACGGAGTATAACTAAATCGTTACCTAAATTAATTCAGGAATACTTGTATAAGTTAAACCTACAAGATCATTACATATCTCTATACATCAACATCTTTATCTATAGTTTAAGGATTTAACATAATAGCAATTTATTAATTTAATATGGATGGACTAATCTCCTCATTATTTATTAAGTAGCTCCAAATGATATGTCTTCCTTAATTTAACTTGTATAAAGTATGAATTATTGACCAAGAGATCACAAGTTTAAATTCTCCATCCGCCGTATTATCGAACTAAAAATAATAATGATGCGTCCAACTTCTCTTAATCTTTCCAAAGCAAGCTACCATAATTCATATATAGCATATTTTTATCACATGGCCTAATACTACTGCTGTTTAGCAAAAGATATCTTCTTTACTATTCAAATGCCCCTTAGACGAGTAGAATTGGCATACTTTAATTTTATAATCACAAGTGAATTATTTACAAGATATAACAATTTTTTCTAATTATCAATGATAGACGTTGATATCATTGATAGTTCTAAAATTTTATCATATTTTATAAATATTTTAGTTCATTTTTTTATATTTAAAAAAAAAAAAAATTCCATCACATGTAAACTTGCCATGGCCATGAGACAATATAGCTTTTGGTCATTCCCAACAAGTACATCATATGAAAACTTACATTAACGATGATATATTTAATTTTAAAAATTTATTCGTAATGATATATTCTATACAATTTACCAATTCGTTTGACATTATACTTACATCAACCCAATATTATATTTTTCTTTCCTACAATTATAAAATTTTCATTTTATATAAAAATTAAAATTATTTTCCTAACCGGTAGCTCACCAACAAATTAAATTACCTTCCCCTCTATGAAAAAAATGTCATGAAAATCCTTCAATTATATTGAGACCGAAATTTTAATTTGAAGTCTTTGTTTGGTAAGCTGATATGTTAATAATATGATAATATTTTTCCCAACAACAGAGAAAAAAAATGGTGGCCAAACTCACCAAACTCTTTTATTTCTGAACATTGAAGGCTATATAAATCAAATGTCATCCCCTTAGTTTGCACCATCCCAAATCTCAAAAACAAGCCTTCAAAATTCAACTCACACCATCACAGAATCAAAACAATGGCCTCTTCCAAGTACTTGATGATCATAGCTTTCATGGCTATTTTGGTGTTTTCAACCATCGACACCGGCCGAGCTGCTCGTCATCTCTTGCAAACCGCTCCGCCGAACATGCCAGGGTTTCCGTCATTGCCTAAACCGACTGCACTACCGCCTCTACCACCTTTGCCGACGGGACCGGGAATGCCCTCTATTCCAAATCTCCCACAACCAACATTGCCTTCTTCTCTCCCTAAATTACCTCCACTTCCAAGTTTCCCCGGAAACATCCCGGTCACCGGAGTGACACTGCCTCCGCTCCCGACAACTTCACTTCCGACTTTACCTTCCATTCCAACGACTTTCCCGTCTATCCCTTTCCTCACTCCGCCCCCGGCCACCACCTCTTCACCTTGATGAGAGTCCTAGCTAGTCCCTTTGTTCTTCTCTTATTTATTGTTGAGAGTGTATGATTGTGTTTAATTTTATCTACTGTTTTGATATCATCCTATCTTTTATGTTATTTATGTAATATTGTGAGTTTCAGTTTAATCATGTATTGGGTTCTTGTGTACTTTTTGAATGATATGATATACGGATTTATCTTTCTAATTTTTTTTTTTTTTTTTTAAATAGTAAGAGAGATCACAAAACACATTGATGAGCTCAAAATCAAATGAAATTGGTGAAACTCTATCCTTTTCTACATTACTTTTACTTTTACTTTTGTATGAAAAATAGAATTCTAAAATCGGTTAGATATCATCAATCAATTTGAAAGGTTGAAAGATTGAGTTGTTACAGTAAAATATAATTATATACTTGTGGAATTAAAAATTTGTCAAAAACTCAAAAAGGTGAGTGGAATTGAGAGAAAGTTGCATTACAGGAGTTTGAACGGAAAATCAACTGTTTTAAAACAATGTTAAACCATCAATCAATAGTGTGGTCCAACTTAGTTAATTAGTTTGGCCAAATACAACAATGGACATGAACTCGTCTTCCACATCCATATCTATAATTTGGTCTTTTGTCTGGAGTACAAGATAAGGATCAAGGGCGGATTTAGTATGGATCCGGGAGCTCGAACCGCCCCTCAACTTTATGCTCTTTATATATATATATATATATATATATATAACTCACATAATATCAAAATCATTAGCTAGCCTAGTGGTAAACTTGGATTTGTCTTCTAGCCGCCTCTAGATCCAGGTTTATACCCATTTATTACATTTTTTTTTACTAAATTATATAAAGCTCCTGTTAACAAAATTTCTGGATCCGCCAATAATAAGAATGATGCTATATTTTTCAAGAATGATAATCCTTTTTGATCTTAGTAAAAAGAAAGGAAAAAAAACCTAATAGAAATTACATTTTGAGATTCTTTTTTCTTTTCTTTCTTCTTCTTTCTTTCTTTCTTTTTTTTTTTTTTTTTCTCTTTTGATAGAGTAAAATTTAAGTACATGTTGGCCGCAACCATGTGGCACAATTTGATTGTGTCACGTTTTAAGTTGTGTTTTTTTTAATATTTGTGTGGCGAAATAGTTAAGAAGATATTGAGGAGAATTGAAAATGAAGAAGAGGATGAAATTTGAGTGATCTATTTTGATTAAAAAAGTATATGATACTATGACGCTAACATGGCCATCGATCTCCATAAAACGCGATAGTGTGATTTAATGTAAGTAAGAGGTTTGTTTTCATTTGTTTTTTTGGTGGGTCATTAATTATTTTGGAGGTTGGGTATGGGTCATCGGCACATAAATATCTTAAAATTTGTCTTGATTTTTAAGTACATAAATATAAAATAGATAACAAAAACTTGTACGTAGAAGTAGCGTTGTTTATAAAAACTTAATTTTCAAAAACCAAAAAACAATGGTTTATCAAATAGTATCTTAATAATTTGTAAAGTTAAACTCCAAGTTTTTTGAATTCTAAAAATATCAAGCAGGTTATTAAACTTTCAATTTTATATCGAAGAAATCTGTCACATATTATTTTTTAAAGGGCAAAATACAATTTTGGTTCTTAAAGTTTGAGTTAGTATCTATTTGATCCTGAAGTTTCAAAAGATACATTTTAGTCTTAGGTTTTAAAAATGATCCTAAATGGTTCCTCAAAAATGATATGACATGTTGAAATGACAGATTTAAAAAGTTACTGTCCCCTTCGTGCTCTTTTCTTTTCTCATTTTCTCCATTGCGACGAACGATTTTTGGTTATTTCAAGCAATTGATTCTCAATGATGAGAAGAATTAGAAGGATTTTGGTGTGTATTAATTTAGAATTTGGGAGAAGATGAAGAATTCAAGGAGTTGATTAAAGAAAACTTCCATTCCCAATTTACAAAAATGAAGTGTGCAACAATTAATGATAGGAAATAGATCCTTTGACCTTTTAAAAATATATTTTATGCTCTTCAATTTTTGGTTGATAATGGAAGGAAGGGAAAGGGGAAGGGAAGAGAATGATTCCATTGGAGAAACATAGAAGGAAAAGGTTGGAGAAGAAGATGAAGAGAGGGAGAGAGCAAGTAATAGAAAAAATTAAAAGAATATGTCATGTAATCTAAAATATAATATAAATTTAAATAAAAACTACCCACCTTCAGCATGTCATGTCATTTTTCTCGTTAGTCAATTAACGGTCAAATTGATTGATGGACCATTTAGAACTATTTTCCAAACCTTAGGGAATAAACCGTAGCTTTTGAAACTTCAGGGATCAAATAAACACTAACTCCAAACCTTATAGGATTAAAAGTATATTTTGCCTTTTTTAATTTAGCGAATCTAGTGAATATAAAATTTAATTTTGTATTTAATAGGATATTAAACTTTCAAATTTGTGTTGAATAGGTTAGTAAATTTTAAATATATGTTAGTGATCTATTAGACATAAAATTAAAATCTCAATTACTTGTTAAACAGAAAATCAAAAGTTTAAAAGTTTAGGAACTTATCAAAAAAAAAAATTAAACTGTAGAGACATAAATTAAAGTTCGACTTTCAAAGTTCAAGTACTTAGTTGACACAAACCTTAAAGTTTTGAAATCAATAATTATCCTAATTTTTAAATCCTACATTTTTTTTTTGTTAAAATATCATTTTGGTACTCATACTTCGAAATTCATTCAATTTTAGTCCATATATTTTCAATTATCCAATTTTAGTCTGTATTCTTTTAATAAATCTTAAATTTAGTTCTTCAAAGTTAAATTTTACCAAAATTGATTCAATGATAATAATAATTTTTATGCAAGCAAATACAATATGTGAATATGTTTTCAAACTTTATAGTAAAATTGCTAATAGAGTACAATTTTTTTAAGAAAATCAACAATAATCAAACCGTCGGAGACTAAGTTTAAGGTTTATTAAAAGTACAAAAATTAAATTTGAACAAACTTCAAAATTTAGGGTCCAAATTTTTTTTTTTCCTAGCTCTGCATCTGTTATGTGAATTAATGAACCATAATGCACCGTAGTTTTACTTTGATTTGAAAATAGTTTAGTAAACACAAAAAATAAAAATAAATGGATACTTATTTAGTTAAAAACGGAAGTTGAAGGGGACGACAGACTCACGCGGGAAGTCGAAGCGCTTGTTGTCTTTTGAAGAGGTATACGAAGGAACGGTAGAAGATAATATTAAAGAGGTAGACGATAATGTCAACGAGGTAGACGATATTATCAAAAGAGGTAGACAATAATGTCAAAAGGTAGACGATAATATCAAAAGGTAGACGATAGTATTAAAGAGGACTTTGGTGGACGATAATAGTGCGCCAACCTTTCCTTTCTATTTTTCTTCTCATTTTCAATATACATAGTTGATGTATTTATACAAAATAGAATCCCTAATTTAGGAATGTAGGAATAGAAAGGTTATACATTTGTTGTGACCTGATTGGTCCTTGTTGTAACTAAACTATTCTTCTGGTAAACGGTAAGACTGTAATTATGAAGTCTTTCATTGCTGACGGAGTTGCTGAGTAGATTTGCCTTTGGTGACGTGGCTGGCTGTGTTGGCATATTTTATTTATTTATTTTTTTTAGCAAAGAGTTAGAAGTGAAGTTTTTCCTTGCTTGTTTGGTCACCTGCTTCGATGTAAGCATAATATGCCATTTGTCTGATTATGAGTGGAACTCTTGTGATTTGAATCTCTATTTGGTTATCTAATTTGTAGTTCATTATGGTTGTGAGTTGACAACATGAAAATTGGTGGTCAGATTCACCAACCTAATTGGCCACAAAACACCAAGTTCTCAATCTATATATAAACCAGAACTACCTCTTCGCTTCACTATCCAAAATCCTAAATCACTCAAACCGTCATAATTTCCTTCACATATATGGCTTCTTTCAACTACTTCATCCTTGCCGTCATGGTTGCTTTGACATTTTCAAGCGTCGATGCTGCTCGAACTACTCGACATCTTCTGCAGACAATTCCAAATTTTCCACCTCTGCCGCCAATGCCATCGCTACCATTGCCAGCCTTGCCGAACCCTATGACCGGTCCGAGTATTCCATCCATCCCAAACTTACCACAACCTTCGCTCCCTAAGCTTACACTTCCTCCACTTCCAAGCTTCCCCACAAGCATCCCCACCAAAGTAGCGTTGCCTCCTCTCTCGACAGCTTCACTTCCGAACTTGCCATCCCTCCCGTCAATCCCGACTACACTTCCGTCGTCGCTCCCATTCTTCCCTCCTCCACCTGCAACTTCTTCTCCTTGAGTTTGGTCTACAATAGTTGTTTTCGCAAGTGTTTGATTGTTTTCATGTACTTCATTGGTGATGGTTTCTGAGTGTGTTGTCGTTTCAGTTTGTATTGCATTGTTTCATATATGTATACACACATGTATACTATCTTCCTACTTGGCTTCTTTGGCTTTTCCCTATAAGAAAAATATGTTGGACTCAATTTTTTTTTTTTTTTAAAAAAAAAAAAACACTACTCTCTTATACGTTGTTTATGTTACTTAGGATTTTGACCCTCAGGCTTAAAGAAATACATTATATAAACTCTATAACTCTATTGGTGCCTCTAAATCTATACTCCAATATTTACTCTCTAATAAAATTTTGATCTCTCCCTCTACCTGTGGACGTATAGCTAACAAACGGTTAGTGAACCACATAAATATCTATATTGATTTCTCTACTGTTTATGCCTCTTTGCTTTCTTTATTTGTCAATTACATAAGATTAATAATAATAAGAAGAAGACAAACTTAGGCTGCTAACAAGTTTTATTCTTTCAACAATATGAGAATATGTGAACAGTGAAGATCAAATCATCTAACCACCATCTTTCTTTTCAACTTTCCACCTTCAATAAGAATCTTATATGAAAGGTCATAACTGGTCGTTAATTTCCATCCATAAAATGACTAGTCGACCCAAATAGAGCACCTTTAAAACCATATTGTGAGAGTACCAATTAAGGGTATATGGGTAATATTATTACGGGTATTATGGATAATTAACTAGTGAAGTTTTGGTTATAAAGAAAAGGAGTTGGGCACTTCAAAGGGATGTGTATCATTTTGATGAGAGTTTTCATTTTAGGACTTTGTGAGAGAGTATCTCGAAAGGCTATGGTATAATTTCTTTACTGGTGTTGCAGTATAGTGCAATATAGTTATATTTAGTATTTTCTTGTTTTTTTTGTTTGGGTACCTAACATATATCTTTTCTTGTTTTTTTTTTTTTTTTTTTTTGGTTTGTTTGGGTACCTAACTATTCCCTTTGAATTTGTAAAAGGATAAAAGGTTAAAAGGTGTCCCTCCTTTTGAGTCTTAAGGATTTCAAATAGTTTAATCCATTTTGCCAAAGCAAAAAAACATTCTTCACAACTATACACACAAAGCCTTGATTTAGCTTTGCTTTGCAAATGGCCAAAGTTAAAGTGAGAAACATAAAAAGAAATACAGAGTTTTTCAGCATCCTCATAGTTTTAGTTTACGATCGAGATAGTATTATGGGCAATGACGTACAAAATGGAAGTTGTATACAAGCACAAAAGAAGCAGTCCACATTCCCAAACTCAATCTTAACATGGGCTAATTATTCTTTCATATCTATTTATCACAAGACTTCAAAGGCATACGTGGAAACAGAATCGTAAGAAACATTATAAAGGAAAGATAAAAGCATACTTTCAGAAAAGCTAGGACCAAAATTCTCGATTTTTTACAGCCAGTCTACGAGTTTCCTCTTTAAAGCTGCTTGCTTCGTAATCCAGTGTCCATTTCTCGAATGTACAATCGACAAAGTCGTAGTAGCCACCATGAATGGAGAGACTTCCTTTCTTCACCTTTTCTTCAATCCAAGGGTATGTCAGCAAGTTCAGCAACGAATTGTTGAGCGATTCCTGCCAAAGACGAACAAGAAGAATCTTATAATTTGAATCATATTCACAGCAGCATTTGGAATGCGATCGAAATGTACTCTCGAGTTTCGGCCACTTCTTACAATAACATGTGCAAGAAACAGAGGATGAATGTTGAACATGCTCAAGATGACAGACGGACGGACAACGAAAAGTTAAAAAAAAATGGCTACTGGTCTCCATTCTTTCACCATTTCTGATAGTTCTAACAATTTTTAAGAATTTTGTAAAAAGAGAGACAACCTTCTCACAGTGTTTGCATTGCTGGTCAAAGTTAAGGGTGGAAGCAGAAGCCTTTGTCCTTATTTTTGCATTCTTCCCATTGATAACCCAATTTGTGATAAAACAGCTGCATGCAGTTCCAAAAAGTTTACTTTTCAAGAATCACATATAGCATTTTCAAAATAAATAATCGACATTATCTTGAGCGAACCTCGGTTTTTCATCTTTCATACTCATAAGTGCACGAATGCCCCCACAACAGCTATGGCCAATGACAAAAATGTTTTCAACCTGAAATGGATAAACCACATTTTCACACTTTAAGACATGATTGGTTGTTTCCTACACTATAACAATGTCAGGTTAATCAACAAACACCGAATATAATATTTTGAAAGACAACTCACTTCGAGTGTGTTAACAGAAAACTGCAGTGCAGCTTGTGTTTCTGTCGGTCCGTTCTGTCAAAGATAAAATGAGCAAAAAAGGTTAGTAGATAAACAAGATATCAAAATCTGAAAACTTTCATCTCATAAGCTAAGCTAACAATACATGAAAATCTATGAATGCTAGATAACCACTATATATTCCAATCCAAACACTAAATTTGTTTATAACAAAATTTTCCTTTGATTTCTTCGTTTCAAAAATGATTTTTTAAAAAGAAAATTCACCCCACGGAATATCCTCAACTAGTCATAAAAAGTTTCTTTCTTTCTTTCCAACTAAGTAACCCAACAAACAGCCACAAACAACAATATGAATTGATGCAATTCAAACTCAAAAGCTACATGCCTCAAAAGGTATAACCAAGTTTGCTATATTTCGAACAAGAAATGCTTCTCCAGGTTGGAAACCCAGAACGTTTGAGGGACAAACTCTAGAATCTGCACAAGAAATCACCAAAAACTGTCTTCAAAATGTCAGTTGACATGATCGTCTCTCGAGCAAAGAGCAATCCATTTCAAAGAGTCATCAATGTATATCATGTAGCCACAATGAATACAATGAAATTGGAAGATGAATACTCACCTTTGGAGATTGAGCATCAGAAAGACGCTGAAAATGTTCTAAATTTTTCCTGACAAATGGAAGAAAATTATTTTCTTTCAAAGTTTAGTAACACCAAAAGAAGAGTAGTCTGCTGCTTACATATATGTATTCCTTTTAAAGCTTAGAAATCGATGTTTGATTTCCTCAAATACGTCCTGCCTTTTTTTGGTTTCTATCACAACATTCATTTTGTTACTTTCAACTTCCTGAGTCAGTCCAGAGCAGCAGCTGCACGTGTCGAAAAAAGGAATTAAGATCCATCGCTCAAGCAAAAATCAATCACTCTCCATACAAGATTTAGTTGGTGATAGTAACATAGGGGGAGGGTATGCTTCTCTCTGCATCAATCTGGAAAGTTGCATAATCATTTTGGTTTAAATCATGAAATTGTCAAAGATCTCTTTTCGAACCACCAAAAATACTTCTTTCATTCTTCTCAATGAAAGTTTAGCTTCTTAGCCACAGAGGAAAGTACCGCTAAAAAACATAAATTCGAAAACTTTAAACTGACAGCCAATAGATTTTCCGACATCCATGGCATTTATTACTCAACAGATAAAGGATGAATAAACACATGAGCTTGAAGATAAGAAGCAAGGGTTGAAACTATGATGAATGTTGTTCTTAAAATAGTAGTGCACTGAAAATCATGAGTAATTGGGCATTTATATGTTTTCAAATCCATTATTACTTGATGAATATCCAGAAAATACATTACAATAGATAGAAGAGAACACAGACAATAGCATGTATAAAGGAATTATCTCATCATTACAAACTTCATTTCCTTCAATAGTTCATCCATAAACTGCCTGACTAGCACCTTGGTTTCAAATGTCAAAGTCAATGTGCAGTTCCAAAAGTGCCACCAACTGATTTATAATACAAAACTTAATTGGAAAGATTTCATAGTTTAAGAGGTAAATGCTCAAATTGATCCATGATGCAAGCAAACTTTCCTCATGTTAATTTCAGCCAGAATTGCAAGAAAACAATCACTAGTAACTAGCAGGAGCAAAATAGCAAGGCAACAGTTGAAGTCTAGTTTGATAACCATTTAGTTTTTTTATTTTATGAAAATTAAACTTGTAAACACTACTTCTACCTGAGAATTTCTTTGTTTTATTATCTACTTTTAAAGAGCGATCTCAAAATCCAAGTCATAAAAAACAATAGTTTCTAAAAACTTGTTTATGTTTTAGGAATTTCAGCTATAAATTCTAATGTTCCTTGGGAAAAGATGCAAACCATTGTAATGAATTACGAGAAAACAAGCACAACTTTCAAAAAAACCAAATTGTCATCATAAGGGGCCTAAATCACTGAAGAAAACAATGCAAATCAGATAACCAATTACAATTGAAATCAGCAGCAAAACCCAACAAATAAGCAAACTCACTTGACAGTGGTCGACAATTTCAAATGGGTATGCTCCATTTTTCTTGTTTTCAGCTTAAACTCAAAGATCTGCAACAATGAAACCCAAAAAATCAAGAACCACCATTACAAGAATGGAAGATTTACATAACAAAAAGAAGCAAAAAGAAACTACATCTGGGGTCTTGAAGAAGCTCCTCTGCCGCTGCTGAAAAGAAAAGGAAGAAGAAGAGGAAAATAGAGACTGTGAAACTGAAGAACCAGAAAGAGCAATTTCCATGGCAGAGATCTACCTGTAAAATCAAAAGGGGTTTTTCACAGAGCCCTCAATTAAAGAAGAAGATGGGATCTGGAACATTCGCATAAAGGAAGAATTCCCTTTTTAAAAGAAGTGGGTGAGTTAGTTGGCAAAACCATGGCCATTTGTTCTTCTTCTCCAAGAAAGACGGAGAACTCGAAGCTCAGAATATTAAAAAGAGAGCAAAATAAAAAAAGATTGGAATTTTTCATTTTTTTTTTCTTCAGCTCTGTTGACTGTCGATGATAATAATCAAAGTTGCTTGGTTTTATTAACCAGTAATTGAAGTTTCAGATTCTGTTTTGGTTCTTACCTCTTTATAACAACAAATCACGAACGAGAACTACAAATTTGGAAATTGGAATATCAACAGTGGTAATGGACAATTTTAATATTAATTTGAAGATTTTGTAAAGGGGATTATTCAATGTGTTTGATCATAATGATGTTACAATTTAGGGCAATTTTATTTAATATAAAATAAAGGCTCCAACTTTACAGTTAGGTCAATGAGTCAATTGAACTCAATAAAA